>NC_080793.1:56751387-57070705 GCF_028018385.1 Neofelis nebulosa
GCTTGAACTCATGAACCACGAGATCATGACCTGAGCCAAAGTCAAATGCTCAATCTACTGAGCCACCCAAGTGCCCCTGAATGTTTCTCCCCTTTAATTAAAGTCCCCTGTGATCAGGTATTTTCCTTCTACATGATTCTACTTCTTTGCAGATCTGTTGTAATTCAGAGAGCCATATATCCTTGTCATTCAGCATCGCTTTGTCCCTCTACAACCTATTCAGAGTCCTCTTCCTGTGTTTGCTGAAGCTTGTAGAACAAATCAGTTAAACTAAAAAAAAAAAGGATGTCTTGTTCTTATTTTATAATGAGGAAAGCTGAGGTGCTTGGTTGACAGAAGAAAGCTCAGCCAACCCTATAGTTTGTTTTTCAGAAACATAAATCCTGTGTTCTCTAGAGTTTGCTATCTTCCGTCCATTTGAAGGTGGATATAGGAGATCTTCCTCTAGTCTTTTGTAGGGCCCTAAAAAGAGGAGATAAACCACCTCTATGGGGATCAGGCAAAAATGCACACCTCTGTTCTGCTCTCTAATTTATAACTTAATATAAGATTAGACAATAGCCACAAGTTCTAACAACCACCATTTTATTGTATTCTCACAATGTGGTAATGATAGCAGGAGTTTATGTGCCTTTTTGTATCTTAGGAAACATAATTACCTAAAGATGTTAAGTTACTTAATGAAAATAGTAATTCAACATCTTAAGCACCTTCTCCGTGCTCTGCACAGAGCTAGAGATTTGCATGTCTTATCTCTATTATATGTTTCTTTTTATGATCTCATGCTATATAGAATAATCATGTCCAAAATGAAATTTGTCATTTTCCTCCACTACTTATTTTCATTTATGACACCACAATGTGTGCGGGCAACCTCTCTTTCTAGTTAGAAGTTTGGGAATATTTACTCTCTCTGTCTCTCTCTCTCTCTGTCTCTGTCTCTAAAAGTTCAGTTAATCATCAACCCAATGATTTAAAAAAAGGAAAATCCATTTTGGTGACATTGCTACATAATTCCAGCTCATCATTCCATGATTACATTATCACAATTGTATCTAAACCAATTTTCCTTCCTTAATGTTTCTTTTCTCTTCCTCCTTGCAATGATGCTGTTTCGAAGTCACTTTGCTAAAAATGCTTTTCATCATCTTAAGAACCTGTAATGGCCCCAGTGCCTCCAGTGCCAATTCTGAATTATTCATTCTAACTTTCACACTATGACCCCCACAGCATGAAAAATACCTTTCTTGTTCAGCATAATGTCCTGTGCCGTCATAAAGCAGTTTTTGTTCCAGTTAGAATAGCTTCCACATAGTTTCACACACACGTATACATACTCACATGCTGCCAGCTTCAACCACTATTCTTTTGTTGATGATGTCCTTCTTGTCTAGAACTCCTCACTTTTTCATGTATCCGAGTCCATTCTTCAATACCTGGGGCCATCCCTTTCTCTTTCAATTCACCTTCCCTTTCTACTTTCCTTCAAACATTGCTCTGTGTTAGGTATCCTGCTAGGACAGAAACACAGGATGCATGTGAAAAAGCCATAATCCTTATGCTTAAGGAACTCATAGTCAAGTACATCCAGAGTGTCTGCAACATAACGTCGTATCAATGTTGCCTGTGGTTGCTCGATTCTATGAATTCATATGCCACTAACAATTGTCATCATTTTAATGATCACCAGGAAAACAAATCAGTAGTGTATCCATTGTGCAAAACAGTGTCTGGCTTTGAAAACCTTCGAATCAATCATCTATGGTTCCTGAACAAGAGATGTATGATTTAGCTGGGAAAGCAGGTAATATATGAACAGATTTTGAAATTCAAACATATATATGATAATTGATAAAACATGACTCAACCAGTAAACAAGGGAGGAAACTATGAACTAGAAAATTCAGGAAAGATTTCACAGACTAAATGGGGCTTTAGTTTTTTTTTTGTTTTTTTTGGGGGGGGAAAAATGTGAGTAACAATAGTGGCTGGATGGGAGCAAGATGATTCATATCTTTTGAGTCTATATTGTCTTCTAGTGCATTCTAATTCCTTTCTGTCTGTGAATTCTGTCTCACTGACTTCCTGGTAGGCTTCTCCAGGATGGTATGTGTATCATGTGTCTGTTTATGTCTCGTAGGGCATACAGAATTGACTTGGGCAATACGGGATGACCGTAGATTGTGTATAAGCATTAAACTGTGCAGGCAATAATATTGTGAAGTTAAATTTGTCACCATCGAGTTACCCTTTCTACAGCTCACTCAAGTTGTACAATTTTGAGTTAATTGTTGGGAAAACCAATACGTGCATGAATTAGATAATCTCATCAACTACCTTTCAGTAATATTAGAAGAATCCTCAGTGTGACCTAGAATCCAAACACTCACATCTTCCCATTTTCCATCAAGATTATTTATAGATACCTGTGAAAGAAGATTATCATTTGGTTTTTAAATACATCTATCAGTTTTCAAAAGCATTCACTCTTTTGTGTTTTGTCTTCTCTACACGCAGACCCAGTGGAAGCCGACAACAGGAGCACTATTCTTAGTTGTGCTGTTTGCTTTCATTAAATATTTCTTAGGCAAAGATGTTCCCGAAACGTTATTTTCTGAGCAATCTTCATGAATACAGTAAAAGGCATAGAGAGGTCCAAATTGGGAAGAATTGAATAGGATTTCAGAGTAACTGGGCTTTAACCTAGGCTCTCTTGTTCTTAAAGTAAATTAAATTGTGGGTTTGTTACAAATTGCTTACTGTCTCTGAATCCAATGTTCATTATTCATAAGAGCAAGCTAATAATACCTACCTCATAGGATTGTGTGGAGGGTTAAATTGATTCGACTTAACAATCTTGGTGAAGAAAGGTGACCTCTTATTTTCATATCAGAATGTTTTTCTCCATGAAAGAAAATATGAGAACACATAAAAGCCCCTACTGTCCCCCTCTGAAATTAGGAATTCTGCAGTAATTCATTCAAAAAATGACGACAAACCCAGTCTCGCCATTACAGTTTTTCCACACTATAAAGGACAATGAGAAGACCTTGCAGGTTCTCCTTGAGGGAGGTTTGGGAAATGGCTCGCCCTGAGCAAGGACTCATTTGCTCTGGCCTTATTTCTGTACACCTCGAAGCGCACAGAAAGAGTGAAACTCTCTTTAAATGGGCAAGGCACACAGTGTGAGGCCCACAGAGCTGCTAACATGATCGAAGGGAGCAGAGCAAATACTTCAAATTGAAGACAGTTGCCAGAGCTTCCTAGAAACCATGGCACGGACTGGGTTGTCATAGTAATCCAGCCATTGTTTGTGTTTTGTTTGACTTCAGTCGCGCAAAGCACCGTCTACTACGCTACTACGAGTTTCCGTGTGCGTGTGCCTGTTGTGTGTGCGTGCATGCATCTGGGCGTGTGAGACCGAGAGAAATGATATTGCGTTAAGCATTGTATTTCTGCCATTCGTGACATTGCATCAGAGGGATTCTGTCCCATTTCACTGCCACAAGCTTGGCAAGTTGAACAAAGGGAGATGAACCCCGAGGGTTCTCTACTATTACGCTTTAATTCGTACCTGGTTTTGTTTCAGATCACACAGAGAGTGTTTGAGGGGTCAAATAAAGGATATGAAAAGAAAAAAAAAAAGAATAATTTGTGTTTGGGGAAATGAGTACAGGGGTATGATTCTGTCTTCTGAGTCACTCACCCTTGTTCTGTATGTGGTTAGTGATGTCTGACTTAAAGAGGAGTAGGTAGAAAAGTTGGTATCCAAATACCTCTGCAAAGAAAAAGATTGTTAATTCCGGGAGAAATACTAGATACGGAGACATATGTCAAATTTGTGCCCAACTGCAGCTACTCAGAAAAGACAGGCGTGCGAGGTTATTTGCTTCCAGAATTTGCGTCAAGGAATGTTGTTCTCTCCATTTCGGGCTGGAAAAGAGTGTCCCAGTAGGTGCTCCTTGAATCTTCAGTGTGGCATAAATTGGAACTAGCTTGAAAAACGTACTGACAAAATCAAACATGCTTTCTATACACATTAGCCTTGCTTTCCATACACATGGGCACATGTGTAATTTTTAAAAACTTCGATTTTAGTGAGGATTCTACCATGAGGTAAGAATCCTTACACGATTACTGCTGCCTTTTGATAACTCACTATGTGCCAGACATTTACATACCTCATCTCAATTGTTCTTCAAATAGCTATTATAATTCCATTTTAAAAATGAAAACAGGGGTGCCTGGGTGGCTCACTCAGTTAAGCGTCCGGCCTCCGCTCTGGTCGTGATCTCGCGGTTTGGGAGTTCGAGCCCCGCGTCGGGCTTTGTGCTGACAGCCTGCTTCGGATTCTGTGTCTGGCTCTCTCTCTCTGTCTCTTCCCTGCTCACGCTCTGTCTCTCTCTGTCTCGAAAATGAATAAAACATTTAAAAAAAATTTTTTTTTAAATGAAAACAGCATGTCCCAGAGAGATAAAGTAACTTGTGCAAGGTCACCTAGAATCCACCCAGTTCTGTTTGAATCCAAAACCATCTCAAATTAGAAACCAACAGTTCCCCCAAATTCCTCTTTTATGGGCAGATCATATGGCTTAAAGGGTAAGACAGATTATACATATTTGCTTACATATTTTTCCTGCTTTTGTACGCGTCGTGCCTTGGGCACAGTTTATTCCACTCTTCATTACTCTACAGAATACAAAACACAACGAAAACATGAAAAGTGTTGTGTGTATGTACGTGTGCGGGTGCGAATGGGGGAGGGAGGTAGAGAGTCAGAGACAGAAGTTGTCCCCCAAATTATCCTCTGCTAATCCTTGTGATAGAAATGAAGAAAAAATAAAGAAGTTTTAAAAAGTGGTGTTTTGGGGGCACTTGGGGGGCTTAGTTGGTTACGTGCCTGGCTCTTGATCTCAGCTCAGGTCATGACCTCATGGTTGGGTTCATGGATCGAGCCTCACGGCAGGCTCAGGTCGGGCTGCATGCACTGACAGCATGGGGCCTGCTTGGGATTCTCTCTCTGTCTCTCCCTCTGCTCCTGCCCTGCTCTCATGTGTATTCTCTCTCTCTCAAAGGAAATAAACTCTAACAAAATAAATAGATAAAAATAAAAATAAAAAGTGTTTTTTCAAACAACGAAGTTGGAGGTAAATGCAGTGTAAAGCCTGATTCTGGGTCAGGTAGTTGGGATTTATGACCTGAATGAATTTACCATGCACCCCTCACAGGAACAGGAAAAACAACGCCACAAACTTTTCCAGTGCATTTTTCAGTAAGGATCGGCATTTGTGCATTTTATGATAGAAATCATATGCAATGGCATAAATGCGATGGCATTTATGAACTTGGGGATTTGTAAAAGCTGGAAAATATATCCTTCCCAACTGACAAGAGGGTACTAAAATGTTTCCCCAAATATGCTATGCAGCGCACTGGCTCACAATATTAATGGGTGTTAAGTGAAGAGAAGAGTTTAGTAGTCTAATCAATTTGGAGAAATTTTTTGCCAAAAACAGTTAGATTTCTTTCCTGCGGAGCCACTCAGAGCCTTTTACATGGTTAAGTGCGTTTTAAATTTCCAAGGGGGGATATAGTTTATAACTCTCCCTAAACTTGTACAGCCACGGGTTCCTTTCTTCTTAGAGCCCTTCGTAAGACTATTCTTCTACGTAAAACACTCTATGAGCCACTTGTCTGCAGTTTAAGTAAAAATGTATACAACTCATGTAATCAGTTATAATGGCTACACGTGGGTGAAATGCATCTTTTCTGTGTACTTGTAGGACCATTAATATGACTGAAGAATAGGAAATGTTTTACAAATCGTTGCAGAACATTATTACATTATCGTCACACACAGCTTGTGAAGAGTTTCTGTGCATTCAGTTTGAATAGTTACATCAGAGATACAGTCTAAGGAAACGTAATAAATCTTGTGTCACTCATTTCTCTCTCTGATTTTATGAGTATCTGGAAGCTTAGAAATACGTGGGCAATGACATGTCCAAATGATGCCTGTTAGACACTCATACAGAACCCCTTCTCAATTAAACAAGACAAAATACTGTTTCACTTTCAATTCTTTATAGTAGCAGAAGGGATTTTTTAGGGGTGCCTTTGCTTCATACTAGTTCCTCTTTTCAAGCGTCACATGCTAGAAAATCTTGACTTAAGATAAAGGAGCAGTAGCCTGTTTTGACAAGCTTATTTAAATGTGAATGCTCCCTTGAAGGAGCATGACTTTAGCAGTTCAGGGTGATTTCATGTATCCTAATAATCCCCCACGCCCACCCCCTTATGAAGAGAGCGGCAAACCTGAGGATCCGAGAATTCTGCTCAGTTACATAGCTTGAACCAAGTGCTGAGAAGACAAAAAGAGGAACTGAAAGCGGAGGCAAGGGAAGAAGCAGGCCACCGAGGTCGCGTCTTCTACTTACACGCTGATTTAGGGTGAATCCATTTCTAGCGTTCAGAGGAGGGTGGGTTCTTCATGTCTAGTGTGCATGAAGAATAATATAGCTCACTCCTTGGAAAAGGTGAAAGACTATCCATTTAGGTGCTGAAGTCATTTTCCTCTGATGAACTAGATTTTAGAAAGCAAGATTAAAGCGTAGTCAGATAATAGTCACTATTGCCAGGAGACGGATAGGTAATAGATTAAGCCGTAGTTCCAACCACTGGATCTCAGCAGATAACATAGGTCAAAAGTAAAAGGATAAAGATGCATTTCAAACACTGGGCCAGGAGAGAAATGTCTGATATTTTTTGGATATTTCTTTTTTTTTTTTTATTAATTTAATCCTTTTAAAAAGTTCATTTATTTATTTTGAAAGAGAGGGAAAGAGAGAGAGAGAGACCAAGTGAGGAAGGGGCAGACAGGGAGAGAGAGAAAATCCCAAGCAGGCTCCATACCACCAGCGCAGAGCCCAATGTGGGGCTCAAACTCACCAACTGTGAGATCGTGACTTGAGCTAAAGTCAGTTGCTTAACCAACTGAGCCACCCAAGCTCCCCTGGTTTAGATATTTCTATAGTGAGAAAAGGAAAAGGGAAACATTGAATACATCCCTAAGAGGCAGACAGGGTGGAATTGAGTGGGAGCCCATGAAGTACAGATATAAGAGTTTGGGTGACTTTGTCCCACAGCCTCAGTAGAGCTAAAGCTGAGTGAAGAACAAGGATGCTTAGTTTGATGTTTTGCCAGGTTGGTAGGATTACATTTTAAAAATAAGTAAAGAAGTTGAGAATATTGGCAAAAGTACCTGCTGTAGGTCCTAGTTTGGCAAGAGAAGACTGAAAATAGGTAAAGTTCCCAAACCACAGAATCAGAGATTTTCAGGTCTTCCAGAAGAGAAAATGAAAACTTAGAAAAGTAACTTGTCAAAAGCTACATGGACAGTTGGAGTCAGGAAAAAAAGTCTCTTTGTGTTCCTGCCTCCATCCTGTGTTGCCTCTGATAGAAGATGCTTAATACTCTTTGGATTCCTGGTGGTGCAAAGTTGATTATTCTACAGAGCACTCATCCAAAGATATGAAGGAAAGAAAGAAAGAAAGAAAGAAAGAAAGAAAGAAAGAAAGAAAGAAAGAAAGAAAGAAAGAAAGTTCATAAACATTTACACTCACAAAAAATTCCTAAAATTTCATCAGATTCATAGGCTCTGAAGCTTATCAGTGATGCTTTTAGTCTTTCCAAGAACCAGGTCCTGACAGCCAACTCATTCATGGGCAGTGTGCAGTAGAGTGGGAAACTCAAGCCTTGACTTTCTAGGCAGAAGACCCAAAAGGGAGGCCTCTGAGTGCTGGAGAGTGGTGGAGAGACTGAATGGAGGAGACAGCCTGAGAAGACAATCCTATAAAATACATATGAACTCTTGGGCTCATTCCTAAACCAGAGGTAGATGTGCTGCTAAACAGCATATCAAATACTTTGAGAACTGAATTTACAGGGTAGATCACAGCCCAGGTCCCAGACTGGCTGCTAGGTGATGGTGACACAGCAAAGGGCACGGTAAAGGCTTTGGATAGTGACCTGATGTTGGAACCGTAGTTCCAACCATTGGATTTCAGCAGATAACGTAGGTCAAAAGTAAAAGGATAAAGATGCATTTCAAACACCAAAGGAAAAAAAAAAAGCTGGAGGGATATATTTATATCCAACAAAATAGGCTTCAGAGCAAGGAAAGTTGCCAAGAATAAAGAGGAGTATAATGTAATGATAAAATGGTCAGTTCACCAAAAAGACCTAACAATTCTAAATGTGTGCGGTTTTAATAAAACTTATAAATACAAGAATCAAAAACTGATAGAACTGAAACAAGAAATAGACAAATCTATAAATAGAGCTGTGAATATTTCAATACTGCTTTGTGTTTGATGAGACAAGTTAACAGTAAATCAGCAAGTATAAAGAATTGAACAACACATCATCCAGTTGGATCTACTCGATATTCACAGGGCATTCTACCCAACAATACAATATGCATTCTATTTTGAGTGTCCAGGAAACATTCATCAAAGCAGACCAAAGTAGGACCGCTGGGTGGCTCAGTCAGTTGAGCTTCTGACTTCCACTCAGGTCATGATCTTGCAGTCTGTGAGTTCGAGCTCCGCATTGGGTTCTGTGCTGACAGCTCAGAGCCTGGAGCCTGCTTCTGATTCTGTGTGTCCCTCTGTCTATGCCCCTCCCCTGCTCGTGCTCTGTCTCTCAAAAATGAATAAACATTAAAAAATTTTTTAAAAATAGACCAAAGCCCATCTCATAAAACAAACCTTAGCAAACATAAAAGAATTGAATTCTACAAAGTATATTCTCTGACAATAGTAGGATTAAACTAGAAATCAATAACAAAATTCTGAAAAATCCTCAAATAAAAACATTCTTATAAATAATTTGTGAGATAACATATGAAGGATTAAGGGAAATTAGAAAATATTTTGACCTGAACTAAAATGTAAATACAGGAATGAAGCTATATCAAGGCTTTGAAGGAAATTTATAGCACTGAATGCTTACATTAGAAATGAAGAAATGTCTCTACTACACAATTTAAGTTTTCACGTTAAAAAACTAGAAATTGAAGAGCAGTATTAGCCCAAAGAGATCATTAAAAAATAAATAATAAAGGTAAGATCATAAATAAGTAGAAAACAAAACAACATAAAGGAAGAAAACCAATGAAATCCAAAGCTGTTTCTTAAAAATGATTAATAAAGTTGTTAAACCTCTATCTGAAATGACCCAGGAAGCAAGCAAAGAGACAAAATTATCATTGTCAGCAACAAAAGAGGACGTTATTACAGACATTAAAATGGTAATAAGGAAATAACAAGAACACACATTCAACAGTGTAGACGAAGTGGATCAATTCCTTGAAAGCCAGAAAATACTAAAACACACCAAAGTAGATAACATGAGTAAACCTATTTCTACTAGAGAAATTGAACTTACAGTACATAATTTTCCAAAAAGAAAATCACCAGTCCCAGATGGTTTCAGCAGTGAATTCTACCAAACTTTTGAAGAAAGAACAGCACCAAATTTACAATATTTTCCAGGAAACTAAAAGAGAAAATACTTTTGAACTTATTTTATGAGAGCGGAATTCCCCTAATGCCAAAAGATGGTACAAGGAAACTAGAGACCAATTTCTCTCATGAACATAGCCACAAAAAACTCTCCACATAATATTAGCTATTCAAATTCAGCCAGATATAAAAAGAATAGTACGTAACAGCAACCAAGTGTGATTTATCCTGTGATGTAAGACTAATTCAAAAATTAAAAAAAAAACATTTTATGTAATTAATCATTTTAATAGATTAAAAAGGTAAACCACATATTTATAACTATCCATCATGCACAAACAGCATTTGACAAATTTAACATGTGTTCATGAGAAAAACTGAGGAAACTAGGGAAAGAAGGGAACTTCTTCAAACTGATAAAGGGCATCTACAAAAAAAAAAAAAAAAATTATATATATATATATATATATATATATATATATATATATATATATTGTTAACATCATACTTTCATGATGAAAGGCCAAATTACTTATCCATAAGATTTTGAACATGGCAGGATGTCTACTTTTTCCATGCCAGAAGCATTGTGCCAGAAGTCTTAGCCAGTGCATTCAGGCAAGAAATGGAAGGAAGGAAGGAAGGAAGGAAGGAAGAAGGAAGGAAGGAAGAAGGAAGGAGGGAAAGAAGGAAGGAAGGAAGGAAGAAGGAAGGAGGGAAGGAAGGAAAAAGGAAAGAAATGGAAAGGGAAAATTAAAATAGTCTCTATTTTCAGATGACATGATTCTACATAAAAAATTCCAAACAAAGAATCCACAATAAAGATCCTGGAACTAATAAGTGAATTTAATAAGTTCTTGTTATACAGTGTTAACATAAAAATAATAAATCATATTTCTTTACATTATCAATGAATAACTGACAATTGCAATAAAAAATACCTTTTGTGGTAGCTCCAAATAGGAAAACACTTGAGTATAAATCTAACAAAATGTGCAGAATCTGTATGCCCAAAACTGTAAAATACTGATTTTAAAAACAAAGAAGAAAAACCACGTAAATAAATGGAGAGACGTATAAGGCTTGTGGATTAGAATACTCAACATAGTTAAGATAACAATTCTTCCCAGACTGATTTACAGTTTTAATGCAGTACAAATCAAAATACTAACATGATTTTTTGCACGTGTAGATAAACTGAATCTAAAATTTACATCTTGGCAATGTTTGGTCAGGGAGAAGCCAGCCGCCTTCTAGGTTGTCAGTCTACCTTGAGTTCCCCATGCATAGCTAGAAAGTGATGTTGTCCAGCCTACAGAAGTTACAGCTATCTTAGCCAGGGCATTGGACATGTGAGTGAAGGACTCATCTTGCATATTTCAGTCCAAAAGACTTTATAAGGAAAAGGACCAGGACCCTGGGTGTATGTCCCACATTGAGCCATCCCAGTGATCTCTAGCAGCCCAAATCACCAAGGCAAAAGTCCAGATATATGCAGCTCTATTAGCCTATTACTTATTTGACAGAGAGACTGAGGTTCTTTCTTTTCGATTTTGTAAACATTTATTGAGTAATAATCGTATGCCAAGTACCATGGTAAGTGTTTTGTATCTTTATTTCCATTAATCCATGAACCCCTATGTAGTAATTACTATTAACACTGCATTATCATTTTATAGATGAAGAAACTGAGATACAGATAGAACATATGTTTTCCTCAAGATTCCCACTCATTCAGTAGGCTGAGAAACTTTTGCCAAACACTCTATTCCAAATTCTCCTCCTAATTGAAGAGTATGCATTCTGCCCTGGTAAACTGGGGCATGGCCATTAGCCATGGGGGTAACATTCAGAGAAAGAAGCTTCAAGAGTCAGGTTATGGTTTGACATGCCTCTTTTCCCCTGGTCTCAGTAGCTGGCAATATTCCAAATGCAGACTGCTTTACTAACCTGATTCCCGGAATGACGACAACATCAAATAGGACTGTGGCTGATCCATTGTAAGTCCTGTAATGTGAGGGAGATCACTGTGATTTTCAAGGTCACTCTTAACCCAGCCTATCCTCACTGGTACTTTCACACAACCACTGATTAGCAGAATTGGGTAAGTGGATTACTTGCTACTACACTTTCTTTTCAGAATCCCAAATAGCGTGCTAGAAGAAATTTAATTTAGAAGACAGTAAGCTACACGTAATAAACTGCTTTGAGAAGATATACCTCAAATGTCCTAGTGCAATCAGTATTTTGATCTCCGTATATAAGGAAACTTCAGAATATACACTAGGTGAAATTACACATGTTGTTTGTTATTCTTTCGAGGGAGTTGTTTTCCTCCATTATATGATACAGGAAGATGGCCAAAGTTTCCAAACCAGATGATTAGATGTGAAATCCTGTATGCAATGTAAAATAAGAATAAGTATGAAATAACAAAATATAAATATACTTCCAGGTAAGGTGGAAGAGATTTGAATTTTAAACTATGTCATAAAATTCAAATCCTTCCATTCAGAAAATCTATAGTTGTGTTTCTTGTTTTAACTCACTGGGGTGCAAAGAAAGACTATATTTATGCTTTCCAGAGGCTCATGTTAAGGAGGCGGTGTGCAGGGAGGAGACAGAAATCTGGGATGAATAATTAGAGGAATACGGATAAGTGATATAATACATTTATGACCAATGTGCCATGGGAACATTTAGGAGGGGATATTAAACATTGATGAGATTGAAAAAAGTTTCCTCCACTATGAATAGAGTTTCTCAGACATCAAGAGAAGGGCATTCTGGGCAAGGACCATAGCATATGCAGATCTCTCGAAGTGAGAAAACCCTGGGCTTTTCTGGGAATCAGTATGTAAAGAATCATTGAGGACAGAGTGCCTGTTAGGGAATGGTAGGAGATAAACCACAAACCACAGCTGGTAAACAGCACTAAAGGAATTGCCATATGAATCAAAGCTAACTCATCATTTTCCTGGATCTCTGAATCATCACAGTGTTTCAGAGTTTTCTTATTCTGGGTAATAAACAACCTTTGTCTATGAGAGGGAAATGACAATGTGGGCCAGATTCACCTGGTCTATTATGACTGGCTTTTGCTGGGGAGGATGAGGCAGGTTTTATAGTATCGATACAAAGTAAAAACTGCTTGTCTTACATTTCCCTTAAAAATGAATAAGCACATAATACTTGCCAAAAAAAAAAAAGACGTTTTAAAGAAGTAGAGTTCTTTTTTTTTTTTTTTAATGTTTATTAACTTTTAAGAGAGAGAGAGCACGAGCGGGAGAGGGGCAGAGAGAGAGAGGGTGACTGATGATCCAAAGCCGACTCTGTGCTGACAGCAGTGAGCCCAATGTGGGGCTTGAGATCATGTTGGGAAGGAAAATCTTTTCAATAAATGGTAACAAATAATTGGATATCCATATTTAAAAAAAAAAACAAAACAACTTTGATCTTTGCCTTACTCCATACCCCCAAATAAATTCACAATGGATCATATACCTATGATCTTATAGCTAAAACTATAGAGCTTTTGGAGGAAAACTCGGAGGAATCTTTTTGAGTCAGTGGTGAACAGAGGTTATTTGTGCCATTGGAAACAATAACCAGAGAAGAAATAACAAGATAAAGTAGGCTTCCTTGAAATTCAAAACTTCTGGTTATTAGCAGACATCATGAGAAAAATCGTCACCAGTTTGAAAACATTATTCGTAAGACTCGTATCTGACAAAGGATTGATGTTAAAATTGGATAAAGAACTCTTACCACTCAATAATAACACATCCAACTCAGTTTCAAAATAGACAAAATATTTGAACAGAAACTTTATAAAAAGAAGTTACAGGAATGGTAATAAGCCCAGGAAAAATAATCAGCATCAGTAGTCCTCAGGGAAATTCAAAACTTAAACTACAATGAAATACCATTATATATTCACTGGTAAGTGATTTTTTTGTAAGTCTAGATTTTTTTTAAAGCTATGTTTTTAAGTTTATGTATTTATTTTGAGAGCTAGAGTGCAAGAAGAGGAGGGGCAGAGAGAGAAGGAGAGAGAATCCCAAGCAGTCTCCACACTGTCAGCTCAGAGCCTGATGCAGGGCTTGAACTTACCAACCATGAGATCATGACCTGAGCTGAAATCAAGAGACGACGCTTAACCGACTGAGCCACCCAAGTGCCCCTAGAATTTTTGAATCAGATAAACCAAATACTGGTAAGAGTGTGGAGCAACTGGCACTCTTACTGTTTGGAATATAAAATTGTACATTTGGAAAATTTCTGGAAGTTACTAATAAATCTAAACATGCACCTACGTGATGACCCTGTAATTCTAATCTTAGGTATGTACACAAGAGAAGAGCAGTATATTTCCCCAAAAGACTCGTTTAAGAATGTCCATAGCGGGGCACCTGGGTGGCTCTCAGTTGGTTCAGTGTCCAACTTCGGCTCAGGTCATGATCTCTCAGTTTGTGAGTTCGAGCCCCACATTCAGCTTACTGCGGTCAGCCTGTCAGCATGGAGCCCACTTCAGATCCTTCGATCTCCTCTCTCTGCACCTCCCCCACTTGGGCTCTCCCCAAAATAAATATATACTGAAAAAAGAATATTCATAACAATTTACTCATAATAGCAAAAACTGGAACAGCTCAGGTAACCATTGTTACAAGAATGGGTAAACAAATTACGGTATATCCATATAGTGGAATACTGCTCATCAGTAAAAAGGAATGAAATACTGGTATACACAATAACATGGGTAAATTTCAAAAGCACTTAGCTGACTTAAAGAAAAACACACAAGAGTATCTACTATATAAATTCATTTCCATTAAGTTTTAGAATGGAAGACATCGGAGTATTGATTGATTCTGGGTAGGCAGAAGTAGATTACATGAGAAGGAATAGGAGAAATATTTCTGGGATGATGATAATAGTATGTATTTTAACAGGTTTTGCGGTACATAGACGTATAGGTTTGTCAAAACTCAGTGAACGTACACTTAAGAATTGCACATCACATATATAATTTTTTTTTTAAGTTTTTTTTTTCAACGTTTTTTATTTATTTTTGGGACAGAGAGAGACAGAGCATGAACGGGGGAGGGGCAGAGAGAGAGGGAGACGCAGAATCGGAAACAGGCTCCGAGCCATCAGCCCAGAGCCTGACGCGGGGCTCAAACTCACGGACCGCGAGATCGTGACCTGGCTGAAGTCGGACGCTTAACCGACTGCGCCACCCAGGCCCCCCGATATTTTTCACAAATGAAAAAACACATATATTAAGCCTATTTAATGATATGCAATGATGAAGTACGCATCGCGGGAAGTGTACTATCGACCGTTTACTTTGAAATGCATCCAAAATTAAGGTAAATTAATGAGTGGAGAGAGAGATGGATAAATAGATATATTATAAAGCACCTCTGCTAAAATATTACTGATGGAATCTAGGTGGTGGGTGTGTAGGTGTTCACTGTAAATTTTTAAAATTTTGCTGCATTTTGAATATTTTTCATAATACAAATATAGAAGATATTACTTCTCACAATTTTCCAGAATATGCTAGGTTGAGAATAATAATTCAGTCTCACAACTCGTAAGCAGACAGCCCTAGAGCCATATCCACCCACCATTCCTTCTATTAAAGCAGAAATGAAGTCACAGGGTGGGTGGATATTGTCATGACTAGTTAATAGGCAGCCTCTTGTCACTCCACATTCCAGCATGCTGCCTCAGGGCCTCGGGCTGACAGCTAAGCAAAACGCAAGTTCCCACTGGGAACACAGACTCCAAGCGGAAGGACAAGAATCAGGCCAGTATGGACAGTGAAGGTTGAAGGTTCTGTTAACAAACCATGGGAAGAGGGTTTTCACTAAAGACTCACATGTCCAAGTTAATAGAAACGTGAACAGATCTTTTTGAATGCTTGCAACCTGAAAAGAAAAAAAAAAAAAAAAGATATGACTGTCAGTTCAATTATCCTTTAGCATCTAGTGTTCCCTACTTATTCTCTTATTTCCCAAGTAACAAATTGCATAGATGGTTTCTTAGAAAACTGTCAGTGTAATTCATATCTTTTCCTCCATCCCACTTATCTCCTCATTCACCATCTCCCATATCTCAGAAGAATGATCAGCTAGCTACACAGTTACACAACCCAGAAAACTAGGAGTAATTTCCAGTTGCCCAATTTCCCTTGCCCCAAGGATTCAATCCATCGCTGTCTCGGTAATTCTCAATGTTCTCACATTCTTCCATTTCTTCCGTCTCTGTCTACAGTCTTTGTCTTTATTCCAGTCCATCTCATCTTGTACTTGGACCACCGCACAAGTCTCTTTACTCGTCTTTTATTTTTTCTCTCCCCATTCCAATCCAATGCCTACGTAACAGCAGAAGGGATTTTTCTCAAGATGTAGCTGCATTATGTCCCTACCTTGCTTAAAATGTTTCATTCCTCCTTCCTTGTGCTTAGCCTCAATCCACACTCTTTATGATAAGTAGGAATAAACAATGGCACACATCTCACCTCTCTGGAGCCCTGCTACCCACTGTACCCACCGCCAAGAACAGCATGCTTTACCTTTCAGGCTTTGACAGGCTGTACTCTCTGGAATGCTCTTTCCCTGGCTCTGTGTGCCTAGCTTTTCTGTCCTAACACTTTTTGTTATCTCTTTAGGTGAGTAAGATCTAGCTTCTATTTAGGGATGTTCAGGTTTATCTCTTCAGACTCTATTTCAGTAGTTTACCAAATATTCTTGGAGTTCTTTTTGGAGTTATTGTAAAGGGCCCAAGAATCTTTATATAAACTAAGAATTGCTTTAAATTCAATCAGTTCTATTTTGTGTCCACAGATGCTATTTTTTGAGAGTATATAGATGCTGTTATGATTGCTAAAATAAAAATTAATAAAATGAAAATTCATCAATAAAAAAAAGCGTATTCCTGGATTTCTAGTAGAATTTGATATTATTTTTAATCAATATGTAGCCCAAATAAAAATACTATCACATGTGATTCATAGTGTTATCTTTAACCAAAGAGCTGCCCATCCACAAAATGTTTCAAACCACTCTTCCATATGGTTGCAAATAAGTTAAAATTAAATTAATTCATTCTTATGATATATTTTACTTTCTATTAAGTAGGATAACATTTTCTATATTTAGTATTAGAATGTTAGAAATTAAAGAAATCTTTGGTGGTACTTCAGTTTAATCCTTTTATGTTATAGAAAAGGAAATGGTAAGTGAGAAAGTTAAAATATCTATCTAATCACACGAATAGTAACAGAATAGAATTAACAGACTGCTGTCTTGTCCTGTAGTCCAGTGTTCTTTCCATCTCCCTCAGCGACATTTGCAAGGGGTGGGAACCAGAATCCTCAGCCAAGTGTCAAATGAGAGGTCTAGTCGATTCATTTTCTTTCTCATTCCTTCCTGCTCTCTCTTCAATTTATCCAGGCTATAATCTCACTGTATCAAGTGTTTATTTTTTACTGGTAGTTAAAGAAATATTTAACCAGCTGCATGTTAACATGAAAATGACCACATAAGAAAAACGGTTGCTAAGCGAAGGTAGTATAACTCCCCACAAATAATCAAGTCATTGTACTGAGGGCTATAAAACATGCACATAATCATGCATCACCACTAAAGCATCCTTTCTACTCACATTTTTCTCATAGCCTCCTAGACCAGCATAAAACTAGTTCCTTGATGCCAATGGCAACAAACTTAAAACCTAACTTGTAATAAAGCTTGGTTCCCAGATGTTCCGATTGGCCACACTGTTACACAACAGATTTAATATCATAGTTGGACATAGATTTCTGCTGCAGTCGAGTTGACGTCAATTTTAAATAGGAGCACTGAAATCCTAAAACTCAGATGGACCAGAATTCAGTCAGCTAGATCTAAATCTACTATGAAGACCTGGGTTTCATTGAAGTAGAGAGTTTCTAAACCCACAGACAGAAATAGAAAACCCTCTCTGTTTAAATTCATTTTCAGACCAAGTTTGTCTTCTGAGGACCACTAGACAGCATGTCCAGATAACGAGTGTATCTCTGGACTGTAATATTACCATTCTACGTTTCCTCTACTGGTTCTCAAATGAATGCTTGAAAGATTCACTTGGGAGCCTTGCAAAAAGCAGATTCCTGGGAAGCACTCGCAAAGCCTGATTCAGTAGGATGGGGTTGAGAGCCAGTACTTTATATTTTTAGCAAGCAGCCCCCAAGTGATTCTGATGCAGGTTTCTGTGGACCACAGTTGGAGGAAACATTGCAATGCCAGCAATGATCATATGGCACACAATCTTTCCTCATCCAGGCCTGTGTGATGTCAGGGTGGCCAGAGACAGGGCAGTGGCCTGGGGGAGCACAGCTTTCCAGCAAGTAGGGCTTGGTTGGGAAAATTCTTCCTGTGATTTATTCATTTTTCAGAGACAGAGACAGAGTGTGAGTGGGGGAGGGGCAGAGAGAGACGGAGACACAGAATCCGAAGCAGGCTCCAGGCTCCGAGCCATCAGCACAGAGCCTGACGCGGGGCTCGAACCCACAAACCGCAAGATCATGACCTGAGCCGAAGTCAGACGCTTAACAGACTAAGCCACCCAGGCGCCCCAATAATTTTAAAAAGACCTATGGCAGTCCTGAAATAAAAGCGTTCTCTTTCTTTATAGACTTTGTGAGAAGATGAACCACAAATCTACTCCCTGACAAGACAATGACATTATCCCAAAATTGGTCTGTGACATTCCTCATTCAGCCCATACCTGAACATGAGGGAGAGCTGCCATCTTTTTTTGTTGTTGTTTGTTTGTGTGTGTGTGTGTGTGTGTGTGTGTGTGTGTGTGGTTTTTGTTCTTGTTTTGTTTTGTTTTGTTGGTTAATGTTGATTTATTTTGAGAGAGAGAGAGAGAAAGAGTGCTAGCTGGGGAGAGGGGCAGAGAGAGAAGGAGAGAGAATCCTAAGCTGACTCCATGCTTAGCATGGAGCCCAATTTGGAACTGGATCCCACGACTGAAATCATAACCTGAGCTAAAATCAAGAGTCAGAAGCTCAACCAACTGAGCCACCCAGACACCACAAAGCTACAGTCTTTTAAATGAAACAAGTCATTCAAGAACACTCTTTGTTAGAGAGTCCTACGGAAGACTGAAGCTACACATGAGATGATCTCATTCTATTGTTAAGAGCTGGAAAAGCCCCATTAAGAAGATATAAAAATGATATGAGTTCAAGCTCTGCATTGGGGTCTGTGCAGACGGCACAGAGCCTGCTTGGGATTCTCTCCCTCTGTCTCTCTGCCCCTCTCCTGCTCATGCTCTCTTTCTCTTTCAAAATAAATAAATAAACTTAAAAAAAATCATGTAAAAATGAGCAACAGGTGCTGCTTACCCACGTGTAACCACATGGTTAAGACTCTTAAAGGATCTGTAAGGGGAAGAGAGGCCAGATTCACTTTAAAAATGAGCTCGTTAATGGAGGCTAATACATTTAATCCCAATAAAAATAAAAATAAAAATAAAAATGAAAATAATAATAATAATAATATAAAACCAGTTCTAGTATTTACATTATCATCCTTGTCAAACTAATTTAGCCTGGCCACACCTTCCGTTCAAATGCAGTCAAGCCCTGTGGCTTAAAATGAACTCAACCGAAGAGGCTTTGTATCTTTAGACTCAAAAGTTGCTATCACCCTAAATTACCACACATTTTCTGCATTGACATTATGTCACGGCTCTAAATAGGGTGATGGGGCTTCATTTTACTAAACCTAAGCAGGTGAACTAGGCTTCATTGGACAGTGGATTTGGGGCCCAACCTTGGGGCTGAGAAAAAAACCGTTTTGTAAGATCGATCCATTTTCAGTGTCCTTATGGACAAAGGACAACTCTCCCTTCTGTAATTTCTCAGTTACTCTCACAGGTGCCGCCACACTTTCAGCCCACGTCCCTGTGTGCATTACTCTGTGTTTATTGGGTTGAAGTCATTCGCCAACTGTGTTCAGATTTAGTACTTGTGTTCCCTGATGACATAAAATTCTGCAACAGGAATCTTATACTCAGGGAACCAATATAGCCCATGCATGTATAGAATTTTCTTAACTTTGAATTTTTCTCCCTATCAGTTTTTCAAACCTTTAATGTCTGCTACCACACATCTATCGTGAGGCTGCAAGTCATTTAGAGTAAAAGGATGCATTTGCTTATTTTAACCACGTACAAATACTCTGTAGCGTGTTGCTCAATGACCCATCACTTCCAGGGGCTCGGCCACCTGAATGAGTGTAACCACAGAGGTGCCAACTCAGGCTGCAAATACAAGACTCTGCCTGAGTCATAATGGGACGCCTGTCGACGAAAGCCTTGGGGGCCCACCTTCAAAATGAGATCCTTGCTGGGACAATCACCTGGTAGGACTCGTTTATTCAGATGGGAAAACAGAAGTGAGATGGAAAGCCCTAATGGGACTTCTAGGGGGTCTCCAGTTCTTAACCTTGGAGGTGCCAAGATGTCTACAAGAGAGCTTCTTGGGAGGTGAGTAGCTGATTTCATTCCATTGATGAGGAGACTGGGAGGTCAGATCAGCTGCTGTGATTCTAAAGTTCCAGGGCTACTCAGAGCTCGTCTCTACCCGTAGAGCCACAGACGTGCTTACATCAAGTCAAAGTTCAATCTCATACCAGACCACTGATGTAAAGGTTAATGCACATGCAGTGTAGCTCACACCCACATGCACACTCTGAAAAGGCGATTTGAATGAACTTAGTTTAGCAGAATAAATATATAAGGGAAGAGCTAATTAAAAAAAAAATAAACCATTAATATTTCATCAAAATTATGATTGCATATACTTCTTGATTATTAATTCATTTTCTAATGTTTATTATTTATTTTGAGAGAGAGAGAGAGAGAGAGAGAGAGAGAAACAGTGTCAGTGGGGGAGGAGCAGAGAGCAAGAGGGGGGAGAGAAAATCCCAATCTGGCTACACACCTGTCAGCACAGAGGGGTGATGTGGGACCCCATGTGGGACTTGAACTCATGAAACTGTGAGATCATGACCTGAACCAAAATCAAGACTCAGACACTTCACTGACTGAGCCACCCAGGTGCCCCTGATTGTTTATTATTAAATTGATAGATTAAAAATAATTCACCATGGTGCTTGCTTTTTTGATGCATGATTTATTTATTAAAAAGTTAAATAGAAGCACACCTGGGTAGCTTAGTCAGTTGAGTGTTTGACTCTTGATTCTGGCTCAGATCGTGATCCCAGGGGCATGGGATTGAGCCCCATGTGGGGCTCCACATTGAATGTGGACCCTGCATAAAATTATCCCCCCCCTCCTCTCTCTCTGTCTCTCTGTCTCTCTGTCTCTGTCTCTGTCTTTCTCTCTCTCTCCCTCTGTTCTTCTCCCCTGCTGGCACTCTCTTACAAAAAAATAAAAGTTAAATAGCAATAAATGAAATAAATGAAATGGCCTAGGGAAAGATGTGTTTAAATATTTTAAAAACTGATGATTAAATGTGCAAGTTTGGAAATAGGATCAAAATATTGGGGCAATTAAATTTTAAATAATCTTAAATTTTCCATCCTTGTTTCATCGTCTCTGATGCCTACAGGTATCATATGTAAAGCATTTCAAATTGTCTTCTCAGTGTAAGCAGATGGAACTGGAAAGGAAGAACAATGATCTTTGTCCCATCACCCATTTTTAGTGCTATTGAATGTGTACGAGCTTTTGTGTATAGCATTATATCCTGTTGTTCCTGTCCTCCTTGCCAAGGGCTCTGCTTTTTAAATTAAAATTGGCTCTCAATAACTGCCTTCAGGAAATCCCCCAAAAGTATTTTTGTAACTTCCTGCATCCTGAGTGCAATTTTACTTGGGATATCTTGAGAAAAGAAGAATCCTTAGAACCTCTTATCCTGTCCTGACCCAGATAGTTTTGCTGCTTGTTCAGTCTAATCAAATGACCTCACGAAAGCATAAGGATGTAAAGCTGTGTTTAAAGATGCAGCTGGTAATAGATATTTAGTCATTCTGTTTTTCACAGTAACTAGGAGACTTTCAGGTATCCCACTTGAGTCTGTTGTAAACTGACCAGATGGACATTTCCATTTACTTTTTAAGGATGCTCAGAGCTACTCAGAACTGGTTTGCCAAAGCAATGCTATTTTATCGTTAAAACTACTACAGTGAAGCACATTGAAAATTCTTGTGCAAAGGTCTAGGAAAATGGACTTCGTTGTGATAGTACGAGGATACAAAATTCCCCTTTGGCCTTCCCAATAATAAGGGAAGGGTCATTAGAGTGCTGATGATGGTGGCTGAATTATACTTCCCTCAGCATGCTTGTAACTTTCTGGACATAAGAAATATGGTAGGTTGTCTGTTCCAGAGAGGGTCACACCCACAGCCGTATTTAAGGGTAATTGTACATTCATGGGATCCTTACTGAAGGACCGGCTGGAGGCAGCCATGTTGGTACCATGAGACCCACGCTACAGCTGAGATCTGACCCAAGAGAAACAAACCCAAAGTAACCTGTGGTATGCTGGGCCAACTCTGTTCACCCTCTTAGGATTTAAACTGGAAAAGAAGGAAATTATTCGGCAGCTGGGAACAGGCATGAGCATGGAAAGGATGAGAAGAGTGATTCCATGATGTGGAATCAATTATGTGAGAAATAATGAAAAGCTAAAATTGTGAGGTGCCACAAGGTCAGAGCAAGGGGAAACTGAGACAGAGGTGAAAAACTCCATCAAGAAAAAGAGGAGATCAGGATATAGAGAAAGCAGGGCATTTGGATAAGAGAAATAGAGGGGAATGAACAATTTCTGAAGCTGCCCAGATCACCGATGGCCTGGCTGCTTCGGTTGCATTCCTATTTATGCTAGTTTCCTGTAGCTGCTGTAACAAATTACTGCAATCTTAGTGTCTCAAAACAAAAGAAGCGTATGTTCTCACACTTAAGGAGACCGGAAGTCAGAAATAATGTATCAGCAGGGCCATGCTCCCTCTGAGGGCTCTAAGGAAGAATCCCTTCCATTCCCTCTTCCATCTTCTGGTGGCCTAAGTCATCCCACATCACTCCAATTTCTGTCTCTGTCTTCGGTTCGCCTTCTCTTCTGTGTGTGTCCAATCTCCTTCTGCCTCCTCCTTTCTTTTTTGTTTTTAAAGTTTATTTATTTATTTTGAGAGACAGAGACAGAGACAGAGCAAGCCGGGGAGAGGCAGAGAGAGAAGGAGAGAGAATCCCAAGCAGGCTCCGCACTGGCAGAGCCCAATGCAGGGCTCAACCCCGTGAACTGTGAGATCATGACCTGAGCCGAAATCAAGAGTTGAACACTTAACTGACTCAGCCACTCAGGCTCCTCATGTAAAACCCTTTTTTTCCAAATAAGGCAGCATTCACATATTGTTGTGATAAGTATACAGACACATCTTTGGGAGCCATTCTTAGCTCACCATATTATCCATTTGATTCTTTATAACAAAGTTGTAATCTCTGAGAGACACTTGACTCTGACAGAGAGCTTCAGAAATAATAAAACAAAATGTACAGAAATGCAATATAAAGGTAAAAGAAAATAAATATATAAAAGAAAAATCTATGCAAAAGAAAAATACGAAATGAAATACCTAAAATGAAGAACAAGAAAAGAGAAACTTAGGTTTCACCCAGTACTCCCATAAGCAGCACCCCCTTCTCACTCTCAAGTTTGAAGTTCAAAGCTGGGGTATAATATGGATGGGGAAAGAAAGAGCGTCGTGTCTCATCTTGAGAAAGAAGCCAGGAAACCGTTCAGAAAGTATCCAGGACAATTCCATGATAGTCCCTGAATGTTTATGTTCACAGTTAGGGCCTACAGAGAAAAAAGGGTTGAAATCCCTTGTGCTAAATTAGTAAAATGACCACTGCTTTGCTCTCAATAGTTTTTTTAATCATTTATGCAATAAATGTTGATAATGTGGGTTTCTACTTTCCCCACAAGGCCCGAGTTGCCAATTTAGAAAACCAAAACCTTTCCTTCAAGCAGCTTGCAAGCTGGTAGGAAAGAAATACATGCAAACAGTAGCAATGCTATTTGATTTCTGCCATGCTACCAGGCGGTGAGAGTGCAGAGAGAGGAGAGCTTGAAAGCTGGATGGTATTAAGGAAGAATTTGCTGTTGGAGCGACTTTGGGAGGAGGTGATCAGTGAGGAGTGGAGAGCATTTAAGGAACACTGGAAAAGATCTCCCGTCTACGAGAATATCTTTTGCAGTCATCACCTGATGCTTAAATTTCACTATTATAGAGTTTTTTGTTTTGTTTTGTTTTGTTTTGTTTGGCTTAAAGCTTATGTAACCTGGTAAATCACTTTATCAGGTCTTTACATGAGTGCAAGCTTTTTAATGAAGCTGGAGAGAGAATTAAATGAGGTTGTTGGAGTCAGCCCGTGTGTGTGTGTGTGTGTGTGTGTGCGCGCACGCGCGCGCGCGCGTGCACACGCTGAGTGGTTACTGCAAAGGGAGAAGACAAAAAGTATTTTACATTGAGTATGTTCCCGACACTCTGCTCGGCATATTGTGTTATATTAATCAATTACCTTGACAATCCGGCAAGGTACATAATTTTTATTTTCTTACCTCAGTTTCATGGATAAAGAAAGTGAGATTCAAAAAAGAATTAACTTGTCCAAGGCCACACAAGCAATAAAAGGCAGATATCTTAACCTCACTCTGTTAGGGCAGGCTACTTCATTCTCAGGGAGTAGATTGTGCAAGATACAGAGGCAGGAGAGAATATGCTATTGTTTGAGAATGATGAATAATTTGGTGTGCTTGAGTAAAAATATACCTGAGACCTTACAGGATATGAGGAAGAGAAGGTAGACAAAGGTTAGCTCCAGGTGACTTTTCAACAGCTGAGAATTATGGAATTAGATCCAGTTTTCCTCAAAGCCTGTGAACATTTGGTAGGAACCTACCCCAAATGGGTTAGCATGCAGTCAGGTGTCAAAGCTCATTGTTTACCGTCCACTTCAGAATTTTATGACTTCTTGCCTGGACAATTACAATAGCTTTCTACCTGTCTCTCTCCACCAGCTTCATTGACTTTTCAGTTCTTCCTCAAAAGTATGGCATGTTTCATCTTCAAAAGCATGTGCCATTCTCTGTCATGTGTGTACGTGTCTATACAATACTTTAGTTTTTAGAGCAGTTTTAAATTCATAGCAAAACTGAGCAGAAAGTGGGGAGAGTTCCCATATACCCCCTGTCACCACTATCTGTAACTTCTCCCCTTGTCAAACCACTAGTGGTACATTTGTTACAACTGAGTCTACCTTGACACGTCATTATCATCCAGAGTCCATGGTTTAGGTTAGGGTTCATTCTTGGTGTTATACTACTCACTGTCTATGGGTTCTGACAAACATATAATGACCTGTATCCACCATTATACCATCATACATAATAATTTCACTGATCAAAAAATCCCCTGAGTTCTGCCTAGTCATTCCTCCCTACTTCCAAAACTCCTGGCCGCCATTAATCTTTTTATTGTCTCCATAGTTTTGCCTTTTCTAGAACGTCATATCGTTGGATTCATACAGTCTATGGCCTTTTTAGATTGGTTTCTTTCACGTAGTAATATGCATTTAAGTTTCCTCCTTGTCTTTACACCTCATTTCTTTTTCGCACTGAATAGTATTTCATGGTTTGTTAATCCATTCACTTACTGAAAGATACCTTGATTGCTTCTAAATTTTGGCATTTGTAAATAAAGCTGATATAAACATCTGTGTACAGATTCATATGTGTAAATGCCAGGGAGCACGGTTGCTGGATTGTATGCTAAGAGTATATTTAGTCTTGTAAGAAACTGCCAGATTATCTTCCAAAATGGCTGTACTATTTTGTATTCCTATCAGCAATAAATGTGAGTTCCTGTTGCTCCACAGCCTTCTTAGCATTTCATGTCATCAGTGCTTTGGATTTGGTCATTCTAATAGGTATGTGGGGGTATCTTGTTTTAATTTTCAGTTCCCTAATGACATGGTGGTGAACAACTTTTCATGTGCTTACTTGACATCTATAATCTTCTTTAAGTCCTTTTGCTCATTTTCCAATCAGGTTGCTTGTTTTCTTATTGTTGTTTTAAGAGTCTTTTGGTGTATTTTGGATAACAGTTCTTTGTCAGATGTGTCTTTTGCCAGTATTTTCTCCCAGTTTGTAGCTTGTCTTCTCATTCTGCTACATTAATTAATTACCTAACATTACTGTGCATTTGTCCTTGACTCTAAGATCTTTCAACATCCTTTTAAGAAAAAGTAGCATGCAAAAAAAAAAAAAAAAGAAAAAAAGCCCAAATTCCTCATTTTTGCATTTAAGGATGTCCATAGTTCAAGGGCGACCGCGTGTCTCAGTCAGTTAAGTGTCTGACTTCGGCTCAGGTCATGATTTCATATTTTGTGAGTTCGAGTCCCACTTCAGGCTCTGTGCTTACAGCTGTGAGCCTGGAGCCTGCTTTGGATTCTGTGTCTATCTCTCTCTCTCCCCTCCCCTGATCTCTCCCTCTCTCTCTCTCTCTCTCTCTCTCTCTCTCTCTCTAAATAAGTAAACGTAATAAAAAATTCAAAAAGAAAAGGATGTCTATACTTTAGTCCAGTCTAAGTATCTAATCTACCCAAGTGTCAGCCACTTTTGAACCAGCCAAATATACCCTTTCTGGAACTCAGACACTCTCGGAAGGACTATACGTTGGTTTTGCAATTCTCATTAGCCACTTGGCATTGCATAAAAAACAAAAACAAATAAAACCCACATTCAGAAATATCTTCTTTGCTCTAGCAATTCCTCTTCTCGGAATGAATTCCAAGGACATGATTTTTATATCCAACCACCTTTCCACCTCTCTACCTTTCCTTTCCTAAAGGTGTTTGTTGTGTTGCTATTTATTGTAGTACACACAACTGGTTGCTCATCTAATTTCTTTTCTCCTCAACATTTTTTTTTTTTATTTGCATTCTGTCATCCACCTCAGCCCTATTGCTTCAGGGCTGATATTTTCCTATTCCAGTCCTGAAGTTGAGCCTTGTAGGTTTTAGGATAAATCCACTTTTTATTTCCAGGCATTAATTCAGAAACACTGGTCTCTACTAAAGTATTGATGACTTCTGACCCACCACAGGAAATGGTTCACAAATGGGTATATGAGACATAATAGAGCACTTGCTGGGGCACTCGAAGAGCTGGTTTCCGTTCTGGTTGTGGCTGTGCTTTGATGCGAGGCCCAGAACTGCTGCTCTCATCTCTTTGCCAGCCAGAGGACTAAGCAGACCCTTGGAGAAAATCAGGGCCAAAAGCGCCTCAGAGGAATGGAGCCTTAGCTCTGATTGAACCACAGCTGAATGGTAGATTTTAACTGTGTAAGCTTTAATAATCCACCTAATGTTGTTCTAGCTATTTAAATTGGATGCCCTCTTGGGACGCCTGGGTGGCTCGGTTGGGCGGCCGACTTCGGCTCAGGTCATGATCTTGCGGTCCGTGAGTTCTAGCCCCGCGTCGGGCTCTGTGCTGACAGCTCAGAGCCTGGAGCCTGCTTCATATTCTGTGTCTCCCTCCCTCTGACCCTCCCCTGTTCATGCTCTGTCTCTCCCTGTCTCAAAAATAAATAAACGTTAAAAAAAATAAAAAAAAAATTGGATGCCCTCTTTTGATCAAATCCATCAAGCTGATACTTGATAGAGGAAAAAAAAACTATAAGTATCTTAAATGCCCATCAATTGAGAACTGATTCAATAAATAATCACAGATTTACTTATTTATATAATAGAATAGTAAGCAGGACTAAAGATGACACTGTAGAAGATGACATAGAAAAATATTCATAATATTTTTGTGTATAAATGACTTAGAAAACAGTATACATATGATCAGTCTTGGCTTAACATCTATATTTTCGTAGAAAATGAGTGAGAACTTAAAGAGTGCTCAGTACAGTGCTTACAGTACAGCAAATATACAGAAAATGTTACCTATTATTATTTTATTTAACACAATGTTAATAGTCATATGTAGGTGATAGAATATGGAAGACATCATTTTCCTATCTTGGCTTGTCTGTACTTTCTAACTTTAACATATTTCATTTTGTAACAGTAAGAAAAAAACACCTCTTTCAAAATGGTTTAGATCTTAGATGCTACTATATTATCATCATCGTCTACTTTAAAAAAATTTTTTTAAACATTTATTTTTTGACAGAGCATGAGCAGGGGAGGGGCAGACAGAGAGGGAGACACAGAATCCGAAGCGGGCTCCAGGCTCCCAGCTGTCAGCACAGAGCCCGATGTGGGGCTCCAACCCAGGAACCATGAGATCATGACCTGAGACGAAGTCGGACGATTAACCGACCGAGCCACCCAGGCGCCCCATCATCATCTACTTTTCAAAGATCAATACATCACTGTGGCATAAAGAATTCTGATAAAACCCCTGCCTATCTGCTTCTTAAAAGCATTTTCCAGCTGACTTCTCATTCTTCAAGCATTCGCTTCCATTTGAAATACTTATTTTCCCTACCCTCTTTTGAAACGTTTATTTCCTCTTCAAGACACAACTAAAATACTGCCTTTTGCATATATAGCCTTTCCAGGCCATGCTGATCAGATGTGGTTCCCTGCTCTTTTGAAAACTATATGAATAGAATTGGCAAGCTGATTTTTTTTTTCTTTTGTGTTTTGTGTATATATGTACTTTTTTAACTTGTATAGTTTTCTTTTTTTTAATATGTAGGCAATACCAATTAAATATTGGGAGATTTCCTCATAAGATAAGCATTCTGGATTTTCTTTTGAAAAATAGTGAGACCTGATAGCCTCACACGTGCAGGATGACGATGACAGTCAGCTGAGATGAGACAGCAGCTGCCCTTTGCAAGTTCAAATGCTTCCTGAAGCACCCTTTCCTTTGAGTGACCTCCTGACCCTAACATAGATTGTGGGACTATAGCACCTGCAAGGTTAGTTTGGTACTTACGTGCATATCCTAAGCTACTTTGCATGGTTGTTTTTCATATGTAGATATCCTAAGCTGTAAATTTCTTGGGGCCCAAAACCCATGCCTTGCACATATTTGTAAACTTAGTGCTCTATGCCCAGTGGGCTTGTAATTCATTACTTGCTGAATGAACCAGTGAACAAATAAATGAAACCTTTGCCACATCTTACAAATTCTTTAACTGAAAAAGCTTTTTTGCAGTTACTTTGATTAGTCAACTGGAGAAAGCATATAAGAAAGCCACGTTCGTACACAAATAGGAAAATTGCATCATGGATCGTGATTCCTGAACATGCCCCTTGTATCGTTGAACTTCAACGAAGTGGTTGGTTTTTAAAGGTGATACGTGGGATCTGATCTACCATCGAACTAACAAATATTATTTGCTTACAAAGGTTTGGATGAATTCACTTTTGTTCCTTTGCTGGTAGAAATGTGTTTACCGCCTGGAAAACAAGACAGTGACAGAAATGTCGAAAACTCCAGGATAGCACCATCACTTTTGGAAAATGCCATTAGTTCTGTCAAGCTGGGTTCACAGTGGTGAACTTGGGGAAAGAATCTTAACAGTAGTCAGTTTCAACTTCTATATTTAATTTTGTGAAGGAAGGCAGTGTAGTATCATATTGGGTTCCCTTACAACATCTCTTATAATTGTAGTTGCTTTAAGTTGGGGAGGAAAAGGGTGGAGAGCAAGTGACATAATGTTTGGTTGTGGAGAAAAGTTCTCCTGGTCATGATATTTTCTGTGAACACTCAGCTTCCAAAAGCCTAGAATTTGAAACATATTCTTGAAGATCCTTACAAACATGAAATCAAGCTTATTAACCTGTGTGGCAGGACAAGGGAGAAAGATCTAGACATATGGGTAAAAGCTATAAAGTTGAGGTTGCCATTTTAACAAAAGGTTCCTTGTTTAGAGAGTTCCTTTTCTCTGAACTGTCCATAACCTGGCAGCTTTCTGGCCGTATGATATGGGACAGGCAGTACATCTTACACTGGACTGTGACATTGATAAAGTCAGTCTTGTCTCGGTCTTATAGTCTGAACTTTGGAGATTATATGTGTGTGTATATATATATATATATATATATATATATATATGTGTGTGTGTGTATATATATATATGTATATATATGTGTGTGTGTATATATATGTCTATATATGTATATACACATATATACATATACACATATATATACATGTATATACACATGTATATACATACACATATACATATACACATATACCCATATATATACATACATATGTGTATATATATATATACCCACATATATATATACATATATATAGAGAGAGATACAGATATTATATATATATTATATATGTATTATATATATATAATATATATATTAGAGATACAGATTTTCATCTGAATACCAGCTCTGCTACTTGATGTTTAATGGTCTCTCTGAGCTTCATTTTATCTGTAAGATGTCAATAAATATCTTAAAAATATGAACTTCATAACGTGGCTGGGAATATTTAAAATCATAGAGTTAGTGTACGGCAAACAGTTTCCCCATTGTCCTCCAGGTTTTGGAACCTTTTTGCTTTCTTTACCTTCGTGTTTTCAAAGTGTGCTCAGTGGGGGAAGGGATCTGATAAGATCACTCATCTTTAGATGCAAATATTTGATAAGGTCTCAAGAGTCATCTGCCCTTGGATGTGTTTACCAGGGGTCAAAGGTTTTAAGTCAAAAGAATGAATCTTAACTGTGGAATTTTAGGAATTAACTACTGATTGAGGGAGATATTCATTGCTCAGATGTTCACTTCCCCATGCTTTTGTGTTCCAATCATGCAAACGGTAGGCAGTCTGCATGCTTCCAGTAGCCATTACCCAAATAATGGGTAGGACATAAAAAGATATTATATTAAAAAAAAATACAACATTAGGGGCACCTGGGTTGAGCATCCAGCTGTGGCTCAGGTCACGATTTCAAGTTTCGGTTGGTGAGTCTGAGCCCCGCATCGGGCTCACTGCTGTCAGCTTGTCAGCGTAGAGCCTGCTCCGGATCCTCTGTCCCCCTCTCTCTGTCCCTCCCTCGTTTGCACTCTCTCAAAAATAAATTTAAAAAAACATAAAAAAAAAGTTTTAAAAAATAAAATAAAAAAATTAAAATATTATTGAAAATAATAGTAGCTATTAGTATTAAATATTAAAATATTTTAAAGTATTAAAATGATTTCCTATGTTTCTATTTTAAAGACACCGGGTTTCTTCTGTTCCTTCTATGGTTGCCTGATACTTAAGAAATAAGTGTCTAATCTCTCTTGAAGAAAGGCAGAACTCCAAAATAAAATACTATTGGTAACAATGACATTGTTATCAAACATTTTTTTCACTCAACTAGGGGAAGCACCAGCACAGAAATTAAGGCAGCATCTGTAGGATGGAATTTGCCAGGTAAATAAATATATAGAGTAAGCCAAGGGCTTTGTCTCCTTAAAGGGAAAGAACACCTTGAAGGTGGGAGAGATTACTGAATATACAGTAAGTTTTATTTTTAAAGCCCATTGAAAGACTAAACATTATTTTTTGAATCCAGAATCAGTGGGATCAACATTTTTTTTTATTAAAGATTTTTTTACGTTTATTTTTTTATTATTTGAGAGAAACTGAGACAGTGTGAGTGGGGGAGGGATAGAGAGAGGGAGAGAGGGAGAGCGACAGAATCCCAAGCAGATCCTGCCCTGCTAGTGCAGAGCCGATGGGGAGCTCGAACTCACGAACCCAACCGTGAAATCATGACGTGACCAAAACCAAGAGTTGGAGGCTCAACCGACTGAGCCACCCAGGCGCCCCGGAATCAGCATTCTGAACTGAAAGGTGAGGTTTGGACTATGATTGGGGACTAATGGATAGAGCTTTGGGCAAATAGAGCTTTTGCCACATCCTGTATTGCTAGCACTCCTGCTCCACCATTACCATTAGACTTGTAGCTAATTTTGAAGTCAACCCCCCTAACAAGCAAATGAGGCAGAGATTCCCTTAAGATCCATTTTATAGCCGATAAAAATGAGGCCTGCATGACTTGTTACACATCAAAAAAAGTGGCTAAAATAGATTCCAGCCTAGGCAACCTGCCAAGATGAAAAAGCACTTCGATTCTTTAAACTTGTTAAATTAAAGAAACAAGGAGGCTTGATGTAGCTCAGTAGAGCTATGTGATCTAGATACCCACGTTGGTCTAAGCCTGTAAACGCCTCAAGGCTGGGAAATCAAAACACTAAGGACAACCAATCATTAACAGCCAAAGAGGCTTTAAGCTGTAACCAATAAATAATTTCCTTTCTTTGCTTCTGTACTTTCTTCACTCAGGTCTTTACCCTGGTTCCTGCAGGCAGGGTGCCCCTTGCCACTTTCAGTTTGGCACTCCCTGCTTGCAAATAGATTTTCGGTCAAACTCTTAAAAAATGTTTAATATGTATCAGTTTATCAATTAACGAACATCAAGGCCACATGAATTTTGTAAATCTCCTCATCTTTCTAATTTCCTCAAATCATCGTATCCTCTATTTCTTCGCTGTGCCAATACTTGAAGGGTCTTATAGGTTGCGCAATGTTTAATATTTCCCATCAGAATTTAAAGTCAAGCATTACTGTCCAGTGTCTGTACTTGAGACTGTGAATGTCAGTTGTACCCAGCAAAGGCTCTCTGCTCATAAGCCCCCTGCAGTCTTTCCATTCTGTCTCTCTAGTTGGGAACACCTTGAATTATCGCAAGAGTGGCCATTCACTGTCATAACTACTCTGAAAACCTTTGGGGGCTAACGCTATAAAAGAAAAAAATATATACCAGGTCCTTTCTGTTTAGGTAGATTGGCTATGATAACTGCCCAGGAATTTAATATTTTTTAAAACTCTGCGTTTGTAAAGATCAAAAAGGAGACACCAAAACGACGGTCCGTATTTTGCATTGATGTAAGTGGGTATCAGTGAGGAGAGTTCCACTCTGCACATGCACAGACACGTGCGGGATCTATACAAATACACTGAACACCGCCCTTGTACTTCCGGGTGTTGGGATCTTTTTTTTGGTCTCTGTTGAAAATAGAATAGTGCCACCCCGTGGAAGTTAGGAGTTGTGCGAGCAGCTCCTTTAAGTTCACTCTGCTCAATTTTGTTCAATTTAGTATGTATCTACTTGCTTCTACCCTGCACTAGGTAATCTGCGGAGTATCTGGTCACAAAAAACAAGTAAGACATAGTTTCTGTTCTCAAAGAATATGTAGGATCACAAGGCTGCTAGCATGGAAACTGCCAAGGATAAGCCTTGGTCAAATTGCGGTGCAGAGTAAGACTGGTCAGGTGCAGAAAAGGTGGAGCAGAGAGAAGAGCATGAACCATAGCCAGAAGCAAGAAAAAAACATGCTTTTTTGAGAAAAGCCAGTGGTTGGTGGTCCTAGAACTTAACCTGTGGGAAGAGGGCGAGACAGCTTGCAAAGCTGTCCCAGGCTGGTTGCAGAAGGCGCCAAAGGCATGCTAAGGAGATTGCACGTTAACTGACTCTTTTAGGTGGGGCAGGGGCATAGTTAAGATTTAGCAGAACAGTTTGGTAGTAAGAGGAAGAAGTGAGAGGGGGAAGGAAACAGTGGTTGATTAAATTTCAAGTCCTATCAATGAGGGAGAGGCAGGGCAGAGGGAAGATCTAGGAAGGAGGTGTCATATCGGACTCACATTCACAAAGAACCTCAAACATAGATTAATATCATCTCCAAGTAAAATTATGCATTCAGGTTCAGGTAAACACTGCCAGGTTTGAAAGAATATGTTATGAAGCAGTTTTAAACTTGTGTTCCAATATTAGACATATTTCTTATAATAGAGTCTCAATTTTCAGTAAGTCCTATAATTTTTTCACAAATAGCACAGTGTTACTTGCCCTGAAAGCATTACTCAACCTATGTATTTAATAAATGCTTTATGGTTTGTAACTGATTTGGCTTGTTAACATTCTGAAAGTCTCACTAAATGAAAATATCCAAGTTCCGGAAAAATTCAGCTAGGCAGTGGTAAAAGGATTAAAGAAAGGGCAATGAAAACTATCTTGGGGGACAAATGAACAGATATGGTGTGGATTAGTTATAAAGATGATTGGTGGCTAGCTAGCAGATGAAGGAGAAAGGAGGAATCCAAAATGGCTCCCAAGGTTCTAAGTGACTTGTAGATGTGCTGCCATCTTTTACCTGAGGCAAAGGCTGAAGGAGGATGAAGCATTTTTATGTAGGAAAATGAAATAGTTGCATTTTGGAAATATAGCATTTGAAGTTCTTTAGAGCAAGTTGAATGGATTTGTCTAGCCCGCAGTTACATACATGAAACTGAAGCTCGTGGCAGGGGCTAAGGTTAAATATAGAGATTTGGGCATTAGCCACATTGAGAGGGAAATGAAAAGTAGAAGGGTTGAGACCCCTTGGAGAGTGTGTAGTCTGTAAAGAGCAATGGAATGACGATGCCCCTTGGGACACTTTTTAAGTCTGAAATATATTTTTACAAGGGCAAGTGACTTACCTTTCTTGTGAAAATTGTAATATATAAAGCCATCTTGCTTGCATGGAAGTTTAAAGAAAAGGGGGACAAAAAAACCCCAAAAAACAACTAGGATTAAGATGAAGAATGTGGAAATTTCTGCTATATGGTTAAACCAAAATGTGTATTCTAGAAGTATTAGAAAAGAAACATAGCAGAAAATGAGGAATCCAGGTAGAGAGGAGGGAAAATAATTGGAGAGCAGGAAGCTTCGTGGAAGATTTATGAGGATATAGCAGAAATCCTCAGTCAGTTTTCCAGTCTGGATTCAGTGTCCTCTATCATTGCTGAAAGAGAGGCTAAGGATAAAATTTTCATGGCAGTTTAATGAAGAAAAATGTAGAATTTGGAACTGGCTAAATTTTTCTCTATTGGTAACAAGCAAGCCAATTTCTCAAAATGGGCACACAAAGGAAGTATTTATGGTCAGCTGGAAAATGGCCCTCAAAGATATCCAGGCCCTAATCCCTGGAAACTGTGAATGTTACCTCACATGACAAAATGGGTTTCGCAGTCTTGATTAAATTAAGTGTCTCAAGATGGTGACATTATCCTAGGTTATCTAGGTGGTCCTTAAATGCAATCACAGGTATCCCAAGTGGAAGATTTGACAAAGAGAAGAGAAGAAGGCCATATAACCAGAGAGAACCCTGCTGCCTTTGGAGATGGAAGAAGGGGCCATAAACTAAGGAATGCAAGGAATAATATTCTCTAGAAGCTGGGAAAGGCCAGGAAAAGGATTCTCCCCTAAAGCCTTGTGAAGGAGCACAATTCTCCCCACACCTTGATTTCAACCCAGTGAAGCTGATTTTGGACATCTGGCCTCCAGAAGCGTAGGAAAATAAATTTGTGTTACTGTAAACCATCAAGTTTATGGTAATTTGTTACAGTGGCAAGCAGGAAACTGAAACAGTATTTTAAACTTATAAAATAGCTTCTCTAGAGATCTCCCGAAATATTCTTAAATAAGAAAAAATCCTTTACTTAGGCAAATGTAGAAATATTTTTAAAAGTGTTTTGGCACAGTACAAAATAAAGCCTCAAAAAAAGTGGGCATAGTTCCAATTTAATTCTCTGAAGAACTTGCATAAATGAACTTTAACCTTCAGCTATAAGAATGACATGATCAGTAGAGTTGGCCAAAGGGCTATGGAAGCAAATTGAATAGCTGAAGATTTGGTGTCCAGGATAGGGTAATAATTTTTCAGCCATTCAAACAGACAAATTAATAAATATATATTAATTTCTTTAGTAGACAGTGTCACTTCCATCATGGAATTTCATTTATTTCCTCCCTCTCTCCCTTCCTTTCCTTCCTTCCTTCTTCCTTCCTTCCTTCCTTCCTTCCTTCCTTCCTCCCTCCCTCCCTCCCTTCCTTCCTTCTTTCCTTCCTTCCCTCCCTCCCTCCCTTCTTTCCTTCCTTCCTTCCTTCCTTCCTTCCTTCCTTCCTTCCTTCCTTCTTTTCTTCCTCTTTTTCTTCCTTTTCTCCTTCCTCTTCTCTTCCTCCTCCCTTCCATCTCCCTCCCCTCCTCTTTTCCTTCTTTATTTTTTACCTGAAATTTCTGTCACTGGGGCACCTGGGTGACTCAGTGGGTTAAACGTCCACCTTCAGTTCAGGTCATGATCTCACGGTCCATGAGTTTGAGGCCTGCTTCAGGCTCTGTGCCGACAACTCAGAGCCTGGAGCCTGCTTCAGGTTCTGGGTCTCCCTCTCTCTCTGCCCCCCCCCACCCAACTCACACTCTGTCTCTCTGTCTAATGAATAAATGTTAAAAAAAAATTTTTTTTTTGAAATTTTTGTTACATTTGATCAGAGAGGGAACACTTTACATTTTGCTGTAGATGAAAGGAATTGTCTGTGATGTCATTAGAACCACGTTTCTAAATTTTCCAGTGATGTCTTCCAGACCCTTATAGTTCGGTAACCCAGGCCATCTAGCTTTCTCTGTAATTGTCTCCCTCCTCAGATGATAGGATAATGTTAGTGATGTAAGACATGAAGTGCCCTGGCTGTTTGGAGGAGACCGTGGTTGTGCGAACTCTGGAAGAGATCCTGTCATCTTCTTGTTTCCTGACTGCCTTGTGTGTCATTATCTGCCTGATTCAGATCTTCAGCTATTTTTTTTGGGGGGGGAGGGGGGCAGCTACAAATCATACCACTGCGATTGGACACATACATACATACATGCAGACTTCCTGTGTCATGTGGTGTCAGAAATGGACTGAAGATGACATGTGCGTCAGTAGTCACGGTTTTGGTTTTCCAGTCATCTGAGGACTTGATGTTTTTTCAAATAAAGTTTGGAGAAAAATTAAAAGGTAAGCTCTAGTGGATTTCTGAAATACACTAGATCTGTAAGTTTAGAGATGTCACTCTTACTTCTCTGGTTTGATCCTGGGGAGGCATCCAGAGGACAGATACAGCCGACCAAGAAACTTAATTCGGAGAGAAGAGGAAACAGAGAATGACCTGACTAAAGGGATGGGCGTTTTCATAGACAGCATGCTTTGATACGTATCAGATACACACTCTTCCGAATCACTGTATGTGGATGTATTACTTTATTTGAATGTAAAATATTTTTATTTACTTTTTTATTTTTTTATGTTAATTCCAGCAGAGTTACCACACAGCCCTATGTTAGTTTCTGGGGTAGAGCTTAGTGATTCAAAAGTTCCCTGTATTACTTGATGCTCATCAAGATAAGGGTGCTCTTAATCCCCTTCACCTTGCATTACGTTTTAAACTCTGTGTTAGTCTCATTAAACAAATCTGTGCTGTTGGTGAAAAAGATTAATTCAAGACTCCATGCTGATGGGCTTGTTGAATTGAGTCCGATTCCTATAATAGATAGCAATAATGACCTCAGATAAGGTTTAGTGAGTTTCTAAAACATTATGTGTCTGGAAAGGAGAAGATAATTTATGATGCCTAAGAATGAATGATAGGGCCTTACAATGCCAAAAAAGGTATGGAAAATAATGTGTGTTTGCAAAAATGTATCATTGCCATATTTTGTTCCTTCTAGTACAAAATCCATTCTGTCATCTGCAGATGAACATTCACGGTTGCAATTTTAGCTCAGTTTTCAAAAGAAAAATCTTTCAAATGTATAAATAGTATAGACTGGCATAAACATATTTATTTTACTGTGCTCTTTTTTCATTAGCACTAAAGTTTGCAAGTTCTGGGACTATACTGACACCTAGAGGAAGTCAGTCTTAAGCAACACTGGCAGTGGTTTTCACAGTCCCTTGTAGGTAAATTTCCCACCCTTGGGGCTTATGTTTAATGACTTATGTTTTTCCTTCTTTTCTAAGAAAACTTTGAGTTTAGTTTCTGTAGAAGCATCTCATATCATAAAGTACAGTATAAGACAGCGAGAAAAGAGGGGCAAAATGAAGAAACCTGATCTATTTATTAATGGAATTAAAATTTATACCAAAATTAAACCGCATTCTTGTTACTTAGTAATGCACTATTGCAGATTCCACAGTGCTTTGGGAAGTTAGTAATTTGAAGATAATTTTAAAAATCAAGTTAGTTTTACTTTTTAAGTATCTATTATGCAGCATAGTTAGAAGCATAAAGTTTGTAATAGAACAAAATTATAGTATTATACATGTATGCCTAACAGTTTAGGATTTTGTGTCTACACGTGCTTTAAGGATTTATTTATGTATTTTAAAACTCAATGGGGGAGTCAGTTAAGGAAATGCATTTCCCCTTAGTTTGGTCTGTGTAGTCTGATTCTGTCTTAAATAGATGTTCTTTTGGAGTTTCCACTGAACAGGGGGTATTAAATGTACTGAGAAGAGTTTCAGTTTTTCCATGGCAAAGGGACATAAATACAACAAGAGTAGGGGAAAGATCTATTTTGAGGTTGCCTCACAAAGCTGTGAAGGCACAAAAGAGGCAGACGCTGCCGCCACAAATGAGGCTTCTGAAAGGAAATGTTGCCAAACCCAGGAGCTCCCATAGCTATTTGCATAAGTGCTAGCAAAGTTCCTCAGCCGATCTGGTCCTGCACCCCAGACGCAGGAAAGCAGATGAGGCAGCAGATGACCGTTTACATTGCCAGGGTGTGTGAACCGGCGAACATCCCCCACATTACTCACTAAGTAATGAGGAGGGGCCTCAGATATGTTCCACAATTCAGATGGGCCTGCCAGTTGGCCCCTGGGCTTCATTCTGTGTGATCCATACACAGCAGAGACACTCAGGAGGCAATGCAAATGAATCAACAGACAGCACGGAGGTCCCAGCAGCAGCAGGCAAGGTACCGCCTATGCAACAGGGCGCGATGACAGATAATTAGCTGTGACATGCCCCTCGATGGCAGTGGGATGAGAGCGTTCATTTGGAAACCAGTGTGCAGCATGGCATCGTGAATCACGAGATTTAAGTTTCGGGTGTAAATTCCTTTTTTTTTTTGCCCAGGCCTTTTTTTATGGAAGTTGTTGGAAAAAGTGAAGTTTTCATGATTCTAGGGAGGGAAGTGAAAATTTATTAAGCACATACTACTTTCCAGGCATCAGGAGATGTACTTGCCATGCACTGCGCTTTTAGTGTTCTAAAAAAATCCCTGTTTTGTAAGAACTGCTCTTCTTTTACCGAGAAGACAACTGAGGCCTCTAGAAGCAATTGAACTTGTTCAATGACATATTGCTAATAAAGAGACATGAAACCAACCCAGGACTGTTTGGGTGCAAACTCGGTTGGTTCTCTCATGTTGCCCATCACATACAGATGTTGACTACCTCTTCTTCTCCTTCTTCTCCTTCTCCTTCTTCAAGAGAATTCCATAGAAAGTCCTCATCTTTCTCTTTTACCCACCTCTTTGGATTTTATTGGCTTTATCCAACTCTGGTGATATGTTTTTCTTTCTTATGTTTTTGATATTTTTATGTCATGCTATTTTTATTTCTTCTTGAAAAAGTTGAAGCAGTTATGTTTTTTAAAAAAAATCACTGTAGAGGACTCTATTGGAACTATCAGGCCAACTTAATAGGGACTATATATTAGAAAATTGTATTGTATCATGTTAATTTTCCTGAATTTGACAGCAGTGTTGCGGTTATTTAAGAGAATGCCATTATTCTTAAGAGATACATGGAAATACAGGACAAGGGGTCCTGATAACTGCTACTTTCAATTTGTTCAGAAAAAAGAAAAAAATATATATACAACATATAGGTATATATGGAAATAAAGTGACAAGGAAAACATACAGAATATTGACAATCGGTAAATTTAGGTGCAGTGTATGTGGGAGTTTATTGTATTCTTGTAACTGTTCCATAAATGGGAATTTTTTCAGAGTAAGTTAAAAATGAGTTGTAATATTTTTTGTAGCCTTCTATTAGACCATTTTTTTTAAACATTAGGTGTACATTTACAGAGTTAACCATGATTTTCATTATTTGTAGTCTCAGTGGCTGAATGGAGCTGATTCCCATAGCTGACTAGCCCTTTCACCCTTGTCACAAATGATCAGTGTCTTTGGTGCTGGCATACTAATCGATTGTATGCGAAACCATTTGGGTGATATGCCACTCACTCTTCATTTTGTGGCCTGGAAGGGCCTAATGATAAGTGATCATGATGAAGGAGGATAATGTATACAGGAGAATTCCAGTCAATAAGAAGACACATTTTGGTCATTAGTATTTGGTTGAGACTTTCAGCCGTGTGCAAACTACTAACCTTGCAAGCCATTTTTTCCAACAAAATGAAAAAAATTGCATTTATTCTGCTTTCAAAGATCACATGAACATTTTTTAAACCAGAAGAGGAATGGCAGATGTCTCACTGTTCATTTCAGTTGGAGGCATTTTGATGTTCATAATCAACATTTTCAAATACGTTCAAAGCTGCCATCTTGTGGTAATGTTCTATTCAATTTTTAGCAGCTATATTGATAAATGTCTGGCTAAATCTGAAGACCAAAAGGAAAGCACATTACAGAAATATATTTTAGGACATGTCAGAAACCTGTATTTTGAAGCCTACACACCAAGACCACAAGAGTGTATTTTCATGTGTAATTTATTTAATCCAATTGATTAATAAGGGTCTTACTCATTTTGCGAACAGTTTCTATTTGAAGACTATGACAGATTTGATTCATTGTCCTTTCTTACCCTCTCCCCAAAGTTAAAGTTCTAAAATTTCCTATTTTGTAGAGGAAAAAAAAAACTTGAAGAATAAACTTTTGCTGAATGATGTCAATTTTGACTCAGTCATTCTTTACTGAGAATTCCAGAAGAATCATTCTCTTCTTTTTGCCCTTCACTGAGCACCTGGGTGACTCAGTCAGTCAAACGACCAACTCTTGATTTCATTATCCTAGGGTGGTGGGGTCGAGCCCTGTGTCGGGCTCCGTGCTGAGTGTAAAAACTGCTTAAGTTTTATTCTCTCTCTCCCTCTGCCCTTCTGTCCCACTCGCATGCTCTCTCTCTCTTAAAAAACCAAAAATGAACAAATTAAAAACCTCCTTTCAAAAAGTCAAGATTCACAAAGAACCACAAAGGTGCTCTGCTGCCCCAATCTATGCCCCATGAAACTCACACTTCCTGGATATAATCATTTGCATCTTAAGTTGCTGCTTCTGTTTTTGCCTCCGTATTTCTAAATAGTATATTAAAGTTTCTATTTCTAATTTTTAAAAAATATTAGAGGAACATGTTTTGACATTCCACTGTGGATAATGAGGACATGGCTTTTATCCTAGCCTTGTTTGGTTAACTTTTCCAGCAGTGTTCTTGTCCTATCATTCAGCTCGACTTCACTTATTCACCTAATCTTCCAATTCATTTGTTTAAATTAAATAGCTTCCACCAGAGGTTTTTGTTTGTTTGTTTGTTTTTGTTTTGTTTTGTTTTTATAAGGAAAACACACTGTGTGTTTCTTTCATACTGCTGTAAATATTGTCTTGATTTTTTGCTCGTTTATTTGTTGTGGCAATACTCCAGGTTGCCACAATCCCAAATATATTCTCTCTTATCCCTTACTATTAGAATTCTGACTTTATTTAGGATAGTAACCAGCTAACAAACAACAACAACAAAAACAAACAAACACCCCCCCCCCCCACAAAAAAAAAAAAAAAAAAAGAGGAGTTCCTAGATGGCTCAGTTGGTTGAGTGTCCAACTCTTGATTTTGGCTCAGGTTATAATCTCAAGGTTCATGAGTTGGAACCCTGCACTGACAATGCAGAGCCTGCTTGGGGTTTTCTCTCCCTCTCTCTCTCTCTCTCCTCTCTTTTACACATCCATTCTCTCTCTCTCAAAATAAATAAATAAACTTTAAAAACAAAAAGACTGTTAATTTTCTATACTCCCTTTCATGTAATAAACTTCTAATGAGATATAGGCAGAATTCTTGGGTGGATATCCACTTTTGAACAAATGGAAAATTTCCTTGTGGAGTAGATACAAAGCCTGGTGATGTAGCATCCATATTGCAGTCCCAACAGTATAAATAAAATGATGGAGACCACATACTAAATGTAATGGGAAAAAGATAGAAAGAGCTTGAGTCCTTGAAAGTACCATTGTGCTTAACTACCTTGAACTCTGTACCTTTTAAATTTATTTTGTGAGGAAATAATGTATTCCTAACAAAGTACATTGGTTTTGTCCTTCTTTCCCATTAGGTACTAAGCTCTACGAAGTCAGGGACACCGTGAAACTTGTTTATCCTTGTAGTTCTAGATCACATTTTCTTGACCTCAGTACTATTGACATTGGGATCGGTTAATTTTTCAACGTGTTGGCAATGTATGATGTTTTGCAGCACCCCTGGGCTGACCCAATAGATACCAGTAGCAATCCCAGCCCCAAAGAACTCCTGGGGGTAAATAGCCTTCCAATTGAGAACCACTACTGTAGATCATGGGTTTAGTGCTCAGGATACAGTGGTCAATGCATATTGACTGTATTAACAAAACTAGTAATTAATTGGATATGAAGATTGAGATAGATGGTAGAATTTAAGTGTGACTTCAAAGTTTCTCTCTTAGGCCTGTAATTGTATCATTGTATCACATGGAAGATGAATAAGCAACAGTGTGTCAATGTTTCCTTAAACAGTTGCTCTAAAGTTAAATAAATACTCCAGGTGTGATTCTTAACACTACAGATTTCGGTGTCTGTATTAATGAAGTTCAATCTATCAATATCTGCACAGTACTTTCCCCCACTTTCATAGCATAGCATTTTGTCCCTATTTTGGTCTCATTGCCCTACTGGTTTCTATTGAATTTGAAATACACTAAAAGCTCCTGGTTATTTTGTAAAGAATCCTGACAGTTCCTGTCTCCCTTCATCCTTTAATTTTGCACTTGTGCTTTAGAAGTACCGGATTTTGCACTTTTCCTTTTAAAATTGTATCTCTTTTATATCAGGTCCTGTTCCTGGTTTGTTAATATATTTATTTTTTATTGTTGTTCTTTTTCTATTTCATATTAGCTCTCTCAGCCCAACATGATGTTCCGTCGGTTGGTTGGTTAATAAAAATTTTGACTAGGCTAAGGACAAAATACATAACATAGCTGTGTACTCATAGGCTGAACTTAGCACAACTGTCTTATAACCTAATCTTGAAACAGATATTTTAAAAGTCCAAATCTTTTCCCATGCATCCAGTTTTAAAGATTACACGTAGCTGTCAGTAGGCACTGTGTCTGAAATTTGCTTCTGGGAATGAAGACAGTATGTAACTTCAGAGGGGCACAAAAACAATAGCTTTACATTTTTGATTGTATAGGAATGTTCAATTGGGCGTTCTTACTCTGTTGAGACTATAATGTTTAGCTCAGTTGGTGGCACTGGCATATAATGGGGGTCTATGCACCAAGACAGAATCTGTTTAAGTGGTGTGAAATATGCTTTCCAGTTAGTGCATAATAACTTCATTGACTACGTTTTATAAGGGAAATGAAGGACTGACAACAGTAGAAAATATCCAAGATTGCAAATGACTATTATTTGAAGTGAATAATATGATATATTACAGGAAGAGTAATGGTCACCTGATCAAGATACACACACACACACACACACACACACACACACACATATACACACACACATATATATATACATATACATATATATACTAAACTAAATATATATATACATATACATAAATATGTATATAAAATATGCATATATTTATTGTATACATATACATGCATATATATGTATGTGTATATATATGTATACACACATACATATATATATGTATATATATATATATAGATAGATAGATAGATAGATAGATATGTACACACACACACACACACACACACTAAACAGAAGTCCTTGAGTACAAGAAAAATAAAGCAACATGTTTAGGGAGAAATAATGAAAGATACATTTATAATATAATGGGTTCTCTTATAATTAAGTTTTTTCCTCCTCTGTCCCATGAACTATTTGATATTAACTAGTCTCTTAGCTTCTATTTTAACCATTCCAAATTATTCTTAATAGACATTATTTACAAACATCATCATTATTATCTTTTTTTTTTTTTTAAACGGTTTTTATTTATTTTTTTTGGGACAGAGAGAGACAGAGCATGAACGGGGAAGGGGCAGAGAGAGAGGGAGACACACAGAATTGGAAACAGGCTCCAGGCTCCGAGCCATCAGCCCAGAGCCTGACGCGGGGCTCGAACTCACAGACCGCGAGATCGTGACCTGGCTGAAGTCGGACGCTTAACCGACTGCGCCACCCAGGCGCCCCATTTTATCTTTGTAAAACATACTTTATTGTCTTTCCTGCTCCCTCTTACCTGTAGAATGAACTCCAGATTTCTTAGGATTGCATATAGGACACTCTGATTTTATTCCTGATCTATCTTTCTACTCCTCTCCATGAAAAGGTGATGTAGCATCCATATTGCTCTATGCTCTAACCACACTGACCTACTTTATGTTTTTGAATGTTCCATGTCACTTAAACTTCTGCTACTTTGTCCCTGCTGTCATTTCTGTATGGAGTGCCCTTCTCTACTCTTGTGTTTGGTAAATCCATTAGCATTCTTTGAAGGCCAAGTCAAAAATGACCATCTCAGTTTTCTATTCCTTCCCTTCCCTTCCCCAATTCTACAGTTTTGGAGTATGTCTGAAATCTAGGTGTGCTTAATAAATGTTTACAAGGGGCAACTGGGTGGCTCAATTGGTTGAACGTCCTACTCTTGATTTCAGCTCAGATCATGATTCCGGGGTCATAGGGTCAAACCCAGTATTGGGCTCCATGCTGAGCGTGCAGCCTGCTCAAGAATCTCTCTCTCTGTGTTGCTCTCTCCCTCTGCCCCACTTATACACTATCTCAAATAAAAATAAATAAATAAATATCAGTAAAGAAATAAACATTTATGCAATGAGTACTTAGTAAATCTCCAAAAATATGATGTGGCAGACTTATTAATGTCTGCTATAAACTTTATTAAATGTTTAAATAAATCTTACATTATATAATAATATATCTGAAAAGCAATGAGTATATAATATTTTAATAAAATGTAGTCAAAAATCAATTCAGGAATGGTATTTGAAAGTTAAAAAGATACTATTATTATATGCATTCTCTTTTACTAACACATTTTGTCTGTTTTTCTTGTGTTCATAGTCTTAAGATTGCTTAATATAGGGAAACCCATAACCAATTGTGTACATAACTTTAATCTTGTTTTTTGAGTTAGGAATATCAGACTCCCCACTTTCTATAGTGTATAATTACTATTGTTCATATTTCTTTTCACCGATTTTGCCAAAAATGTTTGTTCCCAGTGACCAGCCTTTCAAGTTCTTCATTGAGAATATTTCAGTAACCCAAGATCAAAAACGGTAAAAATATTTTAGGTTAGAAGATAGGCAGAATAAAAATTAATGACAGCCTTACATAACTGCGTCATGAAAGCCTCACACAACTGATGAAACAATATTATAATTATTTTATTTTGAAAACATATGAAAGACCGATAAGTGATACGAGAAGGCTACTTGAAACACGATGAATCGAATGGTGTTTGTAGGGCACGGTATTGCGTATTCTTCACTTTATGCCTTGCTTTGGGTCACTAAGATATTGGAAGAGGAATGGGGACGTGAAATGTATGAATGGGTTGTTGGCTTCCAGTCCATTGGCAGGTAGAACATGGTGGCAAATAGGGTATCAACTGTTTTTTAAACAAAGTGAAGTCTTTACCTCTATAGAGTGTGACAAAGATCAGGATTTTTTTGCGACGTTGAACCTCAGACTAAACCTTAAACTAAACTAAACTTTGATGCCCAAGGGGAATCCTAGTTTGAAAAACTTAATTGGGATCCCATTTGTAATCCACATAATTGATTTTAATTAATAAATGTGGCTTCCTATATATCCGTTGTTCGATGTCAGTGAACGGAAATGTGTTTGCATTTTCACATTGTAGAGATGCCTACTGATGTATTTTAATCAGAGATTTACTATTATGATTTTTCTTTATACATAAACAAAGCACGACAGCTTATTTACATTATCATATAGTTGATCTTTAAAACACGCCCAAATCTTCACATTCTCTGCTTAAATATCATGGAGTTGGTGCAAACTACCATTTTATTTTCCTTTATTCTTTTTTTAAATCTCTACCTTCAACACCCATTTCCAGAAATCCCACCAATTCTTAAATGTTTGGAGTCTTCTCCAGGGTAACTAGGCTGTTTCTCAGCGTTTCTTATCATGTGTTCAGGAGGCCACTTTCTCAGATTCAGGGTTAGGGTTAGTATATGTGTCTGGTATTTTGCAGTTCAGAGACCTCTCCAGAGGGTTAGGGTTAGGGTTGGGAATTAGGGTTAGAGGACAGGGGTGTATGCCTGCAACCTACCATTTTATTTATTTTATTTTATTTTATTTTATTTTATTTTGTTTTGTTTTATTTTATTTTTTATTTTTTAATGTTTCAAGTTTTATTTAAATTCTAGTTTGTTAACATACAACCTACAATTTGAAATAGAGTTGAAAAAAAGAACGTATTAAAAAGACTGTGACTCTTCTGTGCTCTAGCAAATAATATGTAGAGCTCTAATTCCAACATGGGCGTGCATAAGAAAGAGAGTAAGGGAGGAAAAGAACATACAGTAATTTCATCTATTATGTTTCAACCAGGTGTTCTTGTGATGCTAATGTATCAGAGAATTGGTCGTTTGTCATTAGACCATAGACTGATTAGGATTGTGCATTTTTTCATATTCTTCAGCATAGTGTTGATATTGATCAGTGAGAAGAGGCTGATGTGCTTCATCCATGTTGCTTCTGGCACGAATCATACAAGAAGCACCCGCAAAAATGACCGCGACCAGTGATAAAGCAGCAACTACTCCTATAGTAACAAGTTCAGAAATACTAAAATTCCGACCTGTGAAAAACAAAAGGAGAACAAAAAATAAACAGTAAAATGGTTGCCACCAAAAATCAGCTACCCTAAACTTAGGCATTGTGGCAGGCATTTTACCAAAATCTTCATATATAATTTTTTTAAGTTTATTCATTTATTTATTTTGAGAGAGAGAAAGAGAGAGAGAGAGAGAGAGAGAGAGAGAGAGAGAGAGAGAGAGAGAGAATCCCAAGCAGGCTCTGTGCTGTTAGCAGAGAGCCTGCAGGGCTCAATCTCTCAGTTCCTGAGATCATGACCTGAGCTGAAATCAAGAGTTAGACGCTTAAACAACTAAGCCACCCAGGTGCCCCCATATAGAACTTTTTTATTGTCCACATTGCTGATGATAGCACCTATCATGTTGAAGGCACTTACCAAATTTCTCCTACTAAGTGGACCCTATTGGGATAGCTATTATTATTTCTGTTCTAAAGGTGAGAAAATGATGCCATAGAGTTTGAGCCACTTGTCCAAGGTCACTTGGCCAGTAGGCGCCAGAGTTGGTTTAGGGGCTCAAGTCTTTCAAAACCCAGATGCTGTGCTCTTCACTATACCCTGCTGCCTTTGTTGGGAAGGGATTGAAAAGAAAATAAGAATGTTTGAATTTCAAAATCTCAGAAAAAGCAGCACAGAGTATCTCACTCCATTTTTTCTTTTTAGAATAAAGATGCGAAGGCACCATTATGTAGTAGAAAAATTGGGGCGTATTACATGAACTTAAGCTCAAAACTCATTATCTCTGCCTACTAGAAATATGACCTGTGACAATTACCCTTTCTCAGCTAATCATAGCTAGCCTCATCTTCCTTATTTGTAAAATGAGGATTACAACACTTAGCTCAGAGGGTTGTGTGGATTAAATGAGATAGTATGCTATAGAATCAGCTTAATTCCAGATCAGAGTGGGCTCTCAACAAATGTTACATTCAATCTCTTTATCCCAAAATAAAAATCCAAATAAAACCTTCTAAATCTAAGTGGAAAATATAGGCCTCAGAATACTGTGATTACCTTAAAAGGTAGCAAATGTAGTTTTGGTAATTTCCACAGAAAAGATACATTTTCAATACTCACTTGGCCATTGAACTTCATAAGTATATCCCAGATTGTCTGGAGCAGTGACAAACATTTCTATGTTGGTAACTGGAGGCCAGAATGGCACCATATTGTATTGTCTATTATGTCCAATTGGGGCATTTTCCAATGGAAATGTGGATACATCTAAAATATGCCAAAGACATCTTGTTAATAACATAATAAAGTTAGTATTAATAGATTATTATGTCCTGAAGGTGACCTAAAATATTCTAGGATAACATAAAAATGTTTTTTTTTAAATTTTTTTACTGGATAAAGACATAAAAATAGTTTTACTGTATATAGCAGAACAGGGAAAATTGCATAAAACAGAGTTCAAATGTTTTGAACACAGCACTAACATAACATCCAATAGATCAAGAACGTTTAAAAACAGGGAAGTTTTAGTATTTTATCATCTATGTTGATCATTAGTTGTTTTACTTTTAAATTACAGAAACTTATTTGAAAAAAATTCACTAAACTTCTCTTTCAAGGCTAAAAAAAGATGGACGTATAGTTTGCTGAAGCTTCATCTATAAATTTGAGAGGTGCCATGTCTAATGGAGGTTTGTCCTTGAATATGAATATGTCTGTTTAGTATTCTTCATTTTTTTCTGTTTACTTCCCGAGATATAAATATGAACTTATCCCCTATATTTTACTCTGTTAGAAAAAACACTTACATTTTTAAATCAAGTTCCTGGGATATTATTTCCTTCCTGCCACTTCTCCTCTTTCAACTTAAATACAAGTTACAGGCATTTATATTATTAGTGAGTTTCTGTCATCAGGGATAAAAAGAGTGATAGGTTCTTTGTGGCAGAAGATTGTTTTTTTTTTTAATTTTTTAAAAATGTTTATTCATTTTTGACAGAGACAGAGCATGAGCAGGGAGGGTGAGAGAGAGAGAGGGAGACACATCATCCGAAGCAGGCTCCAGGCTCTGAGCTGTCAGCACAGAGCCCGACGCGGGGCTCGAACTCACGAACCGTGAGATCATGACCTGAGCTGAAGTCAGATGCTTTACCGACTGAGCCACCAAGGTGCCCCAAGATTGTTCTTTTTTATTATTGATGTTCTACATTTATGTTGATACAACTAAATGAGGTGGAATATCACAAAACCAGAGTTGGAATCGGGCTTGGGCTGGACACGAGTGGACAACTATGTAGAAGAGCTGGAATATGTGAGAAAGTTAGCGGAGTATTACATTTTCTGTTTGCAAGAAATATATCACCTGGACAGTCCCTGTGATCCTGGGAAGCACAGAAAAGTATTTTAGCGTCTACTTTGTAAAACAACTGATCATAGCATGGCATGTAGTGTTTATATTTTTGCGACTTTAGATTTACTATGTATTCATGCTAATTTAATATTTATTGCTTCAAATCTGTTGAGCTCTTACTAACGTAAGACACTGGTCTCGGCATGGAGGCTACAGCACTGCACAGAACAGACAGAACGCCTGGCCCAAGGAACCCACGTTTTGGTGTATTCTCGTTAATTATTTGTTAAAGTTAACAATGTAGATAAACTTTTTTTTGTAACTTTCTATTTCACCTTTCCACTACATCCTGACTCGAACAGCCTCAACCTCATTCAGCATCGCGTGGTGATAAAGTTACATCGATTCAACTGAATGGAGGAATAATTGTGAAAATAGCAAACAAGAACAGTAGAATCGTCATGAAACTTCCCTATGCAAGACCCTTCCCATCTCAGAGTTAAAGCCAACAGCCTTCAGGATCTTCCCCCTGTCACCTCTCTGACCTTATTTCCCACCATTTTCTCCCCACTCTCTGCTCTGCTCTGGCCACAGTGGGTTCCTTTGTTCATCCCAGGATGATTTTCCTCCATGTATTTATGTAGTACTCACCATCCCCTTTCCTGATTTTCTTAGCTTACAAATACTTTCTCCCATCTAACATACTTTATATTTATTTACTTATTTTTACTGCCATTTCAACTAACAACTAGGGGAGTTCCAGGAGGGAAAATATTTTTGTGTGTTTTGTACGCTACTGTATTTCTGGTACCTAAAATACTATGTAGGAAATAGTAGGCACTCAAATAGTATTATTTTCCAGCTTTACTGAGGTACAATTGACAAAAAATTGTATGTATTTAAGGTATATGACATGATGATTTACAAATGGCCACCTGGTCCGTGAAAAGGTATTCAATATCACTAATTAGGAAATGCCAATTAGAACCATCCTGAGAGATTACCTCACACTTGTAAGGATGTCTGTGGTCAAAAAGAAAAGAGATTACAAGCGTTGGGAAAAGCGTGGAGAGAAGAGAGCTGTTGTGCCCTGTTGGTGGGAATTGGTGCAGCCAGTATGGAAGCAGTATGGATGTTCCTCAAAAAATTAAAAATAGAACTACCATATGATCCAGCAATCCCACTTCTGGGTGTATGTCTAAAAGACATGAAATCAGTATCTCGAAGAGATATTTGCACCCATGTTCATTGCAGCATTATTCATAAGAACAAAGATATGGAATCAGATACTGTTTGTGAAAGGCTTTGAGTGTGTGCGTAATTAGTTCATTTCTCTCAGGGCAGGATAAGTAGGGTCTGGTCTGCAAAACATATACACTGCTTCTTCTGAAAAGCTCACTATATTTAGTGCTATATATAGAACTTCATTCACATGACTCACATTTGGGAAAAATAGAAAATTGAATTAAATGTGCACATGGATACAAAATGTTAGTGAATAAAACTTAACATCATATTGAATAAAGTTTGCGTGCTCTATATTATACCACCTCATGTCTAATGAGACATCACATTATATGTGATGACTCTCATTCCTTCAGCTGTAAAATGCAATTCTTATTCCATTCTGACCCTAATAATTTTATAATTCTATGATTCTTGAAGATACTTCCTTATTATAAAAATTTTCAATACATTTTGAAAACTAATTCCATCCTCCACTCATAGACTTATTTGCAACAAAGACTTCTGCTGTATGCATCATTTTAGACATTTTTCTAATCTTTTTATTTTCTTCCTATGTAGTCGTTCTATGACATTGTTTTTCCAAGGGACGTTTGCAGGGACATGGAATATTTAAGCAGAAGGTTAATCATTAGTGTTCAGTGTTCCTGCAATTTTTTTTTAAATTTTTTTTAACGTTTTATTTATTTTTGAGACAGAGAGAGACAGAGCATGAACGGGGGAGGGGCAGAGAGAGAGGGAGACACAGAATCGGAAGCAGGCTCCAGGCTCCGAGCCGTCAGCCCAGAGCCCGACGCGGGGCTCGAACTCACGGACCGCGAGATCGTGACCTGAGCCGAAGTCGGACGTTTAACCGACTGAGCCACCCAGGCGCCCCAGTGTTCCTGCAATTTTTAAGTGTTTACATTAACTTGTCTTATAATTTTATGGCCACATTTTGTCAAAAATATGCTTTAGGCTCCCTACTTTTTGCTCATGGTACTTTTCCCTCTATACTATGCAAGTAACTGAGAGCTATTATGCAATTTATATAGTACAAGCAAAGGAAGTGGGGAGAAAATAACAAAGGTATTTATCTGATTCATCGATGACCATTAACAACTTGTTATAGATGTCAAATAATGATCTTTTCAATCAGGGTATGTAAGGCAAAGGAATACTTGTTTGCATAGTTGAAAGAAAGCTCCAGATTACCCAAGATTTTCCACCTCCTTTTACTTCTTAAGTAAGCCCTAAGTAAGAACAACTTACTAACAGCCATGGCCTTGCGAATGGCTGAATAACTACAGCTTGTGCATTGTTGTCTAGTTCTGAGAAGTGCGTGTTTAACAAGTTTTTGTTCATTCCTAAACCTATGAACTCCACTTTACTTGCTATTGTCATAAGAAGTAATATAGCTAACCATATGCAAAATGATAATTATGATTTCTAAAGGAGAGGGATGTTGTTTTATATTAAATGTATGAATGTCTAAGAAAGGTTTGCTAAAGGAGAATGCCTGAGATATTGGTAAAGAATTAGAAGTGAGCAATAGGATTGTAAACATAAGGTAGTCATTATGAAAATCTAGACGCATACTAGACTCAGATTGCATCTCAAGGGTTGTTAATTTCTTGTTTCTTGTTAAAGAAACAGACATTGTAAATTGTAGATAATTCATTATGACTGTAGGTATGCTTGTGAATACATATGAAATAAGTGAACTCCAATTAGTGAATTCATAGCAGATGGATGAGTGAATAGTTATATGTGAGTTATTTGTTTCTTGAATGATTTTCTGATGGAACATATGATTTTGACCAACGTATCTGTGAATGGTCGTAAGCAGGTTGGATTAGAGGCTTCTCCTGTACATACACACCAAGAAATAAGAGACTGGCTGAATTGGGTAGATAAGTCAATAGATAGTTTATACCCAATATTATGTTTATGTGCGGGATAAAGTAAAGGCACAGAAGCCAAAATTTACAAACTTTTGAAGTATGAACATGTATGATGCTTTAACAGATAGAAGTACTTCATTGTTTGCAAAGTGACTCGAGCCTCTCAGCTGAGTAGAAGTGAAGAGAAAGTGGCCTTCTAAATAATATTTTTAAAAACCCATTAAAATGAAGTTGAAAAAGATTTTCTATGCTGTGCTCTCTATAAAAACCAACATTAACTCTTCAAGTTGAAGAGAATTTCCATATGTAAGAGGCCAGCAGTAATAAAAATCAAAACTGTGGATTATGAGCATATTTTTTTCTGTCTTTTAGGTATCGAAGAAGAGATCAGTGAAATTTTTTTTTATTCACAACGAGAATGCTCCAAAAAAAAAAAAAAAAAAAAGACAAAAAAAGACATGCAAATGTTCATTGGAAGCTACAAGGAAGAAAAATTTGGGAAACATGACAGTCATCTTTTCAAACTAAAAAATGAGAAGGGATTAAGTGCTTACTCGGATAATAATATAATATTGTCTCGTAACTATTTTTATAACTTTTTATCTGCATTTTCAGAGTCGTTTGGGACATGTGGAAACAGCTAGATATCACAGCTCTTTTCTCCTTATTTTGAAGTGTAGTTCACATGTGTTAAGTGCGTAGTCTATAGTGATAACTATACCACCTGAACGGTCTCCTTGCTGAGCCCGCAAAAAAGCATAGGAGAATGTCTCACCAGCATTATATCTCCTCAGCCATTCATCAAAGACTGCGTCAGTGAAAGTGTGCAGGAGGACAAAAATAGGATCGTTTGGAGATAAATGGGTTTGTCCCCCTGTTCCATTCAGGAATAGATGAGCCAAATTGTGAAGGCTTCGAATAGCAGGGTCATACTTTCCTGTGGGATCGCTGTAACCTAGATATAAAAAGAGGGGTGAGAAGAATGAAAACCATTGCCAATATCTTGCTTTTCAAATCAACAGCAGCGATTATATCGGGAAACAGTTTCCCCGCAGTTTGTCAGGCCAATTTTTGCCCTAATATAATAGCCTTGCTTCTCCGTACCTATGGTTGGTGACATTTCTTGCTATACCCAGAGCTAGGTTAACTTTAAGCCAGTGGCACGACATTCTAAATGTAGCCTCAAGGTTAAAAATAATGACCTGCAAAGATGCCAGCCAAAATGTATAGAGCACTCTATTTTGACAAGGCAAACATTGGTTCAGTGGAAATAAAGAGAGTGGAAATCTCCTTCTCCTAAAAACTAACACAGTTGGGAGGACATCACTCTGATTGTCCTGGACCTTAAATTGCCAGATATTACTTCAGTTTCCTACCTCATTCCTTTTCACTGTCACCATGTTTATTTCGGGAAAGTTATCTTATGTTTGTGGAAAAGTCACAATTTCCCAGAGCATGCTTATCATGTCTGTACTAGTTTTAAATATCTGGAAAGCCTATTGTCAAAACATTTATATAATATTTAATAATTTCCTATGTATCCTCTCTCTCTCTATTTCCCATATTCTATATGATGTATATGATATTCCTATATAATATGTATATTTCCTACATTTCATGTATTATGTATTTCTTATACTGTATGTCTCCCATATTATATATTGTATATATTTTTCATACATATTTCCATATGATATTTATTAGGTATATATATTAGGCAGAAGGTAAAGATAGATCACAAAAACGGAGGGTCTGTGATGCAGGATGGAGTTATAAGTATACCTGGTTGGCTTTAAGAATCAGAGGTGGAAGAACAGGGAAATGTTACATATTATTAAATAAAATTAGAATTTAAAACACATTAACCCAAGGGTGCCTGGGTCAATCAGCTGAGTGTCTGACTCTTGATCTCAGCTCAGGTCTTGATCTCAGGATCGTGAGTTTAAGCCCTGCATTGGGCTCCACACTGGGTGTGGAGCTGTGTTTTTGTTTTTGTTTTTTTGTTTTTTGTTTTGTTTTTCAAAGATGATAAAATATATTAACCCATTTGTACAATTACACTCACTCATTTAGTCATTTTGCATATATTTATTCCATTATTATTTTTTTTATTTACGAAATGTTTAAAGACTGCAACATACACAGCATGCTGGTGGGCACTGGTCCTTTCAGACCTACTGTCAGGAAATCAGTATAATTTGCCCTTTGATTGGTCATCTTTAAGGTTGCATCATTAAGATGCAACCTACATATTCTTGTAGAAATTAGTGCTTATGGCCAATAGCCAGATTATGGAAAGAGCCCAAACGTCCATTGACTGATGAATGTATAAAGAAGATGTGATATATATATATATATATATATATATATATATATGTGTGTATGTGTGCACACATACACACACACACACACACACACACACACACACACTGGAATGTTACACAGTGATCAAAAAGAATGAAATCTTGCCATTTGCAACAACGCGGATGGAACTAGAGTGTATTATGCTGAATGAAATAAATCAGTCAGAGAAAGACAAATATCATATGACTTCACTCAAATGTGGAATTTAATAAGAAACACAACAGAAGAACATAGGGGAAGGGAAGGAAAAATAAGATAAAAACAGAGAGGGAGGCAAATCATAAGAGACTCTTAAATTCAGAGAACAAACTGAGGGTTGCTGGAGGGGAGGTGGCGGGGGGGCTGTGCCAAACTGGTGATGGGCATTAAGGAGGGCACTTGTTGGGGTGAGCACTGGATGTTATATGGAAGTGATGAATCACTGGGTCCTACTGAAGCCAATACTGCACTATGTGTTAACTAACTTGAATTTTAAAAAGTAAATTAAAAAAAAGGATATAATGCTTATGGCCTTAGTTTATATACACCAGTTTAGTCAAAACATAGTGATTATTTATTGAATAATCTCCAAATCAGTGCATTCATATTTAGTTATTAATATTAACATAAAGACAGAATAGAATGGCATCCAGTTTTCATGATAATAGGGGAGAGAAAGGAAAATAATGATTAGATTTCTATGTCAAGTATCTCAGATCATGGAGACAGAGAGATCTATTCCTATTTTTTTTTTCCTCAGGGGGAGGAGCCTAACATGTTTAATGCTATATTTAATGTACATTGTGACAAGAAGAAGTTTATAATACGTTAAATGTGATTCTGTTGTTTTAAAACTTTAAATATGTATCGGTGATGATTTAGAGATATTAAAATGTATAAAGACAATGGACTTAAAAAATTTTGATTTGAAATTGTGTTCTGTTACAAACTATCTTGGGAAATTCACTTCTTTGGTCTTTAGTTTCCTCACCTTTAAAATACTTTGAATGAAATAAGGAGAATCACATTAAATATCATTAGATGGTAGTTTGAATTTTTATAGTCCTTTAAAAACATTCATAGGATAATACAAACCTAAATGAAATATATGCCCCAGCCAGGCATTATTGGATGTCAACTAATTGTTTAGAAACTTTATTGTTATTTTTTAAGAAAAAAATTTAGGCTCTCAAAGTCTTGAAAATTATTTGCCTCTACCAGAATTTGATAGAGTTATAATGATTAGCCACCTCACAGATTTGAGTTAATACTTTTCAGGTATTTTAGAGATTGAAGACTAATTTCCCAAGGATTCTACTATGATAATTTAAAAGTGTTTCATGGCCTGACACTTTTCTTTAAGAAGTTCTTTTTTGAGCAGGGAATTGTGACTACATCATAATAGGAGGCAACATTCACATAAATTCATAAGATCAATATGGCTTCCAAAGATTTTTCAAGGAGATCTGAATGTGAATAGTTCAGTTTACTGTGACAACTACATAAAATCAAAGCACTGACTTCTTTTACTTACCTTCTACTGTATTTCGGAAACTGTTTGTAGAATTGGAATAAAAAGGAGGGGTGTCAAATAAACCAACTTCCAAGCACTGGGCGACATCCTGTGGTTCAGGAAGACGTTGTACCATTGGCCTTGCCACATTTCCAGCTGGATTTCTCCTAATTGGCCCCCCCTCAGTGCCTGGAAAAAAATACAGGGTATAGGAACACTTACAGAATATTTACAGATCTCTTTGCTCTTCCATTTTTATGTAGAGCATGATCACTGAAAGATAGGTTCTCCCTGGTAGAAGAGAACATTTTAAAAAGGCAGACTTAGGGGCATTACAGTGAGAAGATTTAAGTTATCACATTCATATCATTGTGATATATCTGTGAGCCGAGTTAGATATGTGATACATAAAATCATTGGAAGAAAAAAATGATCACAATAACAGATAGAGGTCCTGTTATTTGTTTAATCAATGTATACCTCATTACTGAAAATATATTAACATCAAAAGTCCATGGAAAATTGAATTTTGCCAAAATAGTCTCATAAACCTAAATCCCACACTAAATCTATATTTCACACATGTGTGAAATTTTATATTCAATTACTGTTTGTTTCAAGCCTTCAGAGAAATAAAGAAAAACAATCTACAATTTCTTTGGGAACTGGTCTATATTTCAATGGATACATATTTTTCAGCAATTAATGTGAGAAATAATTAAACTTGTTAAAAGGCACGTGTTAAAAGGCACTAAGACAAACAGGCAAGAAAAGGGCTGTGACACTAGGGATAATAGAATGGGTGCCTTGAGGGAGGGAGGGAGAGAAGGAAGAAGGAAGGGAGGGAAGGAGAGAAAGAGAAAGAGGGAGAGTGGAAAGGAGAAGGGGAGAGACAGAAAGACAGAGATTGAGAAAGAATATCAATCCTTTCCAAGTGTGTGGTTTCAGAAAGATGTCATTAAAGAAAAGAGATTTGCAGGAGTGCCTTGGTGGCTCAATTGGTTAAGCAACTGACTTCGGTTTAGGTCATCATCTCATGGTTCATGGGTTCAAGCTCTGCATTGGGCTCTGTGCTGACAGCTCAGAGCCTGGAACCTGCTTCTGATTCTGTGTCTCCCTCTCTCTTTGTGCCCCCCCCCCAACTTGTGTTCTGTCTCTGTCTCTCAAAAACAAATAAATGTTAAAGAGAGAGAGAGAGAGGAGAGAGAAAGAGATTGGAAAGAGCTCTGATTCTCTGAGAAGAATTTTCAGGGTAAATAGGGGAAATGTTACAAGTGGAACATTTTTGACAGAGGTAATAAGAACGATGATATGCTTTCTCCTATCTATGAGATAAGCTCCCTCAGAACAAGAACTTATTCTATTCTCGCTCACCAGTACATCCCTTAATCTTGGTACAGGGCCTGGCAAATAGTAGATGCTAAATAGTTTTCTGGTGTATGCTGATATATGGAAAGATCGTTTGGGCTGTAAAAAGGGCTGGTTGGGCAATAGCTTGCCTGGAGTATAGGACAATGCAAGAGGATAAGGGACAGTGGGAACAATGTAAAACTACACCAGATTCATATTGTGGAGAAATTATGTTTAATTCAATAGGAAATGAAGAGAAGTCTTAGGTAGGTGGGAAAGGAGGAGATCAGTTAGGAATATTTTGCATTTTCTGTTCCAATGATCTCGAGAGAAGTATGTGTGTGTCCTAAGAGGATATGCAGAATAATCCACTGGGGTGGGAGAGGTGATATTACAATCTCAATTTGTATTCATTTTACCTCATTCATAAAGCTTACTATGTTGTAATGTTTATAATTAACATAACGATTAGTACCTGATGAATTAGCATAGCAACTTTATATAATATAAAAATAAAACATATTCCACTCTTGAGATTGGGAAGGAGATAGCACACTGTTTTAGGTATGCATTATTATTAAAACTTTCAGACCCCACTGGCTAAAACTATCAATCCAAGCTTGTGTTTTAAGGATTATTGTTCAGGAGCTATCAACACATTCCAAGAAAAACACGACAGATTACATGGATTTTGAAAACATCACACCCTAATCTGCCCTCATGGAGTTTCACAGTGGAAAATTCTGATAGTAAAGAAACTAGTTTAAACGAGTTAAATTTAACCTGGGTCTTTTTAGATTTGTGTGCACATGGACAGCCTCTGCTAATGCACCTGATTTAACCTCATATGGATTGGAGTCCTGTGGAGTTTCCATGCAGGAATGAATGAAAAGTTCTGAGTGTATGAAGGAGAAAATAGATTTAAGAAATACTGTGTAGAAGGAACAACATTCTTCATATGATGAATCCAAGATGATATTTTAGTGTCTAGAAGAGTCTTAGGTGTCAATAACTCATTCTTGCAATGTACCAAGTTTGGCGCTTTAATGGGACGCTGGAGAGGCATTGTTGCAACAAACACATGAAAATACAGGATTGGGATATGTAAGGAAGGTTTGTTCTAAAAATGTACGTGCATGGCTGTCCAGTAAAAGATGATCAATGAAACCACAGGAATGGATAATTTCATCCAAGAACAGAATTAGGAGAATTAAATAAGATATATGAAAGCATTTGGTACCATATCAGGCAGTTAGTATGTGTTCAATAAACTGTTAGTTTCATCTTTCACTGGCCTAATAAATAAAATTCTTGGTGTTTATATCACGAACTAAGAAAAGAAGTATTCCTCAAATTTGTTTCCCTAAAATACACAATCTTCAATTTTTCATGAAACTACGTGTCTTGGTTATGAGACCTCTTGACAAGAACAAGTGATGAAAATAGAATCTTCTCTCCTCTGCCATAATTTTATTTACCCACTTAAACTGTGCTATATTTTGGCATCCAATCACCAGTATCGTTAGAAAAGGTCTGGAAAAAATTCCTAGGACAAAATACAATAGCCTGCTCAGAAAGGGACTGATGTTTTCGTATCTAAAGATATATTGATTCTCAACGTCATTTCAAGGTGGGATCACTCATTCAGCTTGCTAAACAAATACAAAATTTATTCTAATTTTTAAACTTCAACCAAAAAGAAATCCATACACTATCACTTCTCTTTTTCCTATATGCAGCTAAAAAATCTTATAATGCTGAAAAAAATCTACTGAATTGTTCTATTTAGAATATTCTTTTTGAAAGATATTCTTTTTTTTTTAAGGTTGGTATAGGAATTTCATATTTTCAGCTGAAAAGAATATATGGGAATAAATATATTTTGAAGACGTTAACAAAGTAAATTCCCATGAATCCAGTTTTTACATTGAAGAACAAGTTTAAAATAACCAAACATGCCTGAAGAAGAAAAGTAGATGGGGTAGGTGACTAGTAATTAAGACCTTGTGTTGGTGCCACAGAGAGAGTAATAATGTGATCCAAGGAAGAGAACAACACTCTCAGGAACAGATCTACATATCACAGAACCTTGATCTAAGGCAGCAGTGGCCTATACATCACTGGAGAAAGGACGCCGGGACACCTGGTTTAGCATTCCCTTTTTGTGTTCGCTTTGACAGAGGTTCAAAGCAGTTAGCTGGAAGACATCTTGCATAAGGTATCTTCCTTTTCTTAAAGATACCCTGCATATCACCTTTTGCTTTTGACCCTCTGACTAGAACTTTACTCTCAGGTCACTTCCAACTCTTTCGGCATATTTCAGATTTCCTAGGGAAACAATTTGCTCTGAAATTTCAACTCAAGACACATGACTACTCAGGAGTGCTGATGTGCTAAGAGGATTAATCTTATATAACCATACGTTTCCAAAGTAAGAGAGCGAGCAAGGCACTGGCCAAATTTCTCAAGAAAAGCAGTGTAAAAATGTATAGACACTTTCTGTTCCCCCCGGGAACCTTATAGAGTGCCTTGAGTAGCATAGGTGTTCAATGAACATCTGTACATCGATTCTCTCTAATAAAATATTTTATTCTGAAGTCCTTAGTAGAACGAGGGCTTTCAGACAGCACATTTAATCTCTTTAGGTAATAGGGAATTCTGAATCCTAGATGGGTTTGGAACTTACTATTACAAAGTGTTCCCAGGGTATCATAATCCTCCAAGGATTCGCAGACCACTCGCCATTGAGAAAAGACAGAGTTCAGGCTTATAAGAGTGGGGTCAAAGTTGCTTCTCGATCCCATGAGGTCATCGGTGCAAATGTCACAGATATTCTTCCCGGTTGCAAAATTCCAGTAAGGAAGGGAGAATGAAGGATCCTGCAACATTTCCTAGATCAAAGAAACTCTGTTAGCGTTCTCTGCTTTTGTTTAAAATTCTCCCCCTTTGCTTGGTTTTCTCCCTGGCTGTCTGTTTCTATCAACTCTCTTTTGGTAATTAGAACCAGTTAGTGTATCAGTGGTGTCTGAGTAGCCAGAGGAATTAAATATCTTACTTAACAAAGCTTATCACATACTATGAAGAGTCATTGAGGCACTAAAGAGAATGAAACTCAACTCATCATACAGAAGTTTCTACAAATGCTATTTTTGGGGAAAGAAGTCTTCTCTTTTTTTTTTTTTTTTTTTTTTTTTTTTTTCAGGTAGGTAATTCAAGTTCTATTGGTGATACCAAAAAAAATATATCAATAATAGCTTTCGCTCCTTGACATTTTACCTCCTGTTTTCATATCTCTAATTTTCATATCTCTAATTCAAGCACCATGGAGTCTTGGTCTGGAGCCAGATCCAGTCTTTAAATATATTATGTAGAGCAGTGCTTTTTGTTTTCTTTCTTTCTTTTTTCTTTCTTTCTTTCTTTCTTTCTTTCTTTCTTTCTTTCTTTCTTTCTTTCTTTCTTTCTTTCTTTCCGTTTAACATGAATGACTTCAGGCATTTAGATTCTGGTTTTTAAAATTTATTTGTGGGTTAACAAGGGTAGTGGAAGAAGCCTATGTGAATTCCAGGTTTTCCAAATATGAGCTATATGGATTCGACTTTTCACAGGCTACACAGACAATCTCTTTCACATCACTGTATCTGCCTGGATACTGAAGGCGTTTTACTTAAAGACCCCCGCTTCAGAATCAAAACTGTTAAGACTTGGGTTTCTGCTTAAAAACTAATACCAACGGGAAATGTGAAATGAAGCAGAGTATTTCTTTGGGCACACAGTTCTTTAGACCAGGGACATAGTTTCCTTTCAGAGCTGATCTCAACAATTTTAAAAGTACTGGATTCAGGGGATGCCTAGGTGGCTCAGTGGTTTAAGTGTCCTACTCTTGATCTTGGCTCAGGCCATGATTTCATGGTTCGTAAGATCAAGCCCCACTTCAGCTCTGCGCTGACAACGTGGAGCTCTCTCTCAAAAAACAAAATAACACAAAACAAACAAACAAAAACCTTAAAAGAAAAAGTAATGGACTCAAGATCACATGCTTATTTTATTGAGTTCCTTAAAACATATTTTTATTGTATTTGTTCTCATTCCTTTAGACCTTTGGGGAGTTATATTTAGGGAGTGAGATTTAAGTGTAGAGATTGCCATCATTGTGCCTCACCTCCTAAGCATTTAGTACATTTCTGCTTTTTCACTTTAAACCCTTTAGGAAGCATTTCCTGGTCCCCAGGGTATTTTAGAGGACCAAAAGCTTTCCAAAGCATCCTCCTTTATTGATCTCCAGGGGTTTAGAGTCCTTGTTTAGAAGCCATTGTTCTGGTTCACAAAAATTAGTGACAGCTTCCAAGGGATCATTAAGAGTCAGTTTGTGGTTCAGAATTGACATTTGGGAGTTGGAGAATATTCATGTGGCATTTCAACTGTGCATTACATTTAGACTGTAATTCGTTGGATCCCTTGTGCTGTTGGGTTTTAAAAATATAAGGCATAGAGGTTGAAGTTTACACAGGCAAAATCGAAGCTTTTAGATACTTTCCACCTGCCCTTTCATTTTGGTGTGCCCATGAGAAAATGACTTGGAGGCATGGAGATCTGGAGTTGATTACAAATGACAGATTTATCTACTCGTAATCTACTAAATGTCTTACTTGTAATAAGAGCTATAAAATATGAAGTTCAGAGTATCAGATGAATTAACTTAATCACTCTCAAACTGAATATGGATGGACTACTTTTATACCAATGTTTTATTCTGTATTTTAGTGCATTAATTCTCTCTCGCCTCACCATTTATTTTCTTGTGATAGTGCTGGATACAAGCATACTGCAAATCAATAAATGAATCTAAACACCTTTTTTACCCTCAGATATTTTTAGATTAACTTTTATATTTTAATTTGAGGGAAGGAATCCAGTTATCTAGAAAACACGTTCATTTTGTGGATTTCCTAGTTGAGATCTAATAATTTAAAATTTCATTTTATTTTTTTATGTTTATTTATTTATTTTGTGAGAGAGAGAGTGAGCAAGTGTGTGTGTGGGGGGGAGGTGAGAGAGAGAGAGAATCTCAAGCAATCTCTGTGCTGACAGCACAGAGCCTGATGTGGGGCTTGAACTCATGAACGCTGAGATCATGACCTAAGCCAAAACCAAGAGGCAGACACTTAACCAACTGAACCATCCAGGCACCCCTCAAATTTCATTTTAAAATTACTCTTCTCAAGAAAAGCAATTGGTAAAATAAATGATAAAAAAGTATCTATGTTAACATACTTTAATGTGGTTTGAGGTTCTCCGCTTAAAAGATAAGCAGGAAATACTTATGTTTGGGCTGAGGTCTACTATATGCCCCAAAAGTTGATGCCTTTTAAGTAAAAATGAGACCTGAATGGTGTGATACTTTTAGTAGGTTTCTGAGGTAGGAGGCATGGAAACAAAACAGAGTTCAATCAACATATGACAATATAAAGGATATTGTTTTTCATAATTTATACTTTGTGCCATAAACTCAGAATCATTTGCTGGCATAACAAGGTGTATATTTGGGACTTGGTAGACTGAGAACTGTATGCACACTTTTTTTTTTTTTTTTTCTTATCCAAACCAGGAGGAGGGGGTATCGATTTACATTTGGGAAGGCCGGCCCATCAACTGAGATTCTTTTGTTGCAAGCTATATGAAGATCATTTTTTCAATTATGCTGCAGCATATGTCCATCACTTTACATCACACCTAGAGATGTCTCAACTGGCTCCCTCACCATTGATATTACTTTCTTTTCCCTTCACAAAAGATGAAGACTAATTAATGAGTAGGTAATTTACTAATAGGGAGAAATTTAGAATGTCAAAGACAGATCAATATCATGAAATTGCTTTGCCATCACGTGTTTCGATCGCTCAGAACGTAGTGGATGAAAACGGCTTCCAAACGATCCACCTTGTCTGTTGGGGACCTGAAAAGTGCAACGTGTCACACATACCTGCATGTCTCTCTCCAACTGCAGAAGGTGGTACCTGTGCCATGTGAGAAAAGCCGGTCCCTCATGAGAGAAATCCACTTCGCCAAAGCTTTCCTGTCCCGGCCCAAGGAAAGTCTTTTTGACCGAATAGTAGTGTGTCCAAACAAAGTAGTTGTAAATGGAAATGTTCTCAAATTGTGGCGTGTTGCCATCTGGCCCCAATATTTCTTCTGATCTCCTGGTGGCGATGACAAACTGAGGGTGCATTGTCCGCTTGGCCAGATGCAGGGCCTGGACAAAGCGGTTCTTTTCTTCTGCACTCAAGTCCAGAAGATTTCTCCTGACTTCAAGGATACAACATTCAAACGTGAAAATGTGCCACGTGGGCGTCATCGTAACACTGCATCCCATGTACCCATTAATGATAATTTGCATATATGCTTAAATAAGTTTATACTCCTTTAAAATTCCCCTCACCGGAAACTCTTCTTTAGGCCTATTTTCTGCCCCCGCCCCTCCCCTGCCCGCCAACTTACTCTAGGGTTTTCATTAGTTTTCGTTATTATGACTGTGGACTTTATGATTCTGTGATCTCGTATTTATTTCTGCTCATCATTGGTGTATTTTTCTGGAACTTTCTATCTTTTCAAAATCATAAGCCTCGTAAAAAACATGGCATAGTGGTTAATACCAGGGACTTACTCTGTGACTCTGTACACGTGTTTCTAAGTCTCACCTTCTCACCTGAAAGGGTGTATATAAAAATAATACCTGCTTTATAGAGTTGTAAAGGTTAAAGAATACACACATAAAAAGCAATTATATCAGAGCGTGGCTCATAAAAAAGACTCAATAAACATTCTGTTAGACCCTTGGCCCAATGTTTGGCACATAGAAAACAACTATGTATCGCTGGATTTACTATTTAAAGCTTTATTATTTATTGCCATTTAGTAGAGTGAAGGCCAGGCTCGTCACCTGAAATGGCTGAACTTGATCATCACAAGGGGAAATTTCTTTGTCGGTTAGCAAGTGTAGTAGAAGTAGATCATGGCTTAGAGCTAGACTGACCTCACTGGCAAATTCCAGGTTTTTCAAGTACCAGCTGTCAGGATTTGACCTTTCTGAACCTCACTTACTACAATTAACATCACTACCTTGAGAAGTCACTGAAGGGTCTAGTCATGAACACCTACCATGGCTCCCTGCATGGAGCAGTTGCTCCATAAATGTTTTGGAAGGAGGTCTTGTCAGTCAGAGGATCTGAGCCTTAACCTCAACTCTTTAAATACACTTATTAGCCTCTCTGAGCCTCAGTTTCCTCAACTGTGAAGAGGGAAGAGTGAGTTGTATGATTTTCAGATGTGCTTCCAGCTCAAATGATTTAGGTTCCTATTAAATGCATGGAGTCTCATGAAGAACTGTATATACATGCAGATCCCCACTTACCTGTGAGAACTCTCTGGTCACAAGCAGCTCCTTTCCATCCAGGACGGCAAGTCCCACAGTTGTGTCCTGAGAAATTGCCATTGCATCGGCATGTCCTGTTGAAGAACCTCGTGGGCCAAGCCTCCCGATCATCTCTGCCATCATGCGGGTAATGGGGGCTGTGGGGTCGTGAGTCTGCAGTCACTGCCTCACACCTGCCCCGCCCTGACAAGGAGCCACAGCGGTCAGTCCCAGGCCCAGACAGTGGGGACAGGTCTGGGCAACACACACCATTTCTCAGAGCCTCAACGGTGGCACACTGTCTTGGGAATTGAGCCCAGGTCTGTTGAGAACACAGCAGGGGCAAGACGATGTATCCCAGAGAGAGGAATTTATGGGCTTTCATTCTGCTCGAAGCAAGAGTGAAGAACAGATCTCTGGTTTGCAGCCCTTTGTGTAGAGACTGAAACACATAAAAATCAGGCTGAAAAGGAGAAAGCAAAATGGCATTAGTGCAAGTTTTCTTTTTGTGCTGTTATAAACAGGCAGGAGCCCTCCCCAGCCGCCCACAAAATGCTTTTCATATCTGTGAAATGACATTTCTCGCAAATAGTAAAAATAGTAATTTACCTGGAAAAACTTGACATGGATAATAACTACATAATTAAATCCCCTGCCCTAGCATTTAGTTTTCTTTATTTTAAATTTCTATTCGTGAAAAAAAATACTTATCATAGATGTCTCTTATCCAAAGCATTCGTTAGCAGGTCATGGCCATTAATTACATTTAGCCATGAGGCTGAAAGGATTGGAAGCAGATTTCCTGGTAGTTAATTTCCGTGACTTAAAATCTCCCATCCTAATGGAGTTTTGGCGGGCATCCACCTGCTCCCCATAGAGCTTCCCTCCAGTACCTTAAACTCCTGAGCCGGTTCTCTGATGAACCCCTCTCAGAGCTGAGTGTTTTATATTTGCTCATCCCCTGATGTCAGAGCTGTTAATTGCATGTGAGTTTCTGCTTGATAACTAATCCCAAATCTGCTCACCCAAACTGGGAGGGGCTGGTCCTCTTCCCCACCCTTTACTAATCCCCTTTCACTTCAGTGCGTTTTTCTGCCCTTTAAGTACTTTGTTAGCACATGATTCCCTTCCCACTGATTTCCTTGTGATGCTTAAAGTTTTAAGAAAAGGTCAGAGGCACTAATTTGGAACACAAGTCAGAGAAACTAGAGAGCTTTTGTTTGCGTTGTAGAAATTTAGGTGTTCTTTTTTTTTTTTTTTCCTTTGACTTACATCTTTAGAAGATGAATGAGATTACTTACATTTCCTTAGTGATACAAGGGCTAGACTAGTACTTGTATCTGATGGTAGCTTTGAGTTGTGTTTGGTCTTGAAAACAGATGTTGCCATTCTTATAATTTCTATAGGGAATAACTGAAGTAGAAAAGCCATCAGATACAACTTCCCCGAGTTACATGGCATTGGCTTTCATGGCGCCCGCTGGTGTTGAGAGTTGGGTACTACAGTTCCTTTACCTCCACTGGGGTAGTGTCATCTACGTGGCCAAGCATCACAGGCTCACTACTACTTCTGTTGTTTAGAAGATGACCGCTGAATGGCTTCTTCTTTCCTTGTGCCAATGGCACACTAATTTTAAATTTTAAAATGTTGCCATAGTGTTAATGGCTTCATACAATCATTAATTGTTATCTCAAGGTTTCATATCCATTCAGGGCAAATTTAATTGTGAAAAATAACGCATATAAAATGATATTTAGATAGTCTTTTTGGTTGTTTTGCTTTTTTTAGTCCGACCTCTTACTGGATCAAAGTAGATTATCATTTTTCTCTCTGGAATAAAGGTAGTAGTAATGTAACATTGGTGGGTTCCTTCATTTTGACAAAAGGTACTAAAGGCATGAATGTTAACATCTGTGTAACTTTTCTGTATATCTAAAATTATTACAAAATAAAATATGTATTTTAAAAAACTATTTAAAACACAGTTTTAAATTATTCATCCATATTCATATATCATAAGTTATTCATCCATATTCATATATATATTCATGTGTGCAGATATAAGTATACCACAGTGTGTTATATTACAGTGAAAGAAAAAAAAATGAGGCTTTGCCCATTACACCTCTTTGTTATATAATTTTTACAGTTACCTCAGGGTACCCTGAATGCCGTGTGATACATAACTGATAGGCACAATGTGGGGGCATCTGTATCAAAGCACCTAATATTAATTAAATATAAGAATAAATGTAAAATGATGTTCTGATATTTTCTTTCTGGACCCCTTAGGAGACTGTGAGAATCCCACCCTGGAGATCACTGCTAAGGGTGATCTCATCCTACCACGTGGGATTCATCTATGGGCTAGAGAATCTCAAGTCAGTAGCTCTAATAACACTGTCTCCCCAGAGGTCCTGACTTCTATATCTAACTGCCTACTCGCTAAGTCCATTTAGGTGCCTAGGAGATTCATCAGACATTTATAAAATGTGTTCCTCTGTCTTTCACATCTCAGTAAACGGAATCACTGTTCAGCCCATTGCTTAGGAAAAAACCAACATGCCAAAGTCATTGTTTTTTCTTCTTTGTTTCACAGAGACTGCGCTCATCAGTTGGACCGACAGGGTCTAATTTGAAGCCTTCCTTAGCTCACACCTGCCCTGTGGCCATGACCTCATTTATCTCTTCACCTTCCATGCTTAACCACACAGTAATGTATTCTCCACAGAAGATTTTATTCTCCACTTAGCAGTGTGAAAGAACTTTTACTACTGATACCCGATCACCACTGCTCTCAACAAAACCCTTCAATGTCTTCCAAATACACATAGAATAAAATCCAAAAGCTTACAGGAGCCTATATGATCAGGCCCCTCCTATCTCTTACAACGTGCTAGCATCCTTCTCGTTACTCCTTTGTTCAATGGCCAACTTATTACCCCATTGGCGTTGTCCCCAAGTCTTTGTGCAACTTTCTATTTCACTTCATTCAGGTTTCTATTCCAATGTTATTTCTTCAGAGTGGCCTTGCCTGATGATCCCACCTGTCAGCTCCTAACCCCATCATTTATTACTTCCTTTTTAAGATTTAGTCTTTAAAGTACTAAACACTGACTATAATTTTTGTTCCATATTAATTTTTCACTTATTGTTTCTCTCACTCATCATAAGGCAAGTTTTTGTCTTTCTTTTTCAATACTGACCTGAGAAATCATTAGACAATCACATAGCCATTAATTTTTTTTTTTTTTTTTTTTTTTTTTTTTTTTTTTTTTTCTGGGGCGCCTGGGTGGCTCAGTCAGTTAGGCGTCCGACTTCAGCTCAGGTCACGATCTCGCTGTCTGTGAGTTCCAGCCCCGTGTCGGGCTCTGTGCTGACAGCTCAGAGCCTGGAGCCTGTTTCCGATTCTGTGTCTCCCTCTCTCTCTGCCCCTCCCCCACTCATGCTCTGTCTCTCTCTCTGTCTCTCTGTCTCTCTAAAATATATAAGCATTAAAAAAATTATTTTAGAGAGAGAGTGTACAAGTAGGGGATAGGGTGAGAGGGAGAGAGAGAGAATCGGAGTCAGATATGGGGCTCGATCCCAGGACTCTGGGATCATGACCTGAGCCAAAATCAGGAGTGGGACACTCAATCGACTAAGCCAGCCAGGCCAGGCATCCCTAGCCATTTTTGTTTGTTTGTTTTCAGTGAAGTTGGGCTGGATATCTGACTTATTTACTCCTAGTCTAAAGATTCATCAGTATTCCCACTAAAAGAAAAAATACAACCTACCTCCAGTATTTTTATTAGTTACTATTAATGAACATCTATAATTTCCTAAATGTTATACATACACTATATACCCTTCTTCAAAAATATTATTAAAATATTACTTTTATGCCTGTGTTGCAGATGAAGACACAGAAGTTTATGGAGATTAAAAATTCTTTAAAATTCATGTAATTTTCAGTTTCAGGTTTTGAACTCAACTTAGTTTGTTTCCAAGACTGTGCTTTGCAAGTACTGCTCACATTCTAAAAAAAGAAAACCGGAGAATGGAAAAAGTGCTGTATTTTGAGTCATAAAATATACCAGCTTCGCCTTGGTAGACAAGTGCCTTCATTTCTCTGAGTCTCAGTCCCTCATCTGTAAGTCATATGTAATAAAGAGATATTGTTGGGGTGAAAAACTCAAATAAAAAAAGCCAGCAGAATGCAGACTGTCAATCAATAGTAGTATGGGGCACCTGGGTGGCTCAGTCTGCTGAGCATCCGACTTCGGCTCAGGTCATGATCTCGCGGTCTGTGAGTTCGAGCCCTCGGTCGGGCTCTGTGCTGACAGCTCAGAGCCTGGAGCCTGTTTCCGATTCTGTGTCTCCCTCTCTCTGCCCCTCCCCGCCGTTCATGCCCTGTCTCTCTCTGTCTCAAAAATAAATAAACGTTAAAAATTAAAAAAAAAAATAGTAGTGTAATAAGTAAATGAATAAAAGAAATCTTAAAGTAGATGAAAAATACTGAAATTAAAACCATATTCATAACTAACTCCGTAGCCTAGAATGCATTGTATGCCGTGTCTTTATTATTACTAAATATCCAATCAGTTCTACGAGGAGTCCTGTGGAGCAAGAATTTTAAACACTGAAGAGAGGCGAAAAGCTGAAATGGCAGTGTCTACTATTTGTAAAAACCTTGAAGTAGATGACAAGTAGTATATTGTACCACATACGCTGGCATCGTTTCTTAGCTTTCTCGTGTGTTCTAATGTGGGAGGCTGGTGCAAAGTGTAAAAAGAAAAATGTACTCACGCCTTTCCTCTTTCACTGAACACTGTGGACTGGTTAGCATGCCATAATCCGGCAAAGTTATTCACAGCATAGTTCAGAAATGAATTTTAAAACACATATGCAATAGACACATGTTGGCAACATAAGAAGACCTGTCAGGAATCACCGTTGGTGTGTGAGATACATTCAGACCGGATGTGAAAATCACCTCTTGGGGAAAAGGAACTGATCCCTACTTCCTATTTTGTCCTTTCAAGACTTATCAACATCATTTATAAAAGGAGTTACCAGAAATCTAAATGATAAGGACCAGGAATTAAGGTCAAATTGAGGAGAAAAAAAAAGTTTCAGGAGCATCTTAATTTTGTCAGAAGACTTATTAATGAATATTAATGTCTTTAGTGATCATTTGTGGCAAATGACACTGAACGTATTCATTGTCCAATTGGTTCACATGTTATTAAATTATGTGCTTACTTGTACTAAGCTTAGATTAATGGCTAGAATTCCAAAGGCATTAAGGCAACTCAAAGTCGTCTGTTGAACCAGTCATGTGCTTTTACCTCATGGAGAAGCTTAAATTCAGTGAAAGCAATGGGGAAGAATGTCAGGCCTGTGTTTTTGTGTCACAAAACAGAGTTTCAGTGAAACATAACGTTTCTGTTTTAGGGCAGAATATTTGAAGTTGAAGTCTCTAATGAGACTTGCCATTAATTTCTTATTTGAGTTTTCAGATCTTTACACGACATTGCAAATACTGGTATGGGACAGTTAGCAATAATTTGATTTCTGTCTAGTGAAATTCTTTCTGGCTAAGTTAATTTTAAAGCAATTAGGGGCGCCTGGGTGACTCAGTCGGTTAAACGTCCGCCTTCGGCTCAGGTCACGATCTCACAGTTGGTGAGTTCGAGCCCCGCATCGGGCTGTGTGCTGACAGCTCAGAGCCTGGAGCCTGCTTCAGATTCTGTGTCTCCCTCTCTTTCTGCCCCTCTCCCATTATCTCTCTCTCTCTCTCAAAAATAAATAAACAGTAAAAAAAAAAAAAAGTTTTAAAGCAATTAAAGAATTTCTTTTTACTGATGATTTACATTCTTCTTGTTTCAGCCAGTGATATTATAAGATTTCCCTGCAGAAAAATTTCTAAATACACATGTTAGGCATCAAAGTCAAAACAAGCAGATGTACTTATGTCTGGAATCAAATTACGTAGCGCGTTTGTTCTGTAGTTATGATTAGAATGCTCTTTTCCAAAGATTATGTCTGCACGACAATATTGGTAAAATATACAGTCTCTGTGGTCTTGACATTTCTAAACCTATTTCTTCTGTGGTCAAAATAGTCACCTTCCTCTTATTCAACGTCTACTGTGTGCAAGGGGCTGAACCAAGGCTGAGGCTTTGAAAATGATGGGCAGTCTAGTCATGATACGTCAAGTGCTTATAAAGTAGTTAATTAACTGTACATCTATGTAATGTTGTGTAAGATCACACACACACACACACACATATATATGTAGAGAGAGAGCATGCACGTACGCTAGAGCAAGCGAGCGAGAGCACACATTGGCTCATTTATTACTTTTTAACCATATTTTGAAATTATGTGGGAAAGAGCAAAATATCAAGCTTATATAATCTAAATCAACATTGTTGACACTTGTTTCTGCTCTAACTTCTATTATATTATTCATAATAGAAGGCAAAGGGATAGTGATACATTTTACTAGTGAAAGAAATATTTAAGAAGGCACATAGTGAAAAAGATGTCAATGTATACATAATGAACACTGAACCATTTTTTTCTTGCTCACTACTTCAAAAATCTAACGTATATGTATGTTATAATTTTGAGATATATATATATGTATGTATACACACACAGCGTACTATTTGTAATAGTTTCACATATAGATGTCTGTTACATAATGTCTATATATAATATAATATACAGGATATAAATATATGTATACATATATAATTAGTGGAAGTGACTGCTCTGGAAATGAGTCTCTGCATGTAATTTGATGCACATGTAAAATGGACATTGAGGCTTTTTCCGAGATATATCTTACATAACAGAGCACCGTAACATCTGTGATATACAAATCTGGCACCGTGGATGAGGGTGAGGCTGGAGGTGACATTTCTTCTTTCTCTTCTTTCAATGTGATTACTTGTGCAATATATTTTTTCTAATTCCAGTTATAGTTACAGACAAATTTCAGACACTCAGTAGTCTATCATAATTTCCTCCTCATGTGAAGTGTGAAATGGATGGTCCTAATCACAGTGGTTCCCCTTTAAGTGAGAGAACTTCTATTCCTTCCAGGTGTGAGTCTTCCGTCTTCAACACAATGGCTTCAAAGATCACCATGGATATTGGCATCGATATAGTGAAAAGGGAAGGAATATGGACTATTATATGGGAGATTTTTTTTATGGGCAAGACCTGAAAGAAGCCTCACCACTTCCTGCAAAATCCTGTTAGAAATTAGTCATTAGTCAGTGGCCCAGTAGCACAAAGAAGGTTGGGGAATATAGTCAAGCTATATGCCAATGAAAAAGAGGAAATACCCATAGCTAGTGGTCTCCATTACACTGACCAGCCATGAAGTATTTTTAAGGCTCCAAAATAGCCAGCATAACAATTATAAATACATATTTATTAAGCTGCTGATTCATATTTTTGAAATGTTTGATCATTTTTTTTCTTTGACCTATGCTCATGCTACTCATTAGAAGTTGTCTGACAGAATTTCTAAATAGGTGGATTTATCTCATGGGTAAAATTCTTCATATACCAGCCAATGTCTCAACCATAAAAGAAAAGTAGGGACTGGCCCTCTTCATCAATGAGCTTACATCTAGCTGAGAGAATTACGGTCCCCAAAATACATTTGCTGAAATACCTAATAATTACTCATGAGAAGTGGAAATTTGGCAAACAGTAAGATCATTATGGATTGATGCATGGCTGGCATTCTTTTTCTGGGCAGAGTCTGAAGAAAACAGTACTGATGCCTGGGGATTGTAGTGCTGCTGTCGTGCCAAGATAATATTCTCTGCTTATATTGCTGTTACTTAAATAGAATGGATGTCACATACTTGTAACATCGTCTGGTAGCACGCTACATTAATGGCTCTGTGATAACCATCCCCACTGAAGAAGCAGCCCAGGGAGAAGTGAGGAACTCAGTGACCCATTGGACAAATGGATGTTGACTAAAAAATGGAAATTCAAATGCTGGTCTAGTCTGTAAAATTGGGTGGTGGGGGGGGGTGTGGATTACATGGGCTAGAGAAACCAGGGACATTATCTACTGTGAGAAATCAATTATCATCTCTTAGTTACCCCTACCAAACTAGGAAGCCCGGAGATGGATGAGACTTCTCAGTGGTGGCAAAAATCACTTTCCTACTTCAGAATACTCCTGGTCCCCATTCACAAATAATGCAGTGACAAGCATTAAAAGATATGCAAAAGGTTGTGGTTGTTCTCTTGGGAACACTGACCAGACTAGGGCATTGATTTTTAGAAGTATCTTCAATAAAATGCAATAAAGTCAGTGCTACCAGAAATTAAATTCTGCTACCCAAAGGAGACATCCAAAGTTTTGGATTCAACTCCTCCTCCCTATTGCCCATTTGAAGGACAATTTGTTATTTATTTATTTATTTATTTATTTATTTATTTATTTATTTACGGGACGTTTGTAGAAACATCCCTTCTGCTAAAGGACATCAGATAATTCTGAGGCTAGAAAAAACTATCAGCTTTGGGAACTGTCAGACAAACATTCAAACAGAGAGGGAGCAGCTCAGAATTTACTGATAAAGTGAAAGTAGTTTACTCATGAGTAGGTAACAAGGAAGAATTTGAAGTGGGGAGTTCACTGCCTTTAGGGACGGGCTGTTTACTGCCTGTTGGCCAAAAGACAACCCTCTTTTGAAAAAAAGTCTTTGAAATCCTGTAAGAGGTTAAATTATTTTTTTTAAAGTCATACCCTTAAAAATTAAACTTCAACTTTGAAATATGCAGAGGCAGAAGTGAGCTGTGGAAAGGTTTATCATAATCAGTGTCCAATTTACTAAGGAAATAGGATGAAATCCATATACAGTAATGAAGTGAGGAGGATCAAACTAGCTTATCTGCATTTGAAATAAAATTTTTCATTGAATTAACATTATAATTTTCCTATTTATAGGATGGGAAAATGAAACATGTAAAAAGTTAAAATTAGGGGATTCAGAGAGATACATGAAAAGCATTGTCAACATCGAGGGATTTGTGTGCATGTGGGATTATTGCTTCTTATAAGTGGTTTCGATATGTTTTGAAGGGTTATCACTGCTCCTTTTCTCCCTTTCTACACACTACACACACACACACACACACACACACACACACACACACACACACACTTTTCTTACCCTGAAACTTATATGGTCTGAGGGGACTTTAATGATGTAAATCAAATTTAGATAAGAAGACAGGTTTCTGTTATTTTGTTTTTTACTATAAAAAGTTTGAAAGAGACAGCTAATACTTGCTTAATACTCACATTAAAGATATTCCTTCAATTTTTAGATAATTTTGATGATGAGGCTTTGAAATGGTGGGGGTTCAGAGCTGACAGCCAAGAAAGAATTCTTGAGGCATCTTTGGTGCAAAATTTTATTAAAGCACGGGGACAGGACCCGGGGGGTAGAAAGAGCTGCACTGGGGTTGTGAAGAGCAACTGGTTATATACTATGGAGTTGTGGGGGGGGGGGTGTTAAAGTCAAAAGGGTGGCCTCCAGGAGGACTTTGATATACTAAAGAGGACTCCTAAGATACCTGAGGCCTTGCTATTGTCAAGCTAAGGCTTTTTTCCTCCAGTAAGGCATTAACAGTGGGATAGTAGGGGGTCCCTGGACAAATGTTGCACTCTATATTTGCCTCAAGTATCTGTCAGTGGGATTCAGGTTATAAAGAAATCTGATTTTACCTGTTATTTGTCTTTGTTCCCCATATCACTATGGAGGGGAAGGTGATGTTGGGGCTCCAGGAAACTGAGTCTATAGGTTTCTAGACATTAGACTAATTGATATGATTGCCTTTTTTCTCATAATTTACTCAGATATTGGTAAACTGATGAAGACTCTATCAGGCCAGGAGTACGTGAGGAATATCGTACATATCCCATCTTGGGGTGGGGGGTGTGCTAGCTTGTACTTTGCCCGCAGCTTCCCTTATGTCATGTCAGACAATGGTGGAGACTCCCCTGCCCTTTCTACTTCTCCAGAATGAAAAATACCCTCTTTCCCCTCCATACTCCCTCTGATAATCCGCCACAGAGGCTGGACCTCAGAAGTTAACACCACAAGGGGAGGGAATGAAAAAGTTGGCCACGCTGGAGTACTGGGGACAGACTAGAGGGCTGCAGGGGAAGGGGTGTCTAAGGTTCTGCAGCGTGACCTTGGAGGACTGAGTCAAGACGGTGAGGGTCCTCCGTGTACAGTGATGGGGCTGAGACACACGTTGTACCCTGGAGAAGGCGTTGTCAATTCTTACCACCCCGTGGACTCTACGGTTGAGAAACATCACTTAAATTTGGATTAAGCAGGCGGTTAAAATGGCTTGTGTCTAAAACCGAGTGAGTTTTATCAAAGCCTCTGTGTGGGGAGCTCTCTACCACGCTGTCCTTACCAATTAGAGTCACGGCAGAGTCATGATTGCTATCGCCAACTCAAAAGAATTTCTGCCCTTGGTGGTTCTCCTGGAATGTTCGGTGTGAAGGGGTGGGTAGGCAATCGTAATCCTCAGGCAGAACTGTGCACAATCGAGAAAAGTAGAAGAAAAAACCCAAACGTGTTGGTGTTCTTATGGGTCCCACAGGGAAAGTGAGGCGGATTGTGGTAGATTGCTTACTGTAAACATCACGCCTGTTTATTCACATGTATGGTTTCCAATATCTAGAAATTCTTGAGATTTACAAGAATGTTTTGTTGATGCCAACGATGACTTCTCAAATTTTTAAAAATTTTAAAAATTTCTAAGTTGATTCTAAGAAAAGTGCTTATAGAGACTGTATAGGGAAAGGCCTTTAGTCTTTATCTGGAAATGACCTATTAACACTGCTTATTTCATATTCTAGATCTTACAAGGGATCATTAATTTCCATTTTTATATTTGCCTTTTGTTATTCCATCATTTAATTCTTTTTTTAAGTTTATTTATTTTGAGAGAGAGAGAGAGAGAGAGAGAGAGCGAGCACAGGCAGGGGAGGGGCAGAGAGAGAAGGGAGAGAAAGGATCCCAAGCAGGCTCCGCACTGGCAGCCGGTCTTGATCCCACCAACTGAGAGATGAGCTGAACAGAAATCAAGAGCTGGTCACTCAACTGACTGAGCCACCTAGGTGCCCCCATAATTTAACTCTTGGTCTGGGATGTTAGTAAAGATATGTCTAGCTTAACCATTCATTATTAGCCCTTTCGTTTCTGTGGACATCAGTCGGGGTGAGAAACTCACATTCAAACAGTACTTTGCAATCCCGGGGACAAATTTATAACCCATTTTACATTTGATCCTCACGTAACTCTATAAACTACATATTCTTACCCATAGAAGTTCATAAAACGAAAATGATTTGCTTCGGTTTGGATGCCAGTAAATAAGCAATCTGGGATTGAACGTGTTTTCTTAGTCCCATTTCCAGCAATATTTCCATAACATTACAGCTGATTGTATTTGTGTTATTATATAGTTTGAAATAAACAGGACAATTGTGACAGGATACGGGGATGAAGGAGGCACAGAGGGAATTATAAAAAGCAGTCTAAGGGACTAAGAAACTGGTTGATAGGACGTGTTTTTTATTTATGAGCTTATAAGACTATAAAAGCTTATAAAACTGTAGCCATTTAATATCAAACTCCTTGCCTACCGGTGGGATGGTGATCCGAGTGCTATTTGAGTCTCCTGTCAGTGATCATTATTAAATGTTTTCCTGTATTATGAAATGAGCTCTACCAGTAGATTATTATCTTATGCAAAATGAGAAGTAGGTCAATAAAAATAGAGCTCTGCATTCTTTCTGAAGTGCTCAATGATTTTCCTCCAACTTGCATGAAAGGTTTAAATGAGAAAAACAGGAACTTGATGAGAAAGAAAATTAAGCCCAGATACTAATCAGTAGGGAAGATCAAATGGAAGCAAACAAAAGTTTTCTTTTGAATAAATGAAGCATAGTAGTCTAGTTACAAAATAATTTATATTCTCTATTCATGGAAGTATATATTAAATATTCTTATCATTATCTTAATCCCTGCATTTGAAAAAAAGGGTCCTTAAAACATTAGACACAGCTGTCATTGAAGTTTACTATTATTTTTGAAACATAATGTGGTAAACTAAATACTTTCATCTGGCTAGTAGATTAACAAATTTAGCCTAAAATTGGTCAAAACTAGTAAGCTTCCCCCCCCCCCCCGGCTAGAAATTTTCCACATTGGGACGCCTGGGTGGCTCAGTCGGCTAAGCCTCAGGGATTCTTGATTTGGGCTCAGGTCATGATGTCACGGTTAGGAGCCACCAAGCTTGGGATTCTCTCTCTCTCTCTCTCTGCTCCTCCCTGCGCTCTCTCTCTCAAAATAAATAAATACACATTAAAACATTAAAAAAAGCAAAAAAAGAAATTTCCTACATAAAAATTATTTTTTCAAAATAAAAGCGGGACACACACACAGCAACCTGAACAAAAAGCAAAAGGAAAGGCATTAAATATCCACCTCCCCGCCCCCACCTCTGTTCCTCTATCACCTCGGGAAGGTTAACTTCTAAAAATTAAAAAGAAAACTCTACTTAACTGATTATACACTGTGATTTTTTCTGAAGCATTTTTAGCCTTTAAAGTGGTCTATTATTTTTTCAGTTACTTGTTTATTTTTAATTCTTTTTTTTTTTTCCAATTAAAAAAATAATGGGGCTCCTGGGTGGCTCAGTCGGTTAAGCGTCTGACTTCGGCTCAGGTCATGATCTCATGGTCCGTGAGTTCTGGCCCCGCGTCGACTCCGTACTGACAGCTCAGAGCCTGGAGCCTGCTTCAGATTCTGTGTCTCCCTCTCTCTCTGACCCTCCCCCATTCATGCTTTGTCTCTCTCTCTGTCTCAAAAATAAATAAACATTAAAAAATTAAAAAAAAATAATATTTATTTTTGAGAGAGAGAGAGTGTGCGGGGGAGGGGTGGGAGGGGTGGAGGACAGAGATCTGAGCGAAGCAGGCTCCACACTGACAGCAGTGAGCCCATGAGGGGCTCAAATTCACCAGCTTTGAGATCATGACCTGAGATGAAGTCGGACCCTTAACCGACTGAGCCACCCAGGAGCCCCTTATTATTTTTTTTAATGTTTATTTATTTTTGAGAGAGAGGCATGAGTGGAGGAGGGGCAGAGAGAGAGGGGAACAGAAGATCCTAAGTGGGCTCTGCGCTGTCAGCAGAGAGCCTGATGTGGGGGTTCGAACTCAGGAACTTGGAGATCATGACCTCAGCCAAAGGTGGACCCTCAACCGACTGAGCCACCCAGGTGCCCCTATTCTTCATTCTTAAAATCATGATGCCTTCTCAATTTGTACCTTATTTTCTAGAACTGTTTTTATTTGTAATAGAATGCAAACATTACCAGTGATATCCACAGAGTGGAGCCAATTTTAGGAATTATAAGGAAACAGATTTTCGTTCAATAAGTGCAACAAAGAAGAAAATCTTTAATAATGAGCCGTGAACCTGCTTGTCACTGGAGGCACTCAAACAAAGGTTAGATGAAGCGCGGGTGACATCTTGGACAAGGAGCTTAGATCACTGAGTGTTCATCTAACTTACAGATTCTATTATTGCTTTTAACACTGTTACTGGTGAGAGAGTCTACATTGCCTGAATAGAAGTCGTGGTCCCTGGATTCCCCCCTGAAGATTTACAAGGCCATTCGCACTCGAATAAGGCTAGCCAGAAGGAAAGAAACGAGTGCAAAGCAACTTATTAAAGCCAAAGCACTCTCTGCGTGGGAGAGGGTGGAAGTTCTGCAGGGTGGACGTAGCCCTCGTTGTTCGGGGATTGGATAGTATTGTGTCTCTTTGGGTTGGGAGGAGCTGGGACATCCAGTGGGGTCATCTCTAAAGCAGGCTGCTTCTAATCCTTTGGAGAAACTCCTCCCACAGTTTGGGAGGGGAGTTTTTGATCCTACAAGTTTTGCACAGGAATCCTCCTGACAGCTTCTCTCCTTCAGGGGGTGCTGTTCCCCTAAAACGAATGACTTATAATCAGTTTAGGGGTTACCTTGGGGCAGACGTGGAAGGAAACAGGATCTGTACCTGTGGCTCCTGATCTGTCATCCCTAAGGTCTTGGAAGCCACAAGATCAGAATACTGAGCATCTAGACGTTCGATTTGTAGTTTATTTATCACTGTCATTGTCTCCAGCTCCTGTCTCTATCATTCCCCTTCAGGGACTTGGGACTCTGCCTCAGGGCATTCTTTCCACTGCTCTTGTCCAGCTTCTACCAATACTGGGATAAATATTGTGGTAAAGGCTTGTAGTGCTCACCCACACTTGTTACCTTTTTCCCCAGGCATGGGGATTAGATTAAGGGGTTCCCTTACAGCTAAGTAGGCCTGTGTGAGGAGTTTTGTCTATAGATTGCATATGGAAGTGAAGCATATCACTTCCAGGCCGAGGCATTGAATTACTGGCACAATCCCTACGTCTTTCTTGTTTGTGCTGATGGAAGGAGGCTCCATGCTGAAATGGCAGGGCTATAAGATCCAGGCGGTGAGGACCACACAGCCTACATGGAATCCAACGTGGCACCACAGGCAGAAGGCATAAACTCTTTTTGTGTGAAGAGAGTGAGATCTGGACACTGCACAATACGTGCTTCACCTTATCTTGGCTAATTATATGCCTTTATAGGGAAAGGTATATTTAAGTTTCCTTCTGCCCTAGGATCCCCACCAACAAACACAACAGAGTCCCAATAAAGCGTCTCAAAAACCAGGCAAGGTGAATTTGCTCAGTCTAATTTTCCAGGTAAGTAAGGATCAGAGAGGTCATAAATATCTGTCAAAAGGTTGTCAGTTGAGAAATTGGAATTTGAACTTAGGGTAAGTTTGCTGGGTGAAACACAGGGCTCTTAGATAAATTTGAATTTCAAATAATATATATTTTTTTAGTGTAAATATGTTGCATGGGGCATACTTATGCTAAAAAATGTGGTGTGTTGATATGAAAATTTACCCAGAAATCCCATAACTTTATTTTTTTAATCTGGCAACCCTAACTTAGAGCCTTCAATGCACACACTGCGTCTACAATGCCATATTATGAAGAACAGAGTGATTTTTTTTTAAAGCAAAAGGCAGAAAAGGTATTGCTGTTTACCCTTCCACATTATTGTCCAACAAAGAAGGTGGATAATTTGATATGAATAAAACTGCTATTCTCATTTGTCCTCAACTGAAGTGCAAAGCAGCGAGTACAGCACTTGACCTGGACCAGCATGTGGTCACAGCAGTGGGCAAAGCGCCGGACCCCTCTCCCTGCCCCCATTCACCTCCATGGAGGACTGTCACCAATTCATCACATTCATTGTCGTGGATGCTCCATTGTTGTCAAATTGCGAAAAAAATGTAACATCAGCCTTCTATGTGTCCCACTAAAGCCTTAAAGGAGGAAGCCAAGTTTCCTTTTTGGTTCTCTGAGGTGCAGCCGATTCAAGCTTAATTTGTAAGTTACTTAGGCTGATCGATTCCCCAGCTTTCCAGATGTCGGGAGAGACAAAAGAATTAGGTCATGGTATTATTTCTTTGTCTCGGAATACAGAAGTACTTAAACTTGGCCAGCAATGTTTGTGGTGTGTCCGTACTTGTTGCTGGAGTTTTCATACGACTTTCCAGTCAGTGTGCTTTCAGGCATTGAAATAGTTTTCATTCCTTTCTTCTTTTTTCATTGTAACTCATATGATCCTGGAATAAGCCCAGCGTTTGGAGACTGAGATCCAGTCTCCGAGTAGTTAAGTATGTCAGCGGCCGGCCAAATAATCATGTCTTTGTTTCAGGAAAGTACTAAAGGCAGCTTTCTCTGTCTTCTGTTCTCCGTTCAGGTAACGTTTAGAAACTGTCTATGGGCTTGTCACCGGGTAATGGAACAGCACACAAAGAAATCAGGTGTGCCTGCTCTTCCCCAGGAGCTCAAATCGTTCCAAAGTGGCACAAAATATTAATTGATAAATGGATGTGAATGACCAAAGAAAAAGAAATATGGAGTACGGAGTGATTAATTTTGGTTAATGATCTAGGATCATCATTTTATTCAACAAATTATTGACCATCTATGTGCCAGGCCTGTGAAAACAAAGGGAATGCCGATTTTTACACTGCAAAAGTGGCCCTTGTCTCAAGAAGCTTGTATTCTAGTAAAAGAACCCATGCAGATACACACACACACACACACACACACACACGCATGCATGCACACACGCACGTGCGCACACAGATCAAGTAAAAAATAAGTCCCAAGCCCTGACAGTTAAACAAAAAGATGCATTAATTAAAAACACTGCAAGTTAAGGGGCGCTTGGGTGGCTCAGTCAGTTGAGCGTCCGACTTCCTCTGAGGTCATGATCTTCCAGTTCATGAGTTTGAGTCCTGCGTCAGGCTCTGTGCTGACAGATCAGAGCCTGGAGCCTGTTTGGGATTCTGTGTGTGTGTGTGTGTGTGTGTGTGTGTGTGTGTGTGTCTGCCCCTCCCTAGCTCTCTCTCTCTCTCTCAAAAATAAACATTAACAAAATTTTAAAAAAACAATAAAAACATTGCAAGTTGTGCTCTGCATTATGAAGGAGACAGATGCAAGGATGGGAGAGAAGCTAACTGGAGGCTTGGGAAGCTTATTTCATTTTTAATGAGGAGATCAGGAAGGTCTTTGTGAAGAGTTGGCATTTAATATAAAACTGTTAAAATGCTGCTCACACCGAATTTAAAATTATAGCCTTCATATATCCTCGGGAACATAGGTAATTAATTTCATTTTTCTGTTTTCACTACAGAAAGCAGGAACCCTTGAATTTACTTGACCCAACTTCCCTAGCTCACAGCATGGTATTTGTGAGGTGACACATGGGGCTAACAGCTGCTACGCACCTGTAGAGTTGTTGTTGCCGAGGCATTGAAACACTTCTCCATTGATGGGCAAATACATCCCAGAGCCCAGTCCCATTAACGTCCTCTCTCAGGACGCTTCATACCTTCTCGGCATCCAACAAGCACTGGGTCAAAGCCAGGTGCTACAGGACTCTGTTCTTCATATCTGTTCCGACCGACCAGTGAATCTCTCTTACTGCTAGTAACTATTTTGAAAATTACTTTTAGTTTCACCTAATCATTGTTAAAAAGAAGTGATCTAGAATGGGATGCTCTGGTTGATCCATTTACAGAAGGCCCCTGGAATATTCAAAGAGCCACAGATACTGGTTATATGGTCATATAATCAGAGACTGAAGGCAGAAATTGCAAATTCACAGTGAATCTTCTCTAAAACTCAGAAACATCAGGATTTTCCATTCACTACTTTACGTGTGAATAGATTTATTCCTTCTGCTCTTTGGTCCTAAAAGTGGTCTGTATTTTTTTATACTTTCTTCACTAATTTGCTAATATATATTTTTACTTAATATTTTACATTTTTTCTTAACTAAATGACGTTTATAATAAAAATGAATTTGATAGGAATAAAATCCAGAAGGCAGTATTTCTGATTGGTCCATGACTTGCTGCCACAATTTTCACCTGATTTTTAGAATAAAACCATATTTTCAAACAAATGCTTTGTAAAAGATACAATAATGCTACCAAGGTAATAGTTTTTATTTGATCTTTATTTCTCTATTTATTCAAATTTGAGTAAGCCAGGCTTTGGGAATCTTTGCCTGAAGAGTAAGAATAACCTGAAACAGACTGTTTCAGAAAGTCGTAGCCAATTAAAGCAACTGCATTTGATTTACTGGCAATAGAGGAAAGGGAAGGTATCTTTAAGAGACCTATGGAGAAGCTATATTAGGTAAGGGAATGAGGTAGGTGGGAGGTGGGATGCTCCCTGGCAGAGAAACAATGAGGGTGGCAGGGTAGCATGGTATGTCCAGGGAGGTAGGACTTAGATCACAGGATCCTAATTCTTCCCATACCCAATGTGTGGCAATGAACGGAAAGCCACACGAGTTTGAGTCGTCATTCTGAGCTAAGAAAATGAGGTTGCCAGCAGTGACATGTATTTAGTGTGTGTGTGTGTGTGTGTGTGTGTGTGTATAAACATATCGATACATAAATGTATATATGTATATATATTATATATATAGAAAGAAATGATTTAAACAACAAACTAACAAGACTAAAGAGTAAAGACATCAGAATAGAAGATCAAGATGGAGAAATTAAGAATGCATATGCTTATATGTGTATATCAGAAATTTCTTTTTTTTTTAATGTTTATTTATTTTTTAGAGAGAGAGAGAGAGGCAGAGTGCGAGTGGGGGAGGGGCAGAGAGAGGGAGACACAGAATCCCAAGAAGGCTCCAGGCTCTGAGTGGTCAGCACAGAGCCGGACACAGGGCTCGAACTTACAGACATTGAGATTGTGACCTGAGTGGAAGTTGGACACTTAACCGACTGAGCCACCCAGGCGCCCCTGTGTCTCAGAGATTTCTAAAAAGTTGACAGCATTATAGGGTGATTGATTATTTTATTTATTTATTTTTTTTAATTTTTTTTAACGTTTTTATTTATTTTTGAGACAGAGAGAGACAGAGCATGAGCAGGGGAGGGGCAGAGAGAGAGGGAGACACAGAATCGGAAGCAGGCTCCAGGCTCTGAGCCCTCAGCACAGAGCCCGACGCGGGGCTCGAACTCACAGACCGCGAGATCGTGACCTGAGCCGAAGTCGGACGCTCAACCGACTGAGCCACCCAGGCGCCCCGATTATTTTAAAGGCAAAAGAGAGATCATGCGGGGCGCCTGGGTGGCTCAGTCGGTTGAGCGTCCAACTTCGGCTCAGGTCATGATCTCTCAGCTCGTGAGTTCGAGCCCCGCGTCAGGCTCTGTGCTGACAGCTCAGAGCCTGGCGCCTGCTTCGGACTCTGTGTCTCCCTCTCTCTCTGCCCCAACCCACTCGCATTCTGTCTCTGTCTCTCAAAATGAATAAACATTATTATTTTTTTTTTTAAAGAGAGATCATGCTATCCCCTGTTTAAGAATTTTAAATGATTCCTCCTAACACATGGAATCAAATCCTAATTATGTCTTTTTACCTACCATGTGGGCACTGCCTCTTCCTGCCCATGTCTCTGACTCACCTGGTTACATACAAATTCCAGCCACTTCTGCAGTCTCCTCCTTCGCCTCCCTTTATCCACTGGGGGTTTATTTACATTGTTGCCCTCTCTGGGGCTTTCATTCTTGCGGTTTGCTTTGTTCAGGCAATCTGATCCCAGGGCTTTGGCAGTTGCCCTGAATTAATCAGGGATCGATTCCTACCGAAAATGCCAGATTCTCAGGATGTCTGGGTGGCTCAGTTCATTAAGCGTCCAACTCTTGATTTCATCTCAGGTCATGAGCTCCTGGTTGGTGAATGGGAGCCTCTCATGGGGCTCTGCACCCACACTGTGGAGCCTGCTTGGGATTCTTTCTCTCTCTCCCCCTCTCTGCCCCTCCCCTGCTCTCTCTCTCTCAAAATAAATAAATAAAACAATAAATAAATAAAATGCCAGATTCTCTCCATCATGCCAACTTATTTAATTTCCTTCAGAACATTCTCTCTACTGAAATTATTTTTCTCGTATGTCTCTTTACTTGTTTCATCTTTCTGCTTTCCATGTCCACAAACAATGGACGTTGCAAGAGAATGTTCCTTGCCTGTCATTTTCACTGCTGCATTTCCAGTACCTACAACAGAACAGTTTCTGAACCGTACTGGACATTTATAATAAATTGATATTGAGGAAATAAGTGAGGGATTGAGTGAATTCTGAATTTGCAAGCGATAGAAGGGAAAACGAGGATATGATTAGTTACAGAGTTTTTATTGTCCAATAAAGAAATGTTCCTCCGATGAAGGATCAGAGTTTTTCTGTCAATAGTAATGAAGACATTTCTCTGATGGGGCTTCACAAAGGGACAAAAACATAATATGTGACAATGTTCTTAAAAATATGCTGGAGGCATTCTTTTTTTTAAAAATTTTTTAACCTTTATTTATTTTTGAGACAGAGAGAGACAGAGCATGAACGGGGGAGGGGCAGAGAGAGAGGGAGACACAGAATCCGAAGCAGGCTGCAGGCTCTGAGCTGTCAGCCCAGAGCCCGACGCGGGGCTCGAACTCACGGACCGCGAGATCGTGACCTGAGCCAAAGTCGGACGTTTAACCGACTGAGCCACCCAGGCGCCCCAATGCTGGAGGCATTCTTAAAAAAAACTGGGTTTTTTTAGTTATCCAACCAGTGCTTGAGCTAATCAGATACAGGCAATGAAGCAGGATTCTTTTCCTCCCTTATCCTAGGTACAGTGTTTAGAGTTCATCCGTAGAAATAGTCTCTTAGTAACAACTGCTCCATGGTCATGTACAGCATCACAAAGGATGAGACCAGTTTGAACTGGGATGGCATTATAGCTGTCACTTGCCCTCACCTAACCCCTGCATTCTTTCTTCTCCATGATTATTACATGATTATATATACATACATACATAGTTTTTTAACTATTCAATTTCCAAGACTATGCTTGTTTCTTTTGATATCTATCCAACATTCTCCCTCAGGTCAATGTACTGTTTAAATTGTGGTACCCAGGGTTGTATCCAGGATTTCACCTCACCATAGAATTACTTGGGACTTCTGTCACCATTTTTTGTATCCTATTCGTATTGATTGATTGCCTGATTGATTGAAATTATTAGATTTCTTCTAGTTAAAAATGCTTTTATTTGTTTTTAAAGATTATTTATTTAATTTGAGAGAGGAAGATAAAGAGGGAGAGGGAGAGAGACTGAGCAGGGGTGGGGTAGAGAGAGAGAGAGAGAGAGAGAGAGAGAGAGAGAGAGAATCCCAAGCAGGCTCCATGCTGTCAGTGCAGAGCCGGACGTGAGGCTTGACTCATGAACCGTGAGATCATGACCTGAGCCAAAATCAAGAGTCAGACGCTTAACCGACTGAGCCACCCAGGTGCCCCTGTATCCTAGTCTTTAATTAAAGTAAATCCTAAGATTGTGTTGTTCTTGTAGCAGTCTTATCATCCAAACCTCAATTCTTTACATATGTAGTTGGTAAGATAAATCTCTTTGCTCAAATTTCTTTTACCTTCCAATTCTGCTTTTGGTGTTTGATTGTTCCTGTTATATTTCTCTTGTTTAATTTGGCCAGTTTTTATGGCCTGATAAGATCCCTTTGAAGTTATTATTTTCTAGATTTATATTCAGTTCTATGTCACTTGTACACTTGGTTCCCATGTCTACTTTCTGTTTTTTTCAAAACTTTGACACAATTTTAATAGTTAAAGAATTATTCTTCCGTGTGGACTTTGCTTGGTTGTAATGACTCATTGAATAATCATTCAGCTGCTGAAAAACTACTTAACATTAATCCAGCACTCATTATTTTAGGTTTTGCATGATGAAATGAGACTATCAAAAGGGCTTACTCAAAATCAGCCACACTATGCCTGTAACATTCTAGTAGTCCCACAATAAAGATGTAGAGAGTAAAATACAGAGTTGGTAAATGATTATGGAAATTGTGTACATAAGGAATTTTATGACGGTTGAATAAAATGTAACTAAAAAATAATGATACAGATGATATATATGTAGCTTCTGTTTTCAAAAAAAAGATACTTTATAGGATACAATGCCCTCCCAGATAGTAGTACTTGATTAAAAGCATCCCCCCCCCCCATGTGACGGAAGGCTAGGAATCATTATAATAATAAGTCACTGAGCACACAGCATATGATAGGTAATGTGAAAGCATTTGCAAACGTATCTTTTCAATTTTTCCCACAATCTTATGAGCTTGAGTTTATTAATGTCATTATTTTCCATCTGAAGATACTCAAGGATTAGATGATTTAAATAAATTAGCTATGAATAAATGCAAGTAAAAACAAAAACAAAAACCTGAATTTACCTTCAGGTCGTTAATGTGAACTGCAATGCCAATATCTTTTATCATCTACAAATTATGGCATGTTAGATAGGGATCAGATCTCAGAATCATGGAATCCATGGAAGCCATTTAATATGGAGAAGCTGAGGTGCCAAAGACATGAAAGGACTTAATTGCATTGGCCAAGTCAAATCAGAGAAATGCCAAAGTAGGAAAATTAAAACCATTCTACTTTTTTAAAATTGAGGGAAATGCCAAGGGGATATATGCAAAAGGAAATATCTGAGTGAATTGCACAAATGAAGTTCTCATGGATGTTTTGATAACTTGGCATTGTTCATTGAGCCCAATGACGTCAGTTATGTACGCATGCATATATGCGCGTAACCCATGACCTGCAGGAGAAAGAATAAAATATTGTGTTTCCCTCACAAGACTGAAAGTCCTTCGCCAGTTTAAACTGTGAAAATGTTCTGTTCTCACAAGTCCAACAGCATCGTATTTTCTCTTTTCTAATTAAGTTTGTCATGCCTCAGTCAGGCACCCAGTCACAGCCCTTTTCATGTGTAGTTATCTGAGATTTAAAGGCATTAATAAGAAAGTAGCACCTTGAAATAAGTGCAAATAGTTGGAGAAACAGATTATTGATTTTAAAGAGATTTTGCCAACTACTTAACCAACTCCTCGCCTTCATATTAGTTCATTAATTATACATTCACAGCAATTAACTTCTGGGGAATAATTAATGTGAAGGAACAACCTAAAGATGTACAGATCACATTAGTTATGATAAAACTATTACTTTTTAAGAAAAATAGACCCATTCCATGTAACTTCAGACTGGAAATGTGACACTATTGAGTACAGGGCTGTAAATAAATGAGTAAGTAAATGAAACAAAAACCAAATATTACGTTGGTATGGAAAGGCAGATAGAAAATCTGTGCTGGGCATTTACTAGGTCTTATTTGGTGTCTGTTCGGTTCTGCATTAATGAGATACCTTTTCAAAAAATAAAGAGAGAAACCTTCTGACTCAATGTAAACAAAAATGTTATATAATTACATAACTGTATTTATGGTTGTTGCTTACCTGAGACTACGCTCCGCACCATACAAGACAATATTGCGCCTATTTTTAAATAACAGCAATTCTTTCAGCATGGGAGTTTCGTTGGAATCCACACGTGCTTCTTAGTATTTGATGAGAGATTTGGGCACCCTGATAAACTTAACCTTCACGATTATTAAAAACGTGTAAGAAAAGTTAGGATATTCCTAGTCCCAGTTGTGTTCTGTCCTAGAGGCAGATTGTGTAGATTTTCACTAACCCACCAAATATTTTCAGACACCTTTCTACTATTGATAAAATTTCTCATCTATAAATAGCAAGATGTACTTAAGTTCAAACAGTGATTTAAGACCAATGAAAATCATTAGCATTCTAAATTGTACTAGACATAGAGAAACATTGAATTCTTTCAAATGTATTACATGAAGCTCTAAAATCTATTCATCCCCAAACCTTGCAAAGATAGCATATAAAAGCAAAATTATAGACTGATCTCAGGTAGGAATGTAAGTACAAAAATTCAAAATAAAATACCAGTAAATAAATTCCAGTAGTTTGTGAAAAGATAATAAATTTTAATCCAGAATTTATTTGGAAATACAAATGGAAAGTTAATTGTAAGAAAATTAACAATAGATTCTTTAATAAGTAAAAGTAAGAGACATCATGGAGTTCTTAGTAAATGCTTAAAAGACATTTAAGAAAATTTAGTTCTTGTTACTGATAAGAATGAAATCTTGATGTCCGAATAACAAAATAATATTTCCTTAACTTTATTTAAGGTGCATATTTAAGTCAACAGCTAATATTGCAGTGAAAAGAGGAAGGAAGGCTGTGGTCATTTTTATTAAAATCAAGATGTGTCCAGCATGATTCCTATCACTATTATTATGAACATTGTTTTAGAAGTTCTATGTAATACAGTGAGACATGAAGTAGGAAAAATTTATATACCTACTGGAAATAAAGAGATAAGTTTATGATGCTGGTACTCTGCTGGTGGGAACTTATAGGGAAGGAAATCAAGTTAGATATTTCTCTTATACATTGTATCAGTACGATAAGTAGATTAAATGGTTTAAAGTAGTTAGTGTAAAAATATAAATCTGTGTAAAAAAAGAGGTAAATAATTGACATAAGCAGGAAACTATTTTCTAGCACACAGCCTTTTTATGAAAAGGAAAATACTTATGAAAATTACAAACTAAACTACAAAATTCACTTATAAATCTATTAAAGGTATCATAAATGTTTTGCACAGGAAGTTTAAAGAATAGAAACACATGGGACATCTGGGTGTCTCAGTCGGTTGAGCGTCCGACTTAGGTCCAGGTCGTGATCCCACGCTTCATGGGTTCGAGCCCTGTGTTCGTCTCTGTGCTGACAGCTCAGAACCTGGAGCCTGCTTTGGATTCTGTGTCTCCCTCTCTCTCTGCCCCTCTCCCACTCTGTCTCTCTGTCTCCCCAAAATAAATAAACATTAAAAAAATTAATAGAAACACATATTACCAATGAATTTAAGAAAATGTATGCAATCTTATAATCAATTAAATTGATTAACAATTTTAGATTTTTTTTTACAGTTAAATTGACAACAACTTTTAAAAACGTCCTTTATAGCCTTGAGTGTGTAATGCTGTCCACATTTATACACAGCAAGTGGGCATGTGGATACTTGTGAAATTCTTCTTTAAAGAAATTTTGTGTTATGTATCAAAAATATAAACTGCACATGCTTATTTATGACATGACATTTCAAGGACTGTATCATTAGGTAATAATCAAGCATATGATGACATATTTAAATAAGGCTTCCATTGCACTTTTGTATTTTAGGATAAGTAATAACTAGGTGTTCAAAAGTGGTGAATTCAAGAATTAATTATGGTGAAATCATACGAGCCACTGCAAGATCCCTGAGAACAAGATTCTCATCTGCCTGTTCCCTGCTGTATCACCTGTGTCTAGAATGGTGTCCTGAACATAGTATGCCCTGAATAACCATTTGTTGAATGAATGGATTAGAATAATATAAAAGTATTTAACATTTGTGCTTGTGAAGATTTTTGGGGAAAATAACTATGACCACGGTGTTCGTTCATTGACTGAATGAACCAGCTTTGATTCTGATGATTGTATTTCAGAATCAACTTCTTTAGGCCAGAATACCTTACGAATAAATACCTTATAATGAATTTATTATTTGTCATTATAATAAATTTAATTTGCCAACTCAAATTAAATATTAAACTAATATTGGTTTTATTTACATCATTCCTTCAAATGTTACGTCAACTTAATTTTGTGGGATCTTGAATTATTCTTGAAATTTGATCTTGAAATATTTGATGATTAACAAATAGGCTTCTTTAGCAGGAATGGTTTCATTCCTTTCAGGAGCAGGAATCTCCTTGGGTCTTCCACAATGCTTGCTATAACAATATTTTTCTGTTGTAGTAATTATCATCAAATCTGTCAATCACTCTGGCTTCTGTGTATCCAACTATCTGCTTTTTAACTTTTTCAAAGCCCGAGACCTTCATTGCAAAAGGGACTACATGTTATTTGTCTTTTTATCCCACATGCCTGTAGCACACAATGGGCTTGGCTTTTGTCGTTTTCATTACCACAAAGCAGTCAGCGTTTTTCTAACCTATCAACACATTCCATCAGTAACTATTACATCCTTAATATAATATTAATTATTCCATCAATAACATATAACTCCACAAAGGAGGAAATACTGATGTATATGCAAGATTAGCAAACAATACAGGTGTGAATAAGTGTTAAATGGTGTGGAATAGACCACGAGTGTCACTGAAGATAAGAGGAATTGGTGATCAATGAGGCTGGGGTTCATCAGGGCTGGCATCAGAACGGAGGTAAACAGAAGCAGAAGTTGACGTCTACTTGCTGGGCTCCAAGTATTATTACAGCCTGGGATATTGATCTGTTAAAGAAATCAAGTGTTTCATTCACTTTCTAAAATGAAATATTAATTAGAGTTCACAAATATCCTTTTAGTGGGTAGATGCTAAAATGTTCATTACATCACTAGTGTTGAATTTTAATCAGTACTTCAGAAATGATATGTGAATTTTCTGATGAAATGTTAATGAAGCATTACTTTCTTGCAGTGTCCTCAGATTCCTCTGATATCGTAGTTGAGACTGGAGTTCTAGCACGCATGGCAAAAATTAGAGAGTAAACCACTCTCTTGTGGGTCCCTTCCATCTGTAGCAAATTACCTCCTCTGGGGAACCATGAAGTGACATTATTGGGTGTGCTACGTCTGGTACACCTCCTTAGGATCTCCCAGTGCCTCACTCTTCAAACATTTTTTTTTTTTAATATGCTTGAATAAATGAGAAACTGATGGAAAGCACTTTTCCTTTAGAACTACATATTTAATTTTTGATTGATAATTTATGTTAATATAGGAAATTATTTTCTTCAACGGCACCATATTCTTTAATCAGGCACTGTCAGTCTTTTCAATGCAAATAATCCAGATGCCATTAGTGACTTACAAGTAAACCTATCACAAATGATGGAACTTTGAAGTCTAGTAATGTTACATACGGTTTAAATGTTTGAAATATGTAAAGCTGTGTGTATAAAATATGAATGAACTATTTTCTTTGGACTCCTAGGGATAGGGCTTATGGTAGATTTTTTTTTTTTGTCTCTTCTTATTTTATAATGGGTCAGAGGTTATTTAGTCCTCATATGCATATTTCTGAAAGGGCAGCACGCATTGAAAAAATGTCACTGCATTAATGTGTGCCATTCTTGGCTTCCGTGGCCATGCCCACTTGTCACAATTATTGCCAAAGCAGTGGCATTGTGTGTCCTGTGATTCTCTGCCCATGCAATTTAGACCAACCCATTTTCATGTTCTTAAGGTAATTATGTCCCTCCAAATGTCAGCTAAATGACTTTGACATTCAAGATTTGTAACAGCTCTTGAACACCATATTATCTGTGCTATTTGTAATTCATATTCATGCAAATCCCCAGCCCCAGACACATTACACCATCCCATCTGCTAAGAAGGTTCCTACTCCTTCCGCCTTTGAATTGTAGCTGGCTAGAGAGACTATATACCTTTTGAAAATGCTTTTAAGGTATTTATTATCTTCATAAGGTTCTACTACAGGTAAGATACGCTGACCATTGCAAATGAGGAAACTCCAATATATTTATGTAATGTGAAAATTCTTCTTTCAAAATGTAGCAATTCGTTGTCTTGTGGAAACACATACTATTTCCTTTCTTTGGGCAGTAGCAATAACTTTCCTAGATTGGTTTTTGGCTTAGTTTATCTTTGGTTTATTAGTAAAATAAATAAATGTGTACTTGTAGAAAATCTCAATAGAAGGAAAATATGTGGAAATATGTCAAAACAGGGGATCACGTCTGGATTCTTATAAAATATATATAAAGTAAGTTTCTTTGGAAGATACACACACACACACACACACACACACGACAACTTTCTCAATGTAAACTGGAGAGTTATCGTGAAATTATGTGGATAATCTAGGCAAGCTATTGTGGTTGTCATACGATCTCTGTGCTACATATTGTTTAAAGTCCACTTGAAATTTTGTTTTTAAAGAGCAGTCATTGTATGGTGTTAAAAAGTGACCCAGCAGCACAGAGTCATGTTCAGAGATGGCTAAACCCATGAGAATGGCTCTTTTTCCTATAGCACAAATATAAACCTCTCAACTCTTTTATTAGCCATTTGAATTTATGTTTGATTAGCTGACGTCTGCAGCCATTCCCAAGGAAAATAATTATCCCCTGTCATAAAATGAATATATTCCTGATTCTACTCACCGGAGAAACATACTGCACAGAGTTGCTCATGTGAGCAGCAGGTTAATCACAAATCAATGCTAGTAATTTTGTGTCCGTCCCTGTGAATTACAACGTAAGGCTCATATTGGAATCATGCCATTTACTTCTGATTGGGAAATATAAGAGCCTCTCCCTATTCCTTGGTTTTACTTTTAATGTTAATTGTCCTATCTCTTGTAGATGTAATGTTCCCTTGCCCTAGATCCATGCAAAGAAACCATAGTTTATGTCTAGAAGTAATTATAATAGAAAACAGATAGAATCTTAGTAATGGCTTGAGAACATCAGTCTCTTACTCACAAATTCATTTGAAAGGATTGAATTATCTAATCCAATTTGACTGTCACCACTCCTAAACTCTTTGGAAGTATTTTCGATTATATATTTGAACTCTTGTTGTTTAACCATATTTATTTTTTAGAAAGATGAAAAATCAACAGTTATACCCCATATATTATTGCATTGCAATGATTAAAATCGATCATCTGGCTCACCTTTAATGAAAAGCTCATCATTGTTCAAGCTTTTGCTATTTGACCACTAACACAGCAATTCTGTTATACCTTTGAATTATATTTTACAAGGAATTCATATTATTAAAAGGGATTATAAATACTTACCGCAGTGCATTTCTCACAGAGAATTCCGCTATAGAATGAAAGAAGAAGTGTGCTGTAAATCCCGTATGTTAAGCTTACAATTAGCTGATGTCGGCTAGGAAAATAGTATGTATTTTTAAAAACGTGCCATTTCCCTGAACTGTACTAAGTTATATATTCATAAGCAGTGTTATAACATTTATTCCTCACAAACACCTTGTATGTTTATTGTTGTTTATATACTACATTGTCAGGCAACAAGTTAGATACCAAGGATACAACAATAGGATATTAAGATCTGGTCTCTATTCTCATGTAGTGAATAGTCAAGAATTGAAAGCATAGGAACTCACCTATGTAACTACCTAGAGGCATCTCTAGAACATTTCCAGCAGAACTTGAAGGCTCATGCATGCCTCCGTCCAGTTAATATGCCTCTCCAGATAGATTATTCTGAACCCTTTCACTGAGCAAACATCTTTGAGATTCATCCATGTTGCTTTGTGTAGCAGAAGTTGCATTCTTGGTTATTTCTATATTTAATAAATAATTATATACAAATACATTCCACAATTTATTAGCTTAAATGGGCATGTGTATTGTTTCCAGTTGGAGGCTATTACAAATACAGTACTATGAATGAACATTTTGCATATTATATTTGATGCACATTACTATACATTTCTCTTGGGTATATACTACAAAGTGCAATTGATCAGTTACAGATTATGTGCATATACAGTGTTAATAGTTATTGCTAAACTGTTTTCCTAGGAGAATGTACAAATTTATTTCTTTTTATTTATTCATTTATTATTTATTATTTGACATACAATGTTGCATTAGTTTCAGGTGTACAGCCTAGTGATTCAACAGGTTTATACATTACACTGTGTTCACCACAAGTATAGCTATGTACACTCTGTTCTGATATATCGCCATTAAAATGTCATGAATTATATTCCTTATGTTATGCTTTTTATTCTGGTGACTCATTCATTCCATAACTGGAAGCCTATGTCTGTCACTCCCCTTCATCCATTTTGGCTGTACCCCACCTGCTTCCATTCTGACAACCATCAGTTTGTTCTCTGTTTTTATAGACCTGATTGTGCTTTTTGTTTCTTCTTCTTCTCCTCCTCCTCCTGCTCCTCCTTCTTCTCTCTCTCTCTTTTTTTTAAGATTCTGCTTATGAGTAAAATAATACAGTATTTGTCTTTCTCAGTCTGTTTTATTTCATTTAGCATAATATACTCTAGGTCCCTTCATGTTGTCTCAAATGGCATGATCTCATTCTTTTTTATGGCTGTGTAATATTTCATTGTATATATCTTCCTAATTAGAGAATGTACAAATTTAGACTGATACAAGCATTGTATGGAACTTATCACTTGCTATACACCTTCCACTTATTTAGGTCTTCAATTTTTCTGTGTTTGTGATTATTCATTTAATAACCTTATGTATCTTTCATTATTTGTCTTTTTTTCATTATTTGTCTTGATAAATATTTTATATGTAATGATGGGCTTTTAAGTGACATTTAAAATTCCTTTTTCATGTTTTGTCTTCAGTATATAGAAATGCAATTTATTTTTTATATAGATTGACATTGAATTCAGCCCCCCTCTATGAAATTTGCTTATTAATTCTAAATGGGTTTGTGTGTGTGTGTGTGTGTGTGTGTGTGTGTGTGTGTACTCTTCATATTTTCTGTGAATGCAGTCAAGTCATCCATGTACAAAGTCAATTTTAGTTCTTTTATCAAACTCCTTACCTTTTATTTATTTTTCCAGCCTTAGTGCATTGATAAGCTCCTCCAATACAGTGTTGACTACAAGTGATGACACTAGGCATCTTTGTCTTGTTCTTGCATGCAGGTGGAAACATTCACCTGTTTAACTAATAATTAAAATGTTACTTGTAAATGTTTTAATAGGTACCCTTCATCATATTAGGGGAATCCTTTTTAATTACTTACTGACTGAGATTGTTAAGACCATAAAAGGAAATTGAATCTATTTAAATCTCTTAAGATTATCATATGGTTTTTCGCATTTATTCTGTTAATGTGAACTACACTGATTCGTTTTCTAAAGCTAAATCAACTTTGCTTTTATGAGAGAAGCTAATCATGTATTTACTTATTATATACCAGTGAATTCCTTCTGCTAATATTTGTTTGGCATTTTTGCATAAATGTTCACAAGAGAGGGTTACCTATTATTTTCTTTTATTTTAATATCCTTGTTGGGTCTTTTTTTCAGTATTATAGTGGCCTCATAAAATGGGCTTCATAGTGACCCCTCTCTTTCTGCTGTCTTAAGAAAGTTGCTGGGGGGGCGCCTGGGTGGCTCAGTCGGTTAAATGTCTGACTTCGGCTCAGGTCATGATCTTGTGGTTCACAAGTTCGAACCCTGCGTCGGGCTCTGTGCTGACAGCTCGGAGCCTGGAGCCTGCTTCCGATTCTGTGTCTCCCTCTCTCTCTGACCCTCCCCCCATTCATGTTCTGTCTCTCTCTGTCTCAAAAATAAATAAACGTTAAAAAAATTTAAAAGAAAGTTGCTGGGATATATTAAAATTCACTGGTGAAGCAACTTGAGGGTTAGATTTTTCTTGTGGAAGAGCTTTAATTATAAATTGAGTTTTTTAAAAAAACTATCGTACTACTCAGATTTTCTATTTTTTTGTCGTTTTTTAAGTTGTATTTTTCATTTTCTCCAATTAATCTAAATCCAAATATTTTCACCTATCCTTGTGGTCATAAGACATGCTTTGCATAAGACATACTCTGTATGCTTTCAGTCTTACAAAATTCATTTAGGCCTGATTTATGACCCTGGATACATTTTGATTTCCAGTAAATTTCCACATGAACTTGAAGAGAATTTTTAATCTGCACTTTGTTGTGGAATATCTGATAAATGTCAATTATGTTGGCAAATATTAAGTCTTCTGTATCTTTTCTGATTTTTTAAAACCACTTTTCAAACTATGCAAGAAACTATACAATAATTTTTAATGTTTATTTATGTTTGAGAGAGAGAGAAAGAAAGAGAGACAGACAGAGTGTGAGTGGGAGAGGGGCAGAGAGAGAAGGAGACAAAGAATCTGAAACAGGCTGCAGGCTCTGAGCTGACAGCACAGAGCCCGATGCGGGGCTCGAACTCACAAACAGCGAGATCATGACCTGAGCTGAAGTGGGACACTTAATAGACTGAGCCACCTAGGCACCCCTGCAATAATTTAATTTGTTTCCTTCTCACATATTTTGGTCTTATTGCCTTATATTCAATTCTATGCCTATTTTAGACTTCATTTTTACGTTTCATTACCTATGATATGAAATCAGAGATTTTCATTTTCTTCCAGCATTTTGCATATGTAATTCCATTATGCTTGGCTTCTAGTTTCTGTGAATGAGTCAGTTGTAAGTTTATTGCTCATCTTTTGAAGGTATTGTGTTGAGAAATATGGTGTGGATTTGATTCTTTTACCTTTTCTTTCTCTCAAAATATTTGGAAGTTTCTCTGTATTTTGGATTTCTTGAAATCTCACTATCTTTGTTTAGGTTTCATATTATATATCCTGTTTGGCAATTTTAAACAAATTTTTTAAACTTTTTTTTTAATTTTTTTAAAAAGTTTTAAGTAGGCTCCATGACCAACAGGGGCTTGAACTCATGACCTGAAGATGAAGAATCATATTCTTTACCAACTGAGCCAGTGAGCAAGGCTTGCCCTCTGCTTGGCAATTTTTAAATATGTTTTTTTTTTTCCCCATCTTTTCAGATGTTACTTTCTCTACTTTGCTTAATTTTGGGAGTTTCTGAGTTAATATCTTTTTTTAGATATTTCTTCCTCTTCTTTAGTTTATTTTCCTCTTTTGTACAGATTTTGACACTTCTGTTTCTACCCACCTGTGTCTTGACTTGACATTATAATATCTTTATCCTTTCCTGATACTTTCTGGGAAATTTCTCTATCTCATCTTCCAGCTCATTCCATTATTAAACACTCTTTTTCAATGCTTTATAAAATGAATGTATTTGGATACCCTGAATTTCCAACTGTCTTCTTTGGAACGCTTATGCATCAGTCATGTTATCATTCTCTCTTACCTTTGAGAACATTTAGTGTCGTTGTGATTCTTCCATTTGGAAGGAGAATTTGGTTTTATTTTGTATATGTTTTCCCAGGGTGATTATATTCTTTTGTAATATTGCACTCTGTAGATGTCAGAAGTCTTTTCATATTCCCCTGAGAGCTCATAATTCTCTATGGGTATCAGTGACATAGTATTGTCCTCCCAAAGGGCTAAGTTGAGGTCTTAGCTTTGCCAGAGCCTGGAGGGTGAAAAGTGGGAGAGAATGGACCTTCTGAGTGGAGTGTCTGACGGTATAATCAGAGGTGGTTGTTTTCCAACAAGCTAGGTCTTCAGGGACGCTAGCCCTAGATAATGCCCATTTTTAAGAGTTTACAAAGACCTGGGTTTGTATGAGTAGAAGTGGAGGAGGGAGTCTGGAGGGCCATTAGACATACTTGTACCCCTTATTTACTCACCACCCAGCAGGAATTGTCACCCAAGATTACGCCCCCATCTGTCATTGCAGCATGGTTACCGCAGGTGTTTTCAGCCTTTTCTGTTGCAAGGGACAGGTGATGATCCTCGCAGAGAAAATGTGCATAAAAGAAAAAAGTGCGGCCAAAAATATTTTTTTCAGGGTAAGCTTCCGAGTGTTGCCCACCACTCTTCCACTCTGGGTAGGCCTCTCCTGGGATGAAATCCAAATAAATGTTGCCTCCTTGGAGATTCTTACTAGGTTTGCACTAACTTTTCCCATTTGTAAACTTTCATCACATTTTGAAGACTTCACTGGACTGGGGGGATTAGACAGGAAGCCAGAGGCTCTTGTCAGTCTGCCATTTTTTCCTCAGTAGCATTTGCGTGTTTATACTCTTCATTCTTGCTCTACTGAACATGATAGCTCTGATCAAACCATAAAACACATGTAATCCCTTCAACAGTCATAGTCCCTGAGGGACTAGAAGCAACATTCAGTGAGATTAAAAAAAAAAAAATGTTATCATGAAGGGACTACAGCAATGGGGTACGGAATGTTTACTGCGATCTTTCAAATTCGTTGAGCAGCAGTGGTATTTGTTAGTTCTCTTAATAGAAATATTAACTATCTTTTAGACTCACTTCACATGCATTTTTCAATTTAATTCTCCCAATAATCCTGTGAAGAGTTTAATCTATTATTGTCTCTTTTTTACATGCAAATAGACTGAGGCTTAGTGTTTTCAGTTTTGATAACATCTAAAGGGAGGAGTCAGAACCCAGGACTCTTTACTTCTGTATTACTGGTAGAGCATATTTAACTTAAATGACTGTTTTTGTTATGCAGGAATCACAGGATTTCAGAGTTGGAGTGAATCTCAGTGATCATTTAATTAACTCCCTCACTTTCCAAAGGAAGAAACTGAGGCCGAGGGAAGGTGGGTGAAGTGAATATGTTAACAAGCTAGTTTATGCCCTAGTAAAAATGATAAAATTAAATTTATTGAAAGTAGAAAAGCATACTTTTAGTATTTTAAAGAAAAGGGAGATAACAAAGCAAATTTTATTCATTCCTTAAGGCCCTTTACACTGGTAAATTAGTTTACTATTAAAGTAAGTGAATTTGAAATGACATGTATTTCATTTACCTTAGAAATTTTGTCATCAAATTCAAGGCATTTTAAGTCATTTCCATTTAAAATGAACATAAATTCATTCTTTCATATTATTACTTACAACATCGAGACCACTGCATTCTTTGTGGGAGCATAATGGCACATGCTACTACCCAAATTCTATGGCACAGTTCTTAATTTTCCATAAATTTCAAGTATTTTTTTTAAATAATTTCACTCTTTGAATATCTTGTTCATGGATTTTCTTCATTATATAGAAATGGAAAAGTGGAAAAGAAATAGTGGCCTGGAAAGATAACTTTTGCTCTTGATAATTTAACTATTATATATATTATATATATAATATATATGGAATTGGAGACAGAGGACCAAGCTTAAGTTTGAGCTCTGTTAATGATTTTTTGCTTGTACTTTATCTCTTTATGTCCTCTTCCTTCCTTTTCTCCACTATGTTTTATGTCTTAAGACTGAACCAAAGGGTTCCCATATCTTCTGGCATCCAGTTGGGTTCAAGCAATGCAAAGTGGATCCAAGGTTTTCATTTCCCGTGCTCCTTTCCTGCTGGTCACAGTGGATAAGAGATTTCTCTTTACCAAGTGTCAGATGACACTCTTCATGTATCTTTTCTCTGTGGGTTCTGATAATTCTTTGTCCCCATGTCCCTTGCAGCCTAGAGATAGTAAACATTTCCTACTTACACCTGCACTTTGTTGATTTCCCTACACCTTCAACTCACCTTTATAAATAGCACCTTCATTCAACTCTCCTCAGTTACTTTGTTGGAATATGCCATCTCGTTCCTGCCAGAAGTCAGACTGATAGACTACCTTGAAAATCACATTTGATTTTTGAATGTCAGATTCCTTTTTATACAATAGACACATTAATGCCCATCACTGAGCATTGTTGAGATGGTTCAACTTTGTTCTCAAGATGAAGTTCAAACTTGACAAGAACGAGTCATGGCCTTCTTAGGTCTTCAGTTTTATATTTAGCCAAATTACCCTCTCAATATTTATACTTCAGCCATATTGAAATACTTTCAGCATCCACATTTGCTCAGTGCTCTGTACTGAACACACTATGAACAATTTATATCATCTAGAACTCTCTCCCTGTCAACTTTGTCTCTATTCCCCTCGGTTAAGTCTTTCCAGCATTACTTAGGGTACAAAGTCTATCCTGACTAGTCTCATTCCCAAACTAAGTTGAAGTAAATATTTTTTAAAATATTCCCTAGTTATCCTTATTAAATCCATTATAGCACTTAGTCGTCTGTCTACTTGCCAATTTCTCATTCTAGAATAAAACATCCCTGGGTTAGGGACTAGGTCTTGCTCACTATGTCTTTCAGTCCCCAGCACAATTCTAATTCCACAATGAGCAATAAATAAAAATTTATTGTGTGATTATATCTATCTATCTATCTACACCTTTAAAGAAAACATGTGTGTGTGTATATATATATATATATATAGGTATTTTCAGAATATTAACCTATGAATTTAAATTACTATAAGACAAACAAATATATAATCAAAGCAATAAAAACAAGGAAACAAACATGCCTTGCCAATCTATTCTCTGTCACTTTTAATTAATTTAAACTTTACTTATCTTTTTGGAAATATTTCATTGAAGAATATAATGTTTTTGAGATGTGGGCCAACGAGGCCCTTGCAAATCCTCTGAGAGTATGTCAGATTATACTTGACCCCAGCCTGGTGATCCCTCAACAAGAGGGTTACCTGTGGCATCGGGAAATAAAACCTGGTCAGACTATGTCTGTATAGGTAGTGCTCTTCTGAGAACCAAGCCTATCATTTATTAACTCTTTTGCATTTTGACAAGATTTGAAACTAAGCTATCTGGACAGTTGTCTCGTTATTTCCTATTTCCTATGGGATTTGATATGTTTAGCATACTATGTGAAATAATTTTCAAGAGCACTAGAAATATAGTCTGGCAATAGTGTCTTAGCTGTTTCTGGTGTTCTTGTTTATACTTGCATGAAATAGATTGAATAAGCAGTGATTTACCATGCAATCTTGATTCACCTTCTATGTGATAGAGAAAACTCCGCTGTGCATGTGGAACTCATTCAAACAAGATTTTAGATTTTTTCTCCCAAATTGAAAAAAATAGGAAATTTTATTTCCTTTTGTTTGAAATAAGTAATTATTTTATAGAAGTTTATTACATGTCTATTTTGTAGATAGCGCTTAAAAATTCCTTGTCATTTTAGCACTGTTATTGGACAATAAAAAAACAATTTTTAAAGCTTGGCCATTGGCTTTTTGATATGCCTTTCACATCATTTCACATCTTGGTTTGAACTCGTTTTCATTTGTTCCCAGAGACAGCAGGAAATCACATTAAGTGCACAATAATGCTTGTGTTGTGATAGGAAGTCATTGAAGAATCTTTTAGTAGGTGCTTCCAAATAAAGATAAGGTTTCTGGGAGCCGACAGGCATCAAATAACCAAACATGGCTGTCAACTGAATTATACATCTTTATCTTCTTTTTATTGTATTGTTGAATCTGATATTCACTCCGACGGTTTTTCAATCAGATGTGACCTTTTCACCATTTGTGAGGGAAAAAGGCGTGTGGCAAAATGACTAAACAAGGTTAGGATTTCAGAACCACTCATTGACATTTTAATTTTTATTTTACTCATTTAAAAGATCTTTCCTGCAACCTAGCCAATGAGAATCAAGGGGCATTTTAACTATTTTTGAAAACAAACAAGCATGTTATTTTTTAAAGATTTTGTTTTTAAACTAACCATTTTCAGACAAGGAAATCCCAAAGGAAGGAAGGAAACCCCTCTCCCACCTGCCTTCTCCACTGCCCCATACACACACACAATGGTGTTGCCATGGGAGAAAATATCACAGGCACAGGCTCATCATTTAAATGCAAGACTAGCTTGATTATAAAAACTGCTGCAGGAAGGCGGGGGAGTGCTCATCAATTGGAGTTGGAATCTTTACAACCAGTTCCCGAATAGATTACAATTTGAGACTCTTTCCAATTTCACCTAAGACACCCTCTCTGGTTAGCAGTGGAGGAGAAGGGAGTATGAAATTATGTCACTCACTAAAGGAGGAAAAAATACACTGTAGACGTCTAAATTAGCAAAATCAAAAATGGCTCTTTGAATGGGAACCAATGGCATACATTTAAGAGGTCACAGTGTTTGTCATAAAGATTTAGGATCTTTAAAGAGAGTACAGTATTTGTCCTGGGAAATAAATCTTTGAAGATCTCTAAAGACATGGGACTTGTCCCAAGGACAAGTTACATTAATGATTTCTTAGTTGACTTTTCAAATTTTTAGAATATAGGACACGAAGATTTGTTGATCATGAGGGTGTGATTTCCTCATTCCTGGACAAAATGCTCTTTTGGGACATTTAAGGAAATATCAGACTTTATATTTGCATATATTTTAGACACTATGAAAGTAATCCAACAATACTAATATTTACTATATGGATTGGCATTGCTTCTTTCCTTTGGCTGTATTCTGTGGTCATACTGTATAACTGAGTTCACTCACCTCAAAAAATATAAAACAAAAGTCGTATACGTAGTTTCCTAGACAACTGATTGATATCAAAAAGATTTCTATTTAATGAGCCATATTTCAACAAATATTTTGAGTAGTTTGCGGTTGAAATTGAAGAATGAATATATTAACTAACAGCAGCCAATAATGGCTTCTGTTCTGTTTGGAATTGCATAAATTTTTCCAGCTATGAGAGTTATCAAGCCATGCATCAAAATATGTTCTTCTTAGACTCTGATATTTGGACTGTTATATCACAGAGAGTTAAACATTTTTGATTAAAAAATAATAATTTTACTTAATCTTTTTGAAATAGTTCATACATTTAACAAATACTACAATTAATATTCATTTTATCTTATCAACTATTAGAAATTACTCTTTTCTATATGATTTATAAAAAATATATTAACAGATTGCTAAGTATGTATCTTATGTAAGTAAATACATTCACATGAATTAGCAGTGCTTCTAAGGATATTATTTAAAAAAAATTTTTTAACATTTATTTATTTTTGAGACAGAGAGAGACAGAGCATGAACGGGGGAGGGTCAGAGAGAGGAAGACACAGAATCTGAAACAGGCTCCAGGCTCTGAGCTGTCAGCACAGAGCCCAACGCGGGGCTCGAACCCACGGACCGTGAGATCATGACCTCAGCCGAAGTCGGCCGCTTAACCGACTGAGCCACCCAGGCGCCCCGGAAATTATTTTTTTATATGAGGTACCTGATCAAGAAATGTTGGCAAGTCCTAAAAACAAAAAGTGATTCCTAATATTGCACCCATCTTTAAAGTAACTAAAATTCAATAAAAATGTATTAAAATGTTTTTCCTCATTTAAATATAAAATATAGTTGACTATTAAATGGGAAAACTGAAGGAGAGTGTTTAACAAATTAGCTGAAAAAACTTAGAGCATACTAGGTGGTGTTTAAGGGACAAAAGAATGTAAGGAGTAAAACTATTTTTATTATCTATTTTAAGTAAATTTATTCAAATACATTACATATTCGTTGAAGTACATAAAATTATAAACATACTTACACATGCACTTTTTGTTGTCCAGTGGAACAAATAGGCTCCTAAAGAGAATACTATATATGATTCTCAGCTGTTTTTTTACATATTTTAATAAATTCAAAAAATGAAAAGAACTTTTCTTGTAAATGGAAGAAATATGATTATATGATTATAATTGTAAGAGAGAGAGAGAGACCAGCATCTCTAGGCGTGTCTCAACATTTCTCACCAAGAACCACCAAGAGGTTTCTTACTTGGAGTACATTCACTACCAAAAGCATGTCTTGTCACATTTCATAACAGAATGATTTATATTTCCAAAGCAATATTCTTGCCACTATATGAGCCCACAGACATACAATGATCACTAGTGTTAATAATGAATATCATTAAATGCATATTGTATATAATATACACTAAATCGATATACTATATGTGGGAGTTAAGTTTCATGAAATATACAATCTTGTTGGCTGGATTTATCTTTATTAGAAATGTAGGAGAGAATGTGAGCGAGAGAGAGAGAGAGAGAGAGAGAGAGAGCTAAGAGTGAGAGAGAGAAATGTGACCAAGGAGTATACAAGACCCTATAGATGATGGCAGGGGGAAGGAGTGTGAAGTCCCCTTGAAAGGAGATCTAAGCACTCACTGAAATTATATGAAATGATCTGAGGAAGCAAACCAGGGTTAATGTGCCTTATTGCTTGTACTACATAGTTCAGTGAATGGAGTCTGCTAGTAATTGGATATTATAGTGTTTCTAATATATGCAGGCATTGGGCCATGTTGGTCTCATATTAAAAATCTCTGTGGAATGCAACATATGCGTGGTTTGAGCTTAATAAATGTTTATGGAAAGGAGACAGGTAATCCCCAAAATCCTAGGTTGAATCTGAACATATAATAATTCCCATTTAAGTGTATATATACATAAAGGGGCTAAAAGCATTTTAGAGAATCTTGTAATAGGTAGCCATTTCTAACAAGAAAAGATGAATTGAATACATAAAGTCCAGATCACAATATAGGCAGATGGGGTTTTTAATCTAAAATTTAAAGACCCAACCAGTTTTTCCATGTCTTCTTGGGACAGCTATGTGGACTAACAGAAATCAGGCAGCTAGAATCAATTTGAGAAATCTGTTTTTTGTTACAGTCACCGTCTCCTTCATCTCAGGTATTGCAAACCTTCAAAGCTTCCTGACCATCAGAAGCACTCTAGACCCCAAAGACCAAGCAGCGGGGGGAGAGAAATGAGGCTATTCCATGTTTCCTGCTTTGATGGCTATACCGTAATAATGAGGGGTCTGTATAAATTCTTTGTTCTTGACCACCCAGATTAGGAAGGAAGGTATGAAACAGCCTCAGGACACCCATACCCACTCATGAGCACTCTGCAATCTGGAGCAGAAGACAAGGCCCACCAGTAAGGTGTGGGAATTAAAAAAGCTGATTTTTAAAGCAACATTTTTTGTGCTAGATTTTATCAAACTGTTTCTGAATCAAAGCAGGAACAAGTACAATTTTGCTTGCCTTGAAAACGGGCAGCTGTTCAGTGTGGAGAAAGCTGAGGTGAGACGCCTCACATGTTGTTTGGAGACCATGGGACCCCACGTTTTCAGGCCTCATTAATCTTTGCTTATGTTCTATAATTCCAGCAGGCTCTGTAGGTCTGTTTAATTACTCAGCATCACAGAAGAAGTTGCCAGTTTCTTTTCTTGGAGCTGTTTTATTCATTCTAAGGATCTAACCCTAATGCCCTTCACTTAGAGGAGAGCAGTATATGAATGATAGGAGAGTGGAAAAATAGTAAAATTCTTAATTTGTTCCATTGCCTAATGCAAACAAACAAAAGTAAAAGAAAAAGTCGTCTTCTCAGAAAACCAAAAAAATGGTCATTCATGGAGCTCAGGGGGTTTTCGCAGTTGCACCCTTTACTCAGGCTTTAGGTTTTGCTCCTGGATGATCCCAAGGGTTTATTCCAAACAGAAACTCTATCATTGGTCATGAATTATCAATATTACCGAACGGAGTTCATTTTAACTTCGGTAGCAAAAAAATACTTAAAAGTATTTTAACAATACGAATTTTCTCTTTTGAATATTTACTAAGTAGAGATAGTGTTTTGGATTATATCTCTTTTTCCGAGTTAAAATCAGCCTTTTCAGTAGAGAATTAATTTGCCTAGCCTTAAAGCAGGATACTGATAAGGTACCAAGTGGTGATTTATTCTGGTGCAGCGAGAGAATATTGAAAAGACTATCATCAGAAGCTCCATCCCACGTAAACTTTTAGTTTTCTGAGGCATCTGTGAATGCCCTGGTTTCACATAGTACAACTTTCTAGAGCTTGTCTGATTTTGCTAGTAACTTCCCTGGGTCCTAGAGCTCTAGCCTTGCAGCCTGCTTTTATTAATAATGTCTTAATAAACACGTGATGTTGACGTGCTGTCTCTGTTGCGCTGAAAGCCTTCTCTGTGATATTGATGGAGATACTGTGCACATTCGGACTGTGTTGTTACCTCAGCAGAATACTGAATTTAGAGAAATATCGCGGAAGCGCCAGCAGGTGGCAGCTTTAGACCACTTTGGACTAACAAATCCGCTTTGCTTTGCACAGAGGCTCTTATTCCATGCTCTTCTTAAGATGTTCATGCAAGGAACCATCCAAAGGATGGCTTTAAATGATTTATTTTCTAATACAATCTTGATGAAAAATGACCTTTCAGAATAGAAGTAATAAGTTTGGTCCCATTTGGTTTAAATCGAAATACAAGGGCCACTATTCAAAAAGCTGCAGGTTTTTGAAACTAGCAGATTTATGAGATACGACTTTTACGAACAGTAAAAAAAATATATCTAAAAGTAAAAAATTCATAGCCATGTCCTTGGAATCTATAAAGATACTACAGCTGCTAGTTTAGAGCTTTGAACTTAGATCTGAACTTAGATCTGAACATAGGGAAATATAAATTTGGGGATATTTGGTCCTGTCAGGTGTCTGGAATTATTTAATTATGGTGTCTATTCCCTGAGAATTTTAACTTATTTCCAAGAACCTTTAGTAATGAGAGAGAGAGAGAGAGAGAGAGAGAGAGAGAGAGACTAAGCTGAGAGGCAGAGAAATTAAGGTAGGAATCAAAGCATTAGGAATTATCTCTCAGAACCATAGGCTGAGAGATATCTTTTCAAAGTAGTAACTTGAAGGTAAGTGGATTTGATGGGCTAAGGTTTAAGTACTTCTTGGCCTCCTTAGGTCTTTCAATAATTCATTTAAATACATTTTTTTCCCCAAATAATGCCAGGAACTGAAAAAACGAGTAAACCATGTTGTTATATTGATTTACAAGATTCGCAGTGACATTATATGACAACACTGACATGTGCTGACTTCCATCATTTTATTGCTATACCATTGTACCATTCGGGGGCTTTTTCTTCTCCTTTTTTATTAGGTTTGATTAGACATGTGTTTATATGCAAGTGTGTACGAGAATATAAATTAATATGTAAAAATACATCGTATGGAGCATTGCAGATAGCTTAGAACTAAGAAAACAAAACAGACCCTGCGTGGCTGAAATAGATAAAAATAATACCTGTGTACTATATTTTCTTCATGTATTCCACATATACTGCCTCCTAAGATTTATATACATTCTTTGGGAAGGCTTGTTGGTAAATAATAGATACTGAAGATGTCAAATATTTCCTAGTGTCTTTTGGGCTTATGCCATAGAAGCACGTACAAAAGTTGACATAAACCTCTTTGGAAAGATTTGTCACATTACTAACAAATGGATTACAATCTGAAGTTATTAACTATGTGATTATGTATAAATTGCTAACATTTTAGTGTATAAGGATGGAGAGGGAAAGGGTATTTGCTAGAAAAATAAAACAAGGAAATTAATTAATTTAGAAGGAGCCAGTGCATGTTTTGTGATTTCCAGTTTCTATTGCTATATGATATATCTAATGCTTTATATAGAATATGTTACTTACAGTGAAATAATACATTTAAAAAATGTTTTTTTTAATTTATTATAAATGATAGAGTGCATGTGAACATGGGAAGAGCAGAGAGAGAGAGATGGGGAGAGAGAGGATCCCAAGCAGACGCCATGCTGTCAGAACAGAGCCTGACGTGGGGCTTGAACTCATGAACCAGGAGATCATGACCTGAGTCGAAATTAAGAGTCAGACCCTTAACCCACTGAGCTACCCAGGTGGTCCCAAATAACGCATTATTGATGACTTAAATATTACAGCCAAGGGTTTTGTAACATGAAATTTAAATAAGTTCAAAATTATGTCTAGATTTAAAATGTCAAAGATCAAGAGATCTAGAAAAAATTCTAATGAACTATAACCTACATGCACTCAGTTGTCCTAATAGGACTTATCTTTCGGTATTACAGAGAGAGATACACACACACATCATTTTTTTGTTGTCTTTGAATGTGTTCTAATATGTTCAAAATGAAAACCATTCTTTCTCGAAGACTTTTTGAATGAATAAAGATAGATAGTGACTAAGGGTTCACTATAGTCTGAGGCCAGAAAGCAATGTTTTCTGAGAGTGTTTATGTAGGAAAGAAAAGGTATGAATTGCAAATAGAGGAAGTTGGATTCAAAATCATCCACTTATTCATTATGCTATCTAACCACACAATATTGCCTTGTACCATGGTTTGGATTGAAATGGTCTGTTGACATATACTATATATATATATATATATATATATATATATATATATATATGTACACAACCAACTGTTGTAATGTTTATTCTTCCCAAATTTTAATAGCAAATACTTGCATTGTTCAGAGGGCATGGGCTAATACTAGAATCTGTAATTTCAACAGTTTATATTAACATTTACCCCCTTCCCTCCCCCCCCCCTCCACACACACACACATCAATTCTGCATGAACTAATGTAAAACTCAGATAGCTTTCCAGGGAACACATTGTTTTCAATAAATACCCAGAACAGCTATTCAAAATGATATAGTGTTGCACCTACAGTTCAGATTTTACTTCATTGCTTTGACAGTCATTTGTCTCAACTCTTTCTTGGGATTAAGATCATCTCCTATCTCTACTTTTGAAAAGAATGGTGTAATCTCTTGACAGCTTTCCTGATGGGTTAGCAACTGCTTTTCTATCACAAAGTAATTTACTTCTTTCTTTTTTTTTCCTATTTAGTCAAGAGTATTCCATACACAGACGTTTAAATTCAGCCCTATGTTGAATGCAAGTATATTACAACAGCCCTAGACTAACGGTATGCTTCTTTTTAGTGCCCATTGGTAAAGAGGAGATAAGAGAACAAAACAGAAGGGAAGAGAAATAAATAGAATGCCAGTAATGCCTGTTATTTGCCTTGGTTGGGAAATATATCTAGCCTGCCGGAAATAAACTGCAGGCATCATCCTTGTCTCTGAGTGAGTACACCATAGACGATAAATCTAAATTAAGTTGATTGTGTCTTCTAAAATTAAAATAGAAATGACAAATGACTTTTTTTACACCTATGTCTACCTCTTAATCAGCTTTCTCATCTCCTTAGGCAGGTACTAGTTAAGAAGTTTCCAGCTGCATAAAATAAGAATATGTGTTATTATTATCACGATTCTCATTTATTTCATTCTGAATGGGTCCTGGACACTAAAATCAACCACTATTTTGTTATATTATTATTATTATTATTATTATTATTTATATTAGAGTATTTATTTTATTTTATTATTATTTATATTAGATTCTGAGATCGGCACTAGTCATACAGTGGTGAATAAGACCGGTGTAGTCTTCGGACCCTAAAGAGCGTATAACCTAGCAATGTGGAAAAATGAACAGGTGCATCAGGAGGCTAGGGAGGAACAAAGATATTTTGGTTACCGTGAAGACACTTCACAGAAAACACCAAAACACATCTCTGGAGGAGAGATGAGGGAACAATAGAGGACACTTTATTCACTCAACAAGCATTTGCAACCAGGTACTATGTGCAAGGTTCTATGGTCAGCATTGAGATAGTAAACAAGAGACACAATTCCTGCTATCTTGGATATTTGCATCCGTGAGGGGCCATGCATAACAAACAAGTAATATTAGGTAGGAATAAGGAAGACTTAGAAGTTTAACAAGAGAAAGGGCTGAAGAGTGGTAACTCCCCTCAACGAGGGGTCGTGGAAGGACTTTCCGGGGAGACGATTATGAGCTGCGACTTGGCTGAGAAGAGGAACCAAGCCGTGTGGAGATCTTTGGAGTGAGGTGCAGAAACAATTGTGCAAAGAACCTGAGGCTAGGGTGTGCTTGGCCTTGTTCAAACCTGAGCAAGAAGGCTGGCAAATCGACGTGAGGAAGTGACTATGGGAAATTATGTTTGAGAGTTTTCCAAGGGCAGCATATGTACGGTATGGGAGACGATGGTAAGTCTTTGGATTTGGTTTTTCTTCTGATTAGAATGGACACCTTGGGAGGATTTTGAACAAGGCAGTGACATGATTTTGCATTTCAGGGGATGGCTCCAACTGTCGTGCAAAGACTAATATGCAGGACGCCGAGAGCGAGACTAGGAGACAAGAGGGGAGGCATTTCAGTGTGTAGGCAACACGGGGATTTGGATGAAAGTGATAGTGCTGGAGGTTATCAGAAGTGATCAGAATTTATTTCAAAAATATTGTTGGAAGGATTTTTTTTTTTTTTTTTTTTTGAGAGAGAGTGTGCGTGCATGCGTGGCAGGGGGAGAAGGAGAGATTCTTAAGCAGGTTCAGCGCAGAGCCTGACCAGGGCTGGATCTCACGATCGTGAAATCATGATCGGAGCCAAAGTCAGGGGAGTCCGGTGCGCAACGGACTGAGCCACCCAGGTGCCCCAAGAATTCTTGATGTGTATTAGACACCGGATTTTCACTTGAGAAATGGGGTGAGAGGCAAGTCCTTTCAAAAACCAGGGGAAGCAAATTCTGAGGAGACAATGACAACTGGGGAGAAAGAGGAAGCTTTCCATTTGGGACCTACTAAGGTTTTATGATGGTATCTGTAGTTGAACCTATCGAATGAGTTAGAGTTAGCAAGAACTGTAAGAAGAAGTAAGGGAATGGGGCTTCATTTTACCCAAAATCACTTGGTCTAGATCTGTAACTTTAACTCAGGTCTAACTGACTCCAGGATCCATATCCTTTCCATACTGCTCTACTCTGTCCTTCCCAACCAGTTAGGGGATAAGGTTTTGCCTGTTGCCCTGTGGGCATCTTTAGAACTTCATAGTTTTAAAAGAAAGGAGAGCAATAATAGTACTACATTGGTGCACAAAAGACATGAAGTGTAGCCAACTGCATTATAGGAACGTTCTCACCCTGAACTGTAGAGGAGGCAAGGTCTTCCACATCAACACTCTACCACCTTATAAGGCTTATAACAACACTAGTTTTAAAAATATTTATTTATTTATTTTGAGAGAGAGAGAGAGAGAGCCAGTGGGAGAGGGGGAAGAGAGAGAAGGAGAGAGAGAATTCCAAGAAGGCTCCACACTGTCAGCACAGAGCCTGATGGGGGGCTTGATCTCAAGAACGGTGAGATCATGGCCTGAACCAAAATCAAGAGTCAGATGCTTAACCGATGAGCCGCCCAGGCACCCAACAATGGTGTTTTTATTACATTTAAAAGATACATGTATGTGTTTGCATATATACACACACATATAAACATGTGTAAAGTAAAACATGTGTATACGTATACACATATACACATTTTTTAATTTATGTCATTAATTAATTTATTTTCCCTGCATTGGTATACATCTGCCTTATTCTGTTCTACCTTGAGAGTGTTCATGAATTCTGTCTGGGGGGAAAAAAGAAACAACTCATAGTTCATAATGACTTTAATCTTTTTGATATTCTCTGTTGTAGCATCCTTGGTCAGACGTATAGTCTGCTGTGTGCAAGCAAACCTTCAGGATCAGATATAAAAACATGTATTTCTATAAACACTGCTACCCTGGTCCTAGAACTTCATCCCATATCATATATTAGAACTTTCAAATACTTCGAGAACTATAATTTTTCATTAGTTCTTACCAGACAGTTATTTATGTAGTCAAGAAATGTTTGCTGAGTACCTGCTACTAAATTGGTCGTGGGGGAAATGAGCTGTAGAGAACTTACAGCCCAGGAGTGACATCACATGTAAGCTAACACAACTGTCTTGGGTGAGTTGAGCATTTACTCTCTCTTCCTTAATTGCACATGCTAGACACCTGTCCTTTCCTGATCTGGAAAGCCCTTCTCCCCATCTACATACATGCTTTCTCCTTGGAATTTCAGCTTCTGGATTACACAGTTTACCGTAGAAAATCCTCCGATAGCAGTTGCGGTTTTATGCTGTATCTGTTGATTTCTTTTTCTCATTTTTCTAGTGGACTGTGAATGCCTTGGAAGCCAAGATTTTTTTTAACCCCATATACCCTAGGCCTTGAAATGTGCTTACCACATAATAATTACCTAAAGAATATTTGTTGAATCAGCAAATGAATTCAGTATCGGTATACACTGCATGGGGGGATTTAATTTCAGTTATTAAATCTCCTTCATTTAAAGAAATTAGGAGATGCATTAGGAACAGAGTTGAACATGGGGCGTCTGGGTGGCTCAGTCGGTTAAGCATCCGACTTTGGCTCAGGTCACGATATCACGGTTGGTGCCTTCAAGCCCCGCATCAGGCTCTGTGTTGACAGCTCAGTGCCTGGAGCCTGTTTCAGATTCTGTGTCTCCCTCTCTCTCTGCCCCTCCCCCACTCGTGCTCTGTCTCCCTCTGTCTCAAAAATAAGCAAACATTAAAAAAAAACTAAAAAAAAAAAAGGAACAGAGTTTAACAGTCACACAGTCAGCTAAATGATTATTTAATTATTGTATATTTTATACTGATTCTAGTTCAACTTATGATTAATATTTGAGTTGGCTCAACATATGATATTGATTTCTCTTTCAGAAACTACATGTTAGAAAAGAAGAATAAAGGGCCATGTCGTTCTAGAAGTCTCCTCAAATGTGGCTCAATTTAGGTCGTTCTCTGTTTTAAAACTGTTACATGGACCTGTAGTATTTGAATACAAACAGGGTAGCATAAAGTATGGACAAGACAAAAAATAGTAAGTTTTCTAGAGAGATGTAAAAAATTCTTTTCTCTATTGGTAATCCTAAAGCATTAAGTTCAGCAGTAAGAAAATAAAGTCTAAAGGGTTTGATGATTAATGATGGGACTCAAGCAGGAAGACATGGTAGAAACTCATTAATTGATCAATTTCATTTTCATAGAGAGGATATTAAACTGGTTATTAAATGTTGGACCATTCCTCAGACTGAGATGAATGGAAGAGCAGAAGTAAATATGACCTGGGCGCCTGAGTGGCTCAGTCAGTTAAGCATCAGACTTTTTTGCTCAGGGCATGATCTCTTGGTTCATGAGTTCGAGCCCTATGTTGGGCTCTGTGCTGACAGCTCAGAGCCTGGAGCTGTGTTGGATTCTGTGTCTTCCTCTCATTCTCTGCCCCTCCCCTGCTTGTGTTTTCTCTCTCTCTCTTTCTCTCTCTCTCTCTCTTTCAAAAATAAATAAACATTTACAAAAAGAGGTAAAAATGACCATATGCAAAGGCCAGAAAGAGCATGAGATACTCAAGAGATTGGAGAGAAGTTTGGTGTAGTTTAATAACTTGAAAATGGAGTGATTTTTTTTTAAAAAAAGGTTTCTTTAAAATAGACTGGTTTCTCAGTATGAAGGGCTTTCTATGACTTGCTAAGGAATTTGTACTAAGTCATAGTCTGTAGGCAATACAGAATTGATTGAGGCTTTTAAGAGTTGACATGATTAGCTTTGCAAAGATGATACTGTGACAATATAAAGAAATGTCTCAGTAGCTCAGAGGTATTCATTATTGATTTTTTTAGCACACTAAAGATTTCCTGGCATCTTTTAGTTGCCCAGATAATTTTTGTGGAGTGAATGAATGAACATAATTGGCCAATCGCTGCAAACAGAAAACTCTAGATGTAGGAGAACAGCTAGGCCACTATTTCAGAAGTTCATGCAATGAGGAATGAATTTGGAGAGGTGCAGTCGTATTTCAAAGTTGAATTTGATATAGAATTTAGTGATGATTTAAATGCAGATGGCAGAGGGGCCAAAGGGGAAGGGTTCAGTGGTGACTCTGAAATTTCTGTATTTCCTAAGAGGAAAGAGGAAGAGGAGAAACAATGTGGAGAGAAAGATTTTACGTTTCCTTCTTAAGTGTTTGAGTTTGTGGTGGTTACAGGACATCAAAATAGGCAGGTCCAATAGAAATAAAGCTCAGAAGAAATGCCATTTTGTAACTGTAGGAGACATTAGCCTAGTTGAGAGTGTAAGCCATAATAATGGTGGATGCCATTTCTCAGAACCCCTATCAGGGTCACCTGAAGAGGCAGCCTTGGGTCAGCGCAGTCCCTCTGTCTGTGAATTCCTTTCCTGCCTCACTTTACTGGTGAACTTCTCTTCATTGATTAAGGCTTTGCTTAAATTTTATTTTCCCTGTGAAATATTCTTGTGTTCTTCCATTTCCCCTGCTCCCCCTACCTCTTATTCTTCCTTCTATTATGCTCACCGTGACTATTACTTACCTTGTGTGTGTGTGTGTGTGTGTGTGTGTGAGGCACATCGCTGAGCACTTCGCATTCTTGTTCATATTCAGTCTTCCCGGTGATGTAGGAAGGCAAGTGCTTCCTTTATTCCTTATTGTACATAAGAGAAAACTGAGGGATAGGTAGAGCTGATAATTGAACAAAAGCAAGAGCGCATAGCTAGGAAATGGCAGAGAGGAGATTTGAATATAAGTGGCCCCGGATTCAGAGACCCTGCTTTCTTTTAGGCCAGGTCTTTCATTCGCTGGGAATCAAAGCTGTTTATTCATAGGACTGACACAGCACACGGTGTATCATGTTGTAAGTTATCTGGTCTCATGGGGGCGGGGGATTCCTTATACAGAAAGACATTCTGATTAATTTTTGTATTTTCTGGTAGCCAAAAATGTTTAATGAAAGAATGAATGCAGAAGTGCCTGTTAAAGGTGTGGGCTCAAGAAAAATTGTCAGGGAAAGAGAATATCAAGAGAAATTTAGGACAAGAAGAGAATAGGAAACAAACAAAAAATCAAAGGAAGAAGGGTTTCCAGCATGATCAAGAGTATTGAAAGTCCTTCGTACTTGTGACTCGGCATTCTCTATTCTTTTGGTATTTTCTCCATTGTTGGCGTGTTCTGTCTGTCCATGTGCCTTCTGTTACTTTCCGAGATCCACGGCTCCTGATCCTTTTAAAGTTGTAGAACACCTCAACGAAAATCTTCCGTGTTAGGTAATGTATACGTAAAACCTAAAAGTAGAGTTGTCTGGATTGGAACCCAACACTCTCTGAGCTCCATTCCCTTTGCCTTTCTCTCACTATCTCAAAGCAGGCCCTGAGATTGGAAAAGCATCCTTCTTGATCTTTGCCTCCATTTACATTTGTTGTTCCTGCTTTGAAGGTACCTCACGTGCCATGGAACTACTGGCCTTCTCTATTCCTTCCCAGGCCTGTATTTTTATTTTTTTTTTTATTTTTATTTTTTTAAATTTTTTTTTCAACGTTTTTTATTTATTTTTGGGACAGAGAGAGACATAGCATGAACGGGGGAGGGGCAGAGAGAGAGGGAGACACAGAACCGGAAACAGGCTCCAGGCTCCGAGCCATCAGCCCAGAGCCTGACGCGGGGCTCGAACTCACGGACCGCGAGATCGTGACCTGGCTGAAGTCGGACGCTTAACCGACTGCGCCACCCAGGCGCCCCCCAGGCCTGTATTTTTAAATATGCCCTTCTCTCACCTCAAAATAGCTCATCTGGCTTACCCCTACTCCCTTTCTGCCTGAGTGACTTCTGGTCACCTTTCAAGATTCAGTTTAAGGATTATCTTCTCCGTAGAGCAGCCGCTCATCAACGCAGTTTCCTTAGATCATTCATTACTCTACCACATAATTTAGAAAAGCCCTCTGGAAGTATGTGTGCGTGTGCCCAGGTGGGCAGGCACACATACATTTGTGTGCTGGTGGTGGCTGTTTATTTATCTACATTATGCTTTTTTCTCAAAATTATACAATTATTAAGGTAAGAAGTCCTATCTTTACTTTCTATAGCTGTAAAATATAGTGCTTGTACACACTAAAAACTCAAGTGTGTTTTTGAATGAAGGAGTAAGTGAATGCATTCATTAATTCATGAGCAAATAGGATTATATCCTGTAATCTTCACATTTTTTCTATCCAAATCATTAACTTCCACATTTTGCTATCAAGATAACCTAACATCTCTTTATATTTTTCCGTCAAGAAAATCGAAGATCTATTAGGCCCCTCAGACTGCTTTTCCCCCCTTTCTCTTCTAGTCCAATTCAACTGCCTGCCTTGTCAGGAAACCTAGAACCTACTAGAACCTACTGGGAGTCACAGTAACCAACAGGAAGTGTGAATACTGATTTCTACAAAATTCCCCTGCATATTGCATGACACGGAAGACACAAATATTTGGAAAGTGAGAAGGTGGTGAAATTAGCTTTCAGGATCAAATCCCTGTTTTCCTATATAGGTTTTTTACTCCCCAAAAGTTGTGTGTGTGTGTGCGTGTGTGTTCATGTCCGTACCATTTAAATATGCTGAAGGAAAATGCTCAAGTCTTTTTTGTATATTTCTAGATATCTCCAATAGGTGAAAGGCCGGTTGTTTCTTTGAAATGGCATCTTCCTGAGCATTATTGAACTTCTGTTATGCTTAAGCGCACTTGATTTATCATATGAGATGGACATGGCAGGGCAAAATCACAAAACCTCCTTGTTTTCTTTTTTTCCTATCATGAGCACCAGGCGCAGTGCTATTTCTTCCCTTCTAATTGGTGACGTTTCAGGCACACGGCACAGCTTGTCTGAGTACTTTTATCTCTCAGTCTAGTTCCAGAGCACTTGGGCCAACTTAATCACTTTCCTTCTCAGGTCCAATTCACATCTTCCCTCCCCAGATCAGGCTGATGGGAGATGCTTCCTTCCCCAGATCAGGCTGATGGGAGATAGAGTACCCATGTTGGGCAAGAGAAGATGGCTCTGATTTTGTTATTGCTGGCGTTGTTTATCTCAGTGATCTTCTTCATCTACCAGTCCTGTGTGGGGTTTAACTTCTTCAGTGTCATGGCCAGGGTCAAGGGAATGAATGATTAGGAGATTAGGGGATATGACAGTAAAAAGGCAATTGGACTTTCCCTTCCCTCTCTGAGGCAGAACCAAAATGCTGATTTCTGGCCGCCATTTACCAAGTTCTTAGGCAAGCATTATTCTACTTCCTTCCCTATTACAATATTCCATTTCCTCATGATAGTGTTTGTAATTTCTGGCTAATCTGTCTCAATTCTCCCCGAGCTGCTTCACACTGAAGACAACCATAGGGAGGCAACAACTGTGCCTCTCTCAACAAGTACTCATTTTTAGTGGAATGATTTCAATACCCACCAGACTCTGATACTTTGATGAAAGAGAAAAGTCACTTAAACTTGCCTCTTCAAACACTACTCCCACGCTCCCTTTTTTGGTTCATCCTGCCATTGTAGGCTACTCCAGCCTGACTCTTGTTTTTTGAGACTTCTCTAGGAGGAACACATCAGCATTGGTCTCAATGCTCCACAATTTCCAGAGGACATATTTAAAGCCTTTTCTAAAATATTTTTTCACTGTGCACCTATAGCAGCAAAAACAAACAAACAAACAAACAAATAAAAAAACAAAAAAAAAACCAGACTAACAAATATCTCTACAAATATTCTGCTGGGACATAAGATTCCAATCTGCCTTCTTTCGAACTTCATGTTCTGTCTGCGGCTCACTCAAACAAGGGGAAAATCCAGGAGGTCTTACTTCTTACTAATCCTGTCAAAGAAAATTCCTTCAGTTACTCTCTAGCCTTGTCTTACATCAAATGAAGGAAAATGTTAGGCTAATGGAGCATTTTGGTAATGTCTTTCGAGTGTGTTTGGTGCTTCTCTTTAGAAGTTGAAGGTATCTGACACTTATTGTCCTCAGCTTTGATGATTTAGGTGGAATTCTAAGGTACCAGGGGATTTATTTTTCAATTCTTGTTGTATAAGGTAATTATTTCCTCTATTTTTCTGAATTCTTCTTACCCACAGCACAGTTCCAGGTGCATAGGTAGCAATGTAGAAATAATAGATGGCTCAGTAAGCCTCCCTATTTTAAATAAATTAGCACATTTCAGTCAAAATAGAAATAGAAAAATATTTGATGCAGATTTTCCTCTCACTATAATTAGAAATTTCAATTGTAAGACTATGGAACTGTTGTTTATTTAAGCAATTAGTCTACATAAGCCTTTTCTTACCCACAGTAATTTGTATTCATTGAAGAGCACATGTCCTTGGGGTTATTAAGCACTGCATAATGACAGTCCAAGACCTTGATGCACCAGTTTCTTCCTCCTTATTTGGCTGGGGATTTAAAGATGGTTTTCTGTACATATTAATTTCTATACGACTATGTACAATTCAAAAAAAGAAGACTTTTGTGAAATAAGATGAATGGAGTTTATAGAGGTAAAAGCAAATTAATCAGAATCTATAATTCATTCATGTGGGCCCACAAATCTGGGTTCTGCAAGATATTAAGTTGGATGCTAAATAAATCAAGTTGCAGAAAGGAATTATAATGATGGTTGAAAGCATTTCCTAGCAGTATTACTGTAAAAATATTTTTATATACATACAATATGAGATTTATCACTACTATGAAAATGACAAGTGTGGCGAAGGGTGGATGAAGATTTTATGGGGCACTAGATTTAAACAAATTATTTGTAAGGCAGTCTACACTGATTTTTAAAATCAACTACATTCTTATTAATGAAATCAAAACTCTAATCCATCTATAAATTGGTACTAAATCTGCTGTTAACCAAGGTTATTCTGATCATTTCAGAGACTAATTTTCATACAAGTATAGCTATTTTGTCATCAACATAACTGAAATATCTACTTTTTATTATTCAGGATGAAATTTTTTTCTTAGACCTTCCTTTTTTTTCTATCCTGTCATAATCTTTAAAATTAAAGTCATGATTGTGTTCTTATCAAATATGATTTGATTACTTTAAATATTAACAATAGGATGGGTCACATTTAAGTAATTTAATGCCTTCCTAAATAGCTGATATGAATTGTCTCAGTCATTAGGTGAAAAAAATGTGATTTTTTTTGTAGTATATTGCAATATAGTTCATTATATTGCATTGTAATCTGTACATTAATGGTATTTTATTTTACCTTATTATTTATTTATTTATTTATTTATTTATTTTTTACTTTATTTATTTTGAGAGAGAGAGCACAAGTGGGGACGGGGCAGAGAGAGAGGGAGAGAGAATCCCAAGCTAGTTCCAAGCTCAGCATGCAGAGCCCAATGCAGGGCTCGATCTCACAACTGTGAGATCATAACCTGAGCCTAAACCAAGTATGCTTAACTGACTGGGCCATCCAGGACTCAACATACCGGGTATATTTTAAAACTGTAGTGGGAAATTTTTTTCTGCCGCATCTGTGACCACCAGACAGAGTTCATGTGGTAACTGGACTCTACCAAATGACAATCAGATAGTATGGCTCTTTATTTCAGAATAATTGTTTTTTTAATTATGACAAATACTTGGAGATCTGCTTAAGGGAACTGGCTGTTTTGTTGAGGCCACAGTGAGTCTTCTATGCAGAATTTTTGAGTATTGTAGGAAGTGGCTTGCAAGAAGAAGCAATCGTTTTTACAATCTAAATCCTTTAAACATTGAAACCACTTTTCCCAGAAGCATACTTTAACAGAAATCAAACAGCACTTATTCAGTTGTCCTAAAACAAACTACAGATACAACAGCTCTTGTGCTCAATTATTACTCTTTATTGCAATATACATATATACACACAATTCCTGTCTAATTTTACACAGTAAAGCTACCTAATGTACCTCCCCACACACTTTCCCAGGGAAGTATTACAGTCATCTGTTATGAGTTCATGCCCCCTCCCAAGGGGGCAAGTCACAGCATTTCTTCATGAATCCCAGATGGACACAGAGGAATCAGTAACCAAGTGGCGGGACAAGTTTGAGGCATGTTTCCTTCTCTCCATGGTGGATTCTGATGGACCATGCCTGCTTCCTGGAACAGGTGTGAAATACAGATGTATTATTAAACAGTGTCACATCAATCTTACAAAAAATTCGATTGTCTGTGATGCATTCCAAGTGTGTCAGTATTTGTGGATATTTGTTCAGTGTGGCTTCCTAAGCCTCTTCTGCTCAAGGTGGTGCTCATGGTAGCCTGGTAGTCTGCTCAAAGTGATCTTTCTGGTCCTGGAAAGTTCCAACTGAGAGTTTACCAATTTTCATGCATGCCTAATCCCATGATTCTAATCGTCTAATATAAATAACTTAAATGGTTTTTTAAATGGTGTTTAATAATCCATATAATGCTCAGCAAGCTCTTTCATCACGGTTTTATTATAACTGCTTTCCGTGCCCCAGATGATTCCACCGTGTTGTCTATATAGTATGACACAGGCAGTCGCACTGCAACGATGAAGTTACTATCAAACTGCAGGCAGGAGGGCTGAATTCTCTATAAGGTACAAGGAGGTCTAAGCCCAAAATTCTGAGAGGTTGCCTTTCTACCTGTCTGACAATCCAAAGCTACTATCTATTGAGGGATTTACAAGTTATAGACACTATGCTATATGCTTCATATATTTCATTTACTTGTTAATCAATTTCACTTGGTTATTATAACTGCCCTTGATGAGAAGTATAACAGTTTTCTTAATTTTAGTTATCTTTTTAGAAGTACAAAAATAAAGTAGCTACTTCCTTTTCTTTTCTTCCTTTTCTTTTTTAAAATTCTTTTAAGTTTTTACTTTAATTCCAGTTAGTTAACATACAGTTTTATATTAGCTTCAGGTGTGATTGATATGCACAATATTAATGTAACATAGTGATTCAATGTAGTAATATATGTAATTAATATAATATACACTATATTAATGTCATATAATGGTTCAACCATTCCATACATCACCGAGTGCTCATCACAAATGCCCTCCTTAATCCCCATCACCTGTTTAACCCAACCTCCTACTCCTCTCCCCTCCGGTAAGCATCAGTTTGTTCTCTATAATTCAGAGTCTGTTTCTTGATTTTTCTCTTTCTCTCTTTCCCCACCCCCCACCTTTCCTCAATTCTTTTGTTTCTTAAATTCATTCCACATATGAGTGAAATCATATGGTATTTGTCTTTCTCTGACTGAATTCTTTCACTTAGCATTATACTCTCTAGCTCCACCCATATCCTTGCAAATGGCAAGATTTCATTCTTTTTTATGGCTGAATAAATTTCCATTATATTTTTACACCACATCTTCTTTATGCATTCATCAGTCGGACACTCCAACTGCTTCCATGTCTTGGCTATTGTAAATAATGCTGCTATAAACATCAGGGTACATGTATCCCTTTGAATTAGTGTTCTTGCATTCTTTGGGTAAATACCCAGTAGTGCAATTGCTAGATCAGAGGGTAGTTCCATTTTTAAGTGTTTGAGGAACTTACATACTGTTTTCCACAGTGGATGCACCAGTGTGCATTCCCACTAACAGTGCAGGAGTGTTCCTTTTTCTCCACATCCTCACCAACACCTGTTGTTTCCTGGGGTGTTGATTTTAGCCATTCAGACAGGTCTGAGGTGATATCTCATTGCAGTTTTGATTTGCATTTCCCTGAAGATAAGTGATGATGAACATCCTTTCATGTGTCTTTTAGTCATTTGTATGTCTTCTTTGGAAGAATATCGATTTATGTCTTCTGCCCATTTTAAAAATTGGATTATATGTGTTTTGGGTGTTAAGTTTTGTAAGTTCTCTTTTTTTTTTATTTTATAGAGGGAGAGAGAGAGTGAGAGATAAAGAGAGAGAATCTTAAGCAGGCCTCACTCTCAGGTAGAGCCCTATGTGGGGCTTGATACACGACTCTGGAATCATGATCTGAGCTGAGACCAAGAGTTGGATGCTCAACCAGCTGAGCCACCCAGGCACCCCTATAAATTCTTTATGTATTTTGGATATTAATCCTTTATCATATATGTCATTTGCAAATATCTTCTCCCACTTTGTAATTTGCCTTTTAGTTTTGTTGATTGTTTCCTTGAGTGTGCAGAAGCTTTTTATTTTTATAAAATCTCAATAGTTTATTTTTGCTTTTGTTTTCCTTGCCTCAGGAGACTTAACTAGAAAAAAGTTTCTATGGCCGATGTCAAAGATGTTACTACCTGTGTTCTCTTCTAGGATTTTTATGGTTTCAGGTATAGCATTTAGGTTTTAATCCATTTTTAATTTATTTTTGTGTATGGTATAATAAAATGGTTCAGTTTCTTTCTTTTCCATACCAATCTTAGAATTGTTTGTTCCAGTTCTGTGAAAAACAGTGTTGGTGTTTTGATAGATAGCATTAAATGTGTAGAATCTTTGGGTAGTATACACATTTTAACAATATTTGTTCTTCTGATCCATGGGCATGGAATGTCTGTCCATTTCTTTGTGTCATCTTCAATGTCTTTCATTGCTGTTTTCTACTTTTTAGAGGACAGGCCTTTCATATCTTTGGTTAGGTTTATTCTTAGGTATCTGGTTATCATTGTCAATGTAAACCCAACCCTTTATCCTCTCTCTTATGGTATTGTTTCCTTATTTTCTCTTTCTGCTCCTTTATTATTGGTGTATAGAAATGCAACAGATTTCTGTACATTGAGTTTGTATCTTGTGACTTCACTAAATTTGTTTATCATTTCTAGCAGTTTTTTGGTAGAGTCATATATATATATATATATATATATATATATATATATACACACATACACACACACACACTATTATCACCTGCAGTTAGTTTTATTTCTTCTTAACTGATTTAGATGCCTTTTATTTACTTTTGTATCTAATTGCTTTGGCCAAGACTGCCAGGACTATGTTGGACAACGGTGGTGAGAGTGGACATCCCTGTCTTGTTCCTGACCATAGGGGAAAAGCTCACAGTTTTTTGCCATTGAGGATGATGTTAGCTCTGAGTTTTTCATAGATGGCCTTTTAGGTTGAGTTATGTTTGCTCCCAACCTACTTTGTTGAGGGTTTTTATGACGAGTGGATGGTGTACTTTGTCAGATGTGTTTTCTGTGTCAATTGTAATGATCATATGATTTTTATCCTTTCTCTTATCGATGTGGTGTATCACTTTGTGAATATTGAACTACCCTTGCAAATGAGGAATATCAGTTGATCGTGGTGAATGATTTTTAATGGATTTTTTGATTCAGTTAGCTAGTATTTTGTTAAGGATTTTTGCATCTGTGTTCGTCATGGACATTGGCCTTCAGTAGAAGTGATACGGCCCCTCTGCAGGCGAACGACCTACCGGGTACCATCAAGCTGCTACATTCACTGGTATAGGAACAAAGATTCCAGATGAGGGCAGTAAATCTGGCTCCAGCTGTGTGTTGTGATTTCTCATAAACTCTGAGCTGCTGCCACTGTGCAGTGAGACAAGCCAGTCCTGGCCACAATGCAGCAAGACCCTTCCCCAGAAAATCACTGTGGTTCCAATCTATGGGGGTCTGAAGTATGGGATTTGAAATACAGTCACAGCTAGGATAAAACTCTAGAGAGAGGTGCTGCCTGGTAGATGAATAGCTCAGACACAGACGGGGGGAAGGCAGGGAGCTGGCAGAAGTGGGGTACACGGGAGGAGTGACTGATCACCCATCTGTGAGGGCATGAACTTTCCACTCTGGAGACTAGAGAGTAGGGTAAAGCCATTTTCAACATTAGCCCACCAACACTGATTGACCCCAGTGTGCTAAAGAAGTGCCAAGTGGAGAACTGAATCATTACGTCAAGCACCGCCCCCTGTGCTCTCCAGGCACTCTCCACTAGGGCAAGTCAGCCTGAGAACCAGAGCAGCAGACTTCTCCCTGAGAAGACCAGCACAAATCTTTTCCAAGAATTTAATCTACTTAACACAGCTGGAAAGTTTCAGCTCTAGGGGAAACTGCATCTAGCTTCATTTGGGTTTTTTTGTTTGTTAGTTTGTTTTTGTGGCATCTTTATCCGGTTTTGGTGTTAGGAAATGCTAGCCTCATAGAATTAATTTGGAAGTTTCCCTTTTCTATTTTTTTTTTTAATAATTTGAGAAGAATAGGTATAACTCTTCTTTAAATGTTTGGTGCAATTCAACTGTGAAGCCGTCTGGTCCTGGACTTTTGTTTATTGGGAATATTTTGATTACTGATTCAATTTCATTGCTGGTAATCAGTCTGTTCAAATTTCTATTTCTTCCTGTTTCAGTTTTGGTAGTTTATATGTTTCTAGGAATTTATCCATTTCTTCTAGGTTGTCTAATTTGTTAGGGCATAGTTTTTCATAATATTTTATTATCACTGTTTGTGTTTCTATAGTGTTGGTTATTATTCCTTCTCTCTCATTTGTGATTTTATTTATTAGGGTCCTGTCTCATTTTTTCTTCATAAGTCTGGCTAGAAGCTTATCATTCATTTTATTGATTTTTTTTGAAGTTTTTATTGATTTTTTTCAAAGAACAAACTCCTGGTCTTATTGATCTGTTCTATTTCCTTTTTTTAATTTTTTAAGTCTAATTATTTATTTTGAGAGAGTGGGGAGGGGCAGAGAGAGAGGGAGAGAGAAAGAATTCTAAGCAGGCTCTGCACCGTCAGTATACCCATAAACTGTGAGATCATGACCTAAGTGCAAACCCAGAGCCATATGCTCAACTGACTGAGCCACCCAGGCACACCTGTTTTTTTTGTTTTTAGTTGCTATGTTATTTATTTCTGCTCTAATCTTTATTATTTCTCTCCTTCTGTTGGTTTTGGGTTTTGTGTATTCCTTTTCTAGTTCCTTTAGGTGTAAGGGTAGTTTGTTTATTTGAGATTTCTCTTTCTTCTTGATATAAGCCTGTATTGCTATGAACTTCCCTCCTAGAACTGGTTTCGCTTCATCATAAAGGTTTTAGACTGTTGTGTTTTCGTTTGCATGTTTCCCTGTAACTTTGAATTTCTTATTTTATTTCCTGGTTGACCCATTCATTGTTTTGTAGCATGTTATTTAACCTCCATGTATTTGTGATCTTTCCAGATTTTTGTTTTGTTTTGTTTTGGTTGACTTCTAGTTTCCTAGTATTGTTGTCAGAAAAGATGCATGGTGTAACTTCAATCTTCTTATATTTGTTTAGTCTTGTTTTGGGGGCTAATATGTGATCTTTTCAGGAAAATATTCCATGTGCACTTGAAAAAAAAGTGTATTCTTCTCTTTTAGGATGGAATGCTTTAAATATATGTTAAGTCCATGTGATCCAGTGTGCCACTCAAAGCCATTGTTTCCTTGTTGATTTTCTGCTTATATGATCTGTCTATTGCTGTAAGTGGGGTGTTAAAGTCCCCAACAATTATTGTATTATTATCAATGGTTTCCTTTATGTTTGTTACTGTTTTATATATTTGGATGCATTCAAGTTGGGGGCATAAATATTTACAATTGTTATATCTTCTTGCTGGATTGTTCCCTTTATTATCAAATAATGTCCTTCTTTGTCTCTTGTTACTTTCTTTCTTTTAATGTTTATTTATTTATTTTTGAGAGAGAGAGAGAGAGAGAGAGCACAAGCAAGGAAAGAGCAGAAAGAGAGGGAGACAGAAAATTCTAAGCAGGCTGTGTGCTTAAAGTGCAGAGCCTGACATGGGGCTTGAACTCACCAACTATGAGATCATGACTTGACCCAAAATCAAGAATCAGATGTTTAAGCAACTGAATCACCCAGATGCCTCTACAGACTTTCTTTTTAAGTCTGTTTTGTCTGGTATAAGCATTGATACTTCAACTTTCTTTTGACATCCATTCACATGATGGGTGTTTCTTCATGCCCTCACTTTCACTATGCAGGTGTCCTTAGGTCTAAAGTGAGTCTCTTGTAAGCAGCACGTAGATGGGTCTTGTTTTTTATCCATTCTCACACCCTATGGCTTTTGATTGGAATGTTTAGTTCTTTTACATACAAAGTAATTTTTGGTAGATATGTATTTGTTTATTGTCATTTTATTAATCGTTTTGTGATTATTTCTGTAGATTTTCTCTGGTCCCTTCTTGTCTTTCTCTCTTTTACGGTTTGCTGATTTTGTTTAGTTATATATTTGGATACCTTTCTCTTTAATCTTGGCATATTTTTAGTGATTTTTGATATATGATTACCATAAGGTTTGTATATAGCCTGGTCTTCAAATAGCAGTCTATATTAAGTTGATGGTGTTAGCGTTTGGAACCATTCTTTTCTTCTCTTCTCCACATGTTTTAGGTATATGTTATCATGTTTAACATCCTTTTATTTTGGGAATTTCTTGACTAATTTTTTACAGAAATATTCATTTTTACTGCTTCTTTGTTTTCTACCTTTTTACTGTCATTTTGGGTCTCTCATTTCCACTCCCAAGAGTCGCCTTTAGTATTTCTTGCAGGGCTAGTTTGGTGGTCATGAACTCCTTTAGCTTTTGTGTGGGAGACTCTATCTCTCCTCCTATTCTGAGCAATAGACTTTCTGTATAGAGCACTTTTGTCTTCTGATTTTTCCCATTCAGAGCTTTGAATATATCATGCCACTCCCTTCTGGCCTGCAGAGATTCTGTTGAAAGATCTGCTGCTGGCTTTCTGGGTTTTCCCTTGTAGTTTACTGTCTTTCTATGTCTTGCTGCTTTAATTTTTTTATCACTATATTTTTGCAATTCAATTATAATATGTGTTGGTGTGGGTCTGCTTTTGTTGATTTTAATGGGAGTTTTCTGTGCCTCTGTTTCCTTCTCCAGATTAGGGAAGCTTTCAGTTACTTTTTTTTAATAGAATTTTGCCGCATTTCTCTCTCTTCTTCTGGGACTCCTATAATATGAATGTTACTATGTTTGATGGAGTCACTGAGTTTCCTAGGTCAATTAGAATTTTGCATAATTCTCTTTTTTTCTGTCTTTTGTTAAGCTTGATTACTTTCCATTACTCTTCTAGGTCACTAATTTGTTCCTCTGCTTCTTCCATCCTACTATTCATTCCATAAAGAGCATTTCTCATTTCATTTATTGATCCCTTCATGTCTGTCCTATTATTCCTTATCTCTGTGTTAAGGGTCTCACTAATGTCTTCCACTCTTTTCTCAAGTCCAGTGAGCATCTTTGTGATCATTGCTTTAAATTCTCCATCAGGTATATTATTTATATGTTTCACTTAGATTTCTGGCCATGGACTTCTCCTGTTAATTTGTGATAAAATTTTTGTCTTCTCATTTTGTCTGCCTCTCTGCGTCTGTGTCTGTCCTGTGTGTTATGAAAGTCAGCTACGTCTTCTGCTCTTGAAAGAAGTGACTTTATGAAAAAGAGATCCTGGAGTGTCCTCCATTGCAGTGCCCCCTGTTCACCAGCACCTGGCACTTCAGGACTGTATCCTATGTGTGTTACTTATGCTCTGCTGTTGTGTCTGAATCTCTTTCAGTGATGTCTTCTGCACTGAGTCTCTGCCTGTTGTGAGGTGTGCTTGCTGTCTGTGATGTTAGTAGGACCCAGGCAGGCCACCTATAAGGGGACATACCCACCAGGGAACTTGAGAGCAGGGTGGTGATGTTAGCAAAATTTGTGATGGGCCACTAGTCCTATGCTGGAGTTTCAAAGCACTCTGGTGACCAGGGGCACAAAGCTGGTCATGGAGCACTGAAATCGCTAGGTGAGGCTGGATTCAGTGCACAGTACAGCTAGGCAAGATGCACAGTGGGCTTTAGCAAAATTTGCCTTGTGTCCAGGGCAGAGGCTAACAGGCTTGGAGTATGCTACTCCTCAGGAGAACTTGTGGGCATTGTGCACTGTTAGCAGATTAATGCCTGTGCAGCTCTGCCTTCTGTGGGTATCCTTGTATTTGCTGGAGAGTTGTGTAGGAAAATGGCACCTGCCAGCTCCCTCATTTTCAAAGAAGTCAGGGCTTTGAGACATGGGGCTCAAAGAAGACATGGGGCTCCAAAATCGGTATGACAGATCTGTCTCCTCTTTCCCCCCACTGTTGTATAAACTGATGTTTTCATGTTGCCTCTCTTCATAGGCTGCTATCTCTATAAGGACAGGACCCAGTATCACTCACCATCCCAGCTTTCCCTGTGATGATTCAGCTTGTTTTTAAAGGTCCAGGTTCCAAGTCCTACTGGTTATACAAACTCATGGAATTCAGCCCCTCTGGTTTGTAAATCCAAATCTTATGGGGATTAGTTCCCCATGTGAGTTCCCTGGTATAAGTGCCCTGCCCTGTGTCTCTGCCATGTCCGTGTGCACAGCTCCCTTTTACCTGCAGGCAGCCTTCCTCCACCTTTCTGACCTTCTTAACCTATCAGATGCAGCTACCTTATATTTAGTTGTGGAGTTTGTTTTGCCAGTCTTCAGATGGCTCTCTGGTTTGTTTGCTTGGGTGTGGATGGTACCTTGTTGTAAACGTGGGATGGTGTGAGTTCAGGGTCCTCCTACTCCACCATCTTCCCAAGTTCCCCAAATAGCTACATTATTTTCTTAAAACTGATTTGTCCTTCTTTATAAAACCTACATGTTAGTAGAAAATAGTAATGATTCAAGAGGAAACTAAATTTAATCCTGTTTTGGAAACTTATCTCAGTTCAACCCCAGCAGTTAAATCTCTTCCAGGCAAATGTGCAGACTCTTGGTTCTTTTCTCTTTCCCTCAGCTCTTCTAGTGGCTTGAGGAGGCAGGCTAGGGACATCATATGACCATAAGGCAGTTGGAAGGAAGAGGTTTTGAGACCCATTCATTGCACATTCATTTGGATTCTTATTACCCTGCTGATACTCAGTACTTCAATCCAGAGTTCGCCAACCCACTGTGTTATTTCTCAGCAGGGTCATGGTCATTCTTGTGAATGGGAGTCTGCCTTTGTCTTGTTGGTGCTGCATATACCCCAGGCTAAAATTGTCTGATAGAAAATCTTTGGTTAAAGGACCTCAGTCTCCCTTCTGATACCATCCCTCTTACCCTCCCGTCTCATCTCAGCAGCTCTCCATGGATGTTTTCATTAGACAGCAATATCAGCCATTTTAAGTACTTGTATCCTTCTCTAGGACACACATAAACCAATGGGGAGCTTCAACTTTGTTTTGAAACCATACAGGTTATTCTGACAAGCTAAGCTCGTGCTGCATTGCTGGCTTTATTTTCCTGCAGCTGCTCTATTTCAATGTATGTGTGTGGGTGTTCTGTGAGGCGAATTCTTCCCATAAATTCTCGGATGACATCTATTTGCCGAATTCCATTTCTACTCTGGACTTTCACCTTAACTTCTTTAACTTATCTCCCTGCTCTGAGAATTCTGTTTATATAAACAAATTCTGTTCATATAAGATTAGAATACATGTATCCATTGCCTCTATCCCCTGTCCATCACCTTCTTCTGCCTTCTGGTGAAATGTTATCACAAAATAGCACTGAACTCAACCCCTCTCTCTTTGACTCTTTGGGGCTATATAGTAGACTGTTATAATAATGGCTCCCAATGAATTATCTCCTTGTGTTCATGACCCCTTGCAAGTGACTTTGCTATTCTTGCCAACAAGAGGAGTCAATTGATAACTTCTAATACCACTTTTTGAGCAATGAAGACAAAAAGCCTAAGGTTGGCCATTTACTCAGGGCAAGGTAAAAGAGCGGGTTGAAGCTTCAGCAGGAAAGACTCCAAGGGGAAGGTGGACAGAGATTTCTTTGAAAAGTTAATAATTTAAAAATGTCTCAGTGTTCCCATTTTTCCTTTTGATTTATAGCATTTTTCCATCCCCATACATCCCATAATCAGTTGATGAAATGATTAATTTTCAAACCCAAGAATCTTGATTAAAGCATTAATCACCATGGAGCAAATTAGCTTAAGCCTTAAGACAAAAAAAAAAAAAAAGTGTGTTAGTTTGTGTTGTCTATTTTCCAACCGACTGCTGCCTCTGCATGAAGAAAACAACACCTTAGGTGTGAAATATTAGCACAAAATATCACAGCATCTTGGTAAAATGTTATTTTCTACCCAAACACTTCTACCCAAAGTGTTTCAACCAACAGTTCTACTATTTAAAAAGCTCTCATTTCCCTCAGTGGTTAATGTTCTTTGTACTTTAGTTTTAGCCTTAAAAAAAATCAGGCTCTCTCTGCAGAACTCTGCTGGGTACCATAAATCCAAACATTGTTAATGCTTAGAATTGTCAGACAGAAACAGCACATCTATGAGGTAGAAATGCCTCTGTGCTAGAGATATTATTTGGTTGTGGAAATTTTGCTTTTGAAATGACAGTTTAGATCTTTTCATGATTAAAGAAAATTGATATCCCTGAAGCATAGAAAAAATACTATGAAGTAGAAGTAGAGACTTTCACTAAATTAAATGTAATATAAGCATTGGTAAACCTTATTCACATATTAAAAATCAAATAAACTTGATATTTGGAATTCTCTTGCTAATTTATAAACTTATATTTATTGTAAAATGATTTACTTTGGTTCAAAATAAAGAAAAAATGGATATCCTCCAAAGACATGAATTAAATTAGAATATTTTATAGAATTAAATTGATCTTTTTATCTTATTATGTTTATATGCTTATATGGTTTAGCTAGGGAGAAACATGTAATGGTAAAATTTGAAGACAGTGCTTCCTTTTCCTAAATGTATTTTTTTGTAATTATAAGTTATAAATGTTTTATAAAACTTTTTTTTCAAAAGAGTAAAATAAAAATTAAAGGACAGAGTCTGAAATGATGAGTTTTGCTTCAATAAAAAATTCATTATAAAATAATTATTTGACTTTTAGTTAAAAAAAGATTTACAAGTTGATTTGACATTTTCTTTATAATAAGACTGATCCTTTGAACTTACTAAACACTTTTTTGTTGGAAGGAACTCCAACAAAAGTTCTTGTTAAGAACTAAATGAAGACTTAAAGTGCCTTAGGTAGGAGAATAAATTAATTGCTCCATTTCATAGGTTTGGAAGAGACAGTGAAATATCTCTACAGGCTTATGGGAACAATGTCCTTCCCAGATCTATTGTCTTAATCTTTCTTATAACTGGTCCCTGTACAGTTTCCAGAATGGCACCTTACCATATTCTCTTAACATGCTTGTGCAGGGTGAGGCAGAGTTGGACCATAATGTTGGAATAGTGGGAGTACAGAGTAAGGTAGAATTATAAAGGGGAGCATGTAAGAGGAGAACTGAATTAACTGTTGGGCTGGGTCCTGAGGAGGGGGAGCAGCAGTCCAAATTATGGTTTAAAAACCTCTGTCAGACCAGCTCTGTTTTTCCATGCGATTTCTAATTGGTCAATGGGACGGACACTAGGTGTCTTCAGGCAACAGTGATGTGTGTTGTCATCTGAATGGCAGCATTAGATAGAGTGGTTAGACCTAAAGGGGACAGCCCTCAAGAAGATGTGTCTGTACAATCAGAGAAGATGTCAGATATCTGCGATCTCAGCAAGGATTCAGTCATAGAAAGACACTGTGGTTCTAGACAAAAGCTGAGAAAGGAAACCCCAATTTCTGCACTTAAAACTATCAAATCAATTCCTAAGCCCCATATTTGTGAGGACAAGAATGTATTTCCTGTCTTGATCAGGATGGATTTAGGTACTAAGGGAAGTTTGGCATTATTCACGATGACTGTTTGTCATCGAAGGGGGTGGAGAAGGGTAGTATCACTTGTGGCTTCTGAGGATGAAGACATTGGAAAGTTGAAGAGTTTAAAAGAATTTCTTTCCCTTAAGTTTCTTTTTCAAGAGTGTAAACCTTCTTAAAAGGAGAGACACATTGGCACTCAAATTACAGCTCTTTATTATGATATGCGTGCTCTGAAGATAGAAACTCACTATGGTTCTGAAGAGGGGCTCTTTCTGAAATGTTGCCTATCTAAAAAAAAATTTTTTTTAATGTTTATTTATTTTTGAGACAGAGAGAGACACAGCATGAACGGGGGAGGGGCAGAGAGAGAGGGAGACACAGAATCGGAAGCAAGTTCCAGGCTCTGAGTCATCAGCCCAGAGCCCGACGCGGGGCTCGAACTCGCGGACCACAAGATCGTGACCTGAGCTGAAGTCGGACGCTTAACTGACTGAGCCACCCAGGCGCCCCTAAAAAAAAATTTTTTTATAATACCACATATGCTAGACCCTGATGGATTTTTTGACAGATAATCCTGGGAAATTTTTGTAAATTATTTTACCTGTGTTAAATATAGGTCATGTCAACATAAATTGAACATTAATGATCTATTATGAATTGAATTATAGTGACACAGTAACTAGCTTATAATTTTAGGAAAGTTTTAATTTTCTTTTATTGGTTGTCTTCACATGCCAGTGACCTCTAAATACTTTTGGTAGTATTGACTCATCAACAATTCTACTGGGGTGCTCTTTACTTACCTAAAAAAATTTTTGAGTTTTTTTTTTTTTTGAATTATGTGACATTTTGAGTTTGTAAGTAGAAGAGTCAGATCATTATTTTTTCCTGAAATCATATTTTCAATATTGATTCTTTTTCAAACAAAGCATCAGTATTCCATTTAAAGAAAGATCTACCTTATCTTACAAACTTGGAATCGTATTGAGTATATACAATTTCAAGAACTTAGTATTTCCTCCAGATAATATAAAACGCAGTGGATCCTTATTATTCTTAGATTCCATATTTTCAAATTTTCATACAAGTTAAGGTTTATTCTCACCCCCAAGGTCAATACCGACAGTGCTTTCATGGTCATTCATAGACGTGCTTAGAACAGTGAAAAATTTGAGTCACTCAATGCACATCTTCCCAGCTGTGGTTAAAAAGATGATGCTCGGGGCGCCTGGGTGGCGCAGTCGGTTAAGCGTCCGACTTCAGCCAGGTCACGATCTCGCGGTCCGTGAGTTCGAGCCCCGCGTCGGGCTCTGGGCTGATGGCTCGGAGCCTGGAGCCTGTTTCCGATTCTGTGTCTCCCTCTCTCTCTGCCCCTCCCCCGTTCATGCTCTGTCTCTCTCTGTCCCAAAAATAAAAATAAAAAAAACGTTGAAAAAAAGAAAAAAAAAAAAAAAAAAAAAAAGATGATGCTCTGCCTTCTGGTTTCAGCTCTAGTACTGTAAATGACTGTCCTTTCTGCCATCAATTTGGTGCTATTTGTTGTTGTTGTTTTTGTTGTTGTTGATGCATTTTTGTGCTTTCTTTCCATGCTATTTAAAATGGCTCCTAAGTGTAGTGTTGAAGCCTAGCCTAGCGTTCCTAAGCAGAAGGAGGCTGTGATGTGCCTAACAGAGAATATATGGGTGTTAGATAAGCTTTGTTTGGGAATGAATTATAGTGCTATTGGCTGTAAGTCCAATGTGAGTGAAACAACAATATATCATAAATACATAGTATCTAAACAGAAACACACATAAAACAAAGATATGTCTTATCGAAATGTGACCAGAGAATCGCAAGAACCTAACCCTGAATTTCCCCTACAAACAATGATTCAGCATTTGCCAATTCAGCGTTCCTGGTGACTTGGTCAATATTCTCTGGGTGCTTTCCTCTGAGAGAATAAATGTCAAAACCCCAGCTGTTCCTAAATCACTTACCTTAATCCAACAGAATATCACACAGTCTTACGTGTCTTGGCCCAGCCAAGTCATTGACATTTTCTAACATGTTATCTAACCCCATGATTCCCTATATGCCTTGACATTAGGTGATGTGGCTCTATGATAGTCACCATCATCTTTGCCTGGCTGTTGCTGCCACCACCTGCACTTTTTCTTACTGTACCACGGAGAAAAGATATTTCAAATCTCCAGGCCCAATGAACGACCTCTTGAGAACCTGAGGATTTCTAATTCCTATTCAAAATTGGTATTCATGGAGTAGGTCCCATTGCTTGGGTATCTCTGTTGTTGAGGTAGAACCTGAACTGATTTTGAAAATATGTATCAGTTGCCTCTGGTCAGCGCTCCAGCAACAAAACCAGAGCTTAACTTCTTTGGGAGGGCTCACAGGGACTGTTTGGAGCTTTCTTGGGCAAAACACACTCTTCAATCAGTAGAGAAGTGTTGTCAGTGTCCTTTAGTTCCTATTAACTGCTACTAGAAACCATTAGAAATACAAAAATCTCTTGAAGCTGAGATCAATATACTAGAGGGGTGCTGGAAATGGGTAAGGGCAATTTCAAGTTTAATGGGGGTGTTAGCTTTTATGGAGTCCTGACTGTCTCCTAGGCATTGGGCTAGTTTATAGAGATCATTTTATTTAATACTCATAGCAATCTGATGAAGTGGATGTTATTATTAATTTTTTTTCAGTTTAGGAAACTGAATCTTTTTTTTACATTTTTTTAACATTTATTCATTTTTGAGAGACAGAGAGAGACAGAGCGTGAGCAGAGGAGGGGCAGAGAGAGAGGGAGACACAGAATCCGAAGCAGGCTCCAGGATCTGAGCTATCAGCACAGAGCCTGACGCGGGGCTCGGACTCACAAACTGAGAGATCATGAGCTGAGCTGAAGTCAGACGCTCAACTGACTGAGCCACCCAGGCGCCCCAGGAAACTGAATCTTAAAGAGGTTCAGATGTCTGTCCAAGGTCGTGGAGCTAAGCAGTCAGGATTTGAATGCAGATAGTCTGACTCTGAACCAGCAGTCTTCAAAACACCCTTATACTTGACTGCTTCATTCATACAGATTCTTCCCAAATGTATTGAGCCTCTCACACAATTATTAAAAATATAAGGCCACATTAACATTAACTTGAATAATAGCATCTTAACAGGTGGACAATTCTAAAGCACATTTTAAAGAAATAGATGCTTTCAAGGGAGGTCAGTGCCTTGCTCACTAACACTTTATTTTCCCTTAACAACCAGCACCAAGTGATTAACTGAACTCAGAGTTTTTCCTTGAAGCTTGTCCTCAATCTCTGGCCTGGCTCAGTTTCAAAGTTACCCAGGGCTGCTTATCTCTAACAGATGGCTATCTTCCCTCTGACTCAGCGGCAGTGAGTTTGTTCACCACCCTATTTAGACTATTTGAAGCCAATGAAAAAGATGACTGTATTTTTCTCTTCGGGCATCAAGAGACCCTGAATATGTTCTCTAGCTTCCTCGAGAGAGAGAAAAAGCAGAAATTGCTATCGAGGACATCTAGTTATAGAGGACATTAAGCACCTGTGAGTTTTTTCCACCGATCTAAAAAATGGTTCATTTCACATGCATTTATCTCCAGGATCCCAATAGATATTTCAAACTGGAGAAAGGAGCAGTCAAAATTTATATAGAATATTTGTTTCTATCTCTATCTGCCTACGGATGTGCTTTCAATTTGTAAATGGTCTCAGAGTTTCCAGACTTACTTTCTTATGAGACTCATACTTCTTATGTGGTCTAATAAATTGTAGACAAAATGAGATAGAAAACTAATTTTAATATGGTACTCCTGAAAAAATTTTGGTTATGCATTGGAACAATTCTTAGACCTGAGAAGGATAGCTGCGCATGTTGTGATTTTCTTTGATCTTTCAGGGAATTAGCTTTCTAGGAGTAGATAGAATGATAACAAGAGAATTAGTAAAACACTATTGTAATAATAGTAGCGGCGTGTATTAAATGCTTCTTCTGTGTGAGACACAGTGTTCTGGATCATCTTAGGTACAGTTTTTTGTCCCAGCTGGATTAAGGCTATGTGCAGCCTCAAACTCCTACAGTTTTTGAGAAACCCCTTTAGGAATAAGAAAAGAAAGTTGTATATAGAAGTAAATAACTATTCAGGATGAGAAAAAAAATCACACTAAAATGGAGAGTTTTAAAAGCTCACAAACACAGGGAGACATTAGTCATTGGATTTTAAGATTGTAAATCATTGGATTTATAACATTAGTCATTGGATTTTAAAAAAAATCATTGGATTTATAATCTTAAAATCCAATGACAATTTTTTTTAAGTTTATTTATGTATTTTGGGAGAGAGGGAGAGTGTGCATGAGTGGGGACGAGGCAGAGAGAGAGGGAGAGAGAGAATCCCAAGCGGGCCCCACACTGTCAGCAAACAGCCTGATGCGGGGCTGGATCTCACAAAACGTGAGATCGTGACCTGAGCTGAAACCGAGTCGGACACTTAACCAACTGAGCTACCGGGTGCTCCCACAAAAAAATATTTTGGATGGCAGACTGATAGTCTTTTCATGTGAAATGATGCTGCACTATCTTTTATCTGTAGAAAAAAAAATGCCTAGTGTAAGATTTTAAATAGTACTTATCACTTTGACATAATAACGTGTTTATTGACTGCGAGCTTCCTGAAGAAGGGAGTGGCTGTGCTATTCACTCTCAGCAGGGAGGATAGTGACTGACATAGCAAATGCACTGATCACATGTTTGTAGAATAAAGGGATAATGAAACTACAGACAAGGGTTAAGTTGAAAGGTAATAAAGTTCAGCTGGGAAATTAGCTACCACTTCAGACGTTGTTAAGATGTATTCCATGTACTTCCTTCTTGTCCAAGGAGTTTGGAATGCACAGGAATCCTGATGAAGCCTCCTTCAGGCTCAGCCCATTCCCTTCTGAACAAATCAATTCTTTGCGGTTAAGCCAGACCCTAACCCGGATGTGCTATGTGACTCTGTACATTATTATGTTATGGATGAAAATAAGTAATGAGTACAAGTTTCTGGTCATTAACAAGGTAATATGGAAAACACATTGCTGCACAATGTTCTATTCTCATGACACGCACTCCAATCTAACCACCCAAATAATTTCCATTGGCATCAGCTCAATTATCATATACATGTGTTGTCATTAAACCCTTACAGAATCCATTCCAGCAATGTGCAAAATGAAAGAAAATAAAAAGAATGCGTTTTGTAAGATAAAGGGTTTTTCTTTTTCCTTTTAAATAAAATGAGCTGGGAAGAGGCAGAGAACTTTTATGATTCAGTAATGGCCAAGATATGATACTCTCTAGCTCACAAATCAAAGAGCCACAAGCTGCAAAAGCTTCAATTTGAACAGAACAGCTCAGGGCCAGGCAAAATGTCATCCTTTTTATAGGTTCAACAAAATTCTTCTGTTTTTCATCTTGCAACTCAGGCATTAGATCAGCTCTTCAAGTCCCTGGGATGTCTGGAATACTGACTTGTGTGCACTTTCTAAAACATAGGGTCAAGTGCGAATAAATGCTACAGAAAAAAAGGAAATAGCACTAGAGAGAGACCCAAAATGCCCGAGTAAAATCTTGACTGAAGGAATATCATGTAGAGTTCTTTGGTGTCACATAAATGCCCCCTAGGGCTTATCAACATGTGCACTCACACTAATGAGAGTGGCCAGCTTAGAAGACAGTGGGGTCTGCAGAGAGCGTCATGTTACAGTCTGTTCTTAGTCACATTTAAAATCTGGTACTGAAGGATAAAACTGTCACCGAAGGCTTAATATTGAGAACAAAATATTTCAAAGAAAGAGCAGGCTTTGAACTCAACCTAAACTTCTTAGCCACCTATGTTTTCTGACTTCCATAATGACACCTGTAGGTCTGATACCCCATAAGTGTGCATTGAAAGAGTTTCCTTTTATTGGTCATTGGATTTTAAGATTATAATATTTCCCTGTTTAAATTAATGTTTTCCACTGTAAAGCTTTATTTTTGCATTTAAAAATATAAATAGCAGAATTAGGTACTACTTTGAAAAGGAACGGCATAATGTTTGATCTTTAGGTGTCCATGAAGTATATAATTCACCTTAATTCACAATTACATATTTATTAATTTAACAAATAGTGGTTGGACACCCACACCCCTCTTTATATTTATTACTGTACCAGTACATAAACAAATTAATAAGTCGAGATCCATGTTTCTTACATCCATTGGAATGGCTCAAATTTACAAATTAAGAAATGCAACCTCAGAAAGAGAGAAGCAAATTCCCAAAGTCTCTGGAAAGGATTTAGGCTCAGGTCTTTGCCTCTAACCCTTTTCCTTTCCACCTCTACTCAGAGGTAGGTATGTTTCATGCTTTTATGACACTACTTTTGCTTTGTTGGAAATTTAGCCCTTTATGATTCTAGGAGTATGGGTTAAAGTTCAATAACATATTGTGTAGTGCTTGTAGCATTTAACTGTCCTTTAAATTATTTACCACCTGTGTTATTTCAGAAATTATTTAAATCAGATATTGCTATGGAAATTGTAAAATGATATCTATCACCCCAAATTCACTCATTCCTATGGCCTTCCACACATTAGCTTATCAAAAGTATTTTCTGAGTGAAATGCATTCCTGAATCAGAGCAGAACCACCATCAAAATATACCATCAAATTCACCTCCCCCTTGTTTAGAAAGGAATATGGTAGGGGGAGGTATGGCTGTCATCCATGTTGTCTTGGGTTGGGTTTCCTAGAAGTGAAGCTTAAGGAGAGAGTGAATGAGTAAGTAATTTTTTCACTAGTTTCAGGTGTACAACATAATGATTAGATACATCTACACATTGCAAAATGATCACCACAATAAGTCTAGTTAACATCTATTACATATAGTTATAGAATTTTTCTTTCTTGTAATAACAACTTTAAAGACTTACATCTTAGCACCTTTCACAGATATACAATACAATATTATTAACTATAATTACCATACAGTACTTTCTACCCCCAGGACTTATTTATTTTATAACTGGAATTTGTACCTTTGGACCACCTTCATCCATCTTGCCAACTCCCCATCCCCCATCTCTGGCATTCACCAATCTGCTTTCAGTATCTATGAGTTTGTTTTGTTGTTGTTTTTAGATTCCACATATCAGTGAGATCAAAGAGTATTATCCTTCTCTCTGTGACCTATTTCACTTAGTGTAATGCTCTCAAGGTCCATCCATGTTGTCACAAAAGACAGGGTTTCCTTTTTTTTTTTTATGGCTGAGTAATATTTGTGTGTGTGTGTGTGTGTGTGTGTGTGTGTGTGTGTATCACATTTTCTTTATCCATTCATCCACTCATGGGCATTTAGGTGGTTTCCATGGCTTGATTATTGTAAATAATGTTTCAATGAACATGAGTAGTCATAAGTATATTTTACATGAGCAAAATCCATGAGTATTGTTTAGTTAGTGTCTACACTTCCTTTAGATAAATACCCAGATGTGGAATTATAGGATCACATGGTAGTAATATGTTTAATCTCTTAGGAAATTTTATACTATTTTCCAAAGTGGCATTACCAGTTTACATTCACACCAACAGTGCACAAGGGTTTCCTTTTCTCCTTGCCAACACTTGTTATTTCTTGTCTTTTGTCATAATAGCCATTCTATTTTTTTAACGTTTCTTTCTCTCTTTATTTATTTATTTTTGAGAGACAGAGAAAGAGCATGAGTGGGGGAGGGACAGAGAGAGAGGGAGACACAGAATCTGAAGCAGGCTCCAGGCTCCGAGCTGTCAGCACAGAGCCTGAAGCACGGCTCGAACCCACGAACTGTGAGATCATGAACTGAGATGAAGTCGGACACTTAACCAACTGAACCACCCAGGTGTCCCTATATTACCCATTCTAAAAGGTACAAGGTGATATCTTATTGTGGTCTTGACCTACATCTCCCTGATGAGAAGTGATGCTCACCACTTTTTCATCTTTTCATGGCTATCTATCCTCTTTGGAAAAATGTCCATTCAGATACCCTGCGAATTTTGAAATTAAATTTGTTTTGCTATTGTATTATATGAAATTTTAAATATGTTTTGGATATTAACCTCATATCAGATATGTGATTTGCAAATATTTTCTCCCATTTGGTAGGTTACCTTTTGTTGATGGTTTCCTTTAGTATGGGGAAACTTTTAAGTTGATGTAGTCTTACTTGTGTATTTTTAATTTTTAAAAAAAAATTATTTTTGGTTTTGCTTCTAGTGTCAAATCCAAAAAATCATCATGAAGACTGATGTCAAGGCACTTACCATATATATTTCCTCCAGGAGTTTTGTGTTTTGGGTTGAATTTTGTGTATGGTTCAAGATTGTGGTCTCATTTCATTCTTTTGCATGTGGCTGTCCAGTTTTAACAGCACCATTTTTTGAAGAGACTGTCCTTTCTCCTTTGTATATTATTGGCTCCTTTGTCATAGATTATTTGACCATATATGTATGGGTTGATTTCTGTGTTCTCTTTTTTGTTCCATGTACATGTATGTACGTGTTTTAATGTTTCCATGTGATGTATGTACATGTTTTAATGCCAGTATCTTATTGTTTTGATTAACATATAGCTTTGTAATATAGTTTGAAATCAGGAAGTGTGATGCCTCTAGCTTTTTTTCTTTTTTCTCAAGATTTGTCTCTGAGGGGTCCTTTGTGGTTCCACACAAATTTTACGATGGTTTGTTCTATTGCTCTGAAAAATGCCATTGGAATTTTGATAAGGATGTCACTGAAGTTTTAGAAAGCTTTGGGTATTGTGGACATTTTAACAATGAATGTATCATACTTTTAGGAGTGTATCATACTGTTCAGAGTACTGGTTTTTAATGATTTGATTAAATTTATTTTTTTCTGATACAACTTGAGATTGTTTTCTTAATTTTTCTCTCTGATAGTTTCTTATTAATGTATAGTAACAGAATTTACTTTTGTGTATTGATTTTGTATTCTGTAACTTTATTGGATTTAATTAGTTTTACCAGTTTTTTTGGTGGGTTTAATATTTTCTTTATGTAGTATCATATAATCTAAAAATAGAGTCAGTTTTCCTTCTTTTCTGACTTGGATGCCTTTTATTTCTTTTCCTTTCTTTTTCCAACTAAATAGCTCTGACCAGGACTTCCAAAGCTATTTTGAATAAAAGTGGTGGGGTTAGGCATTCTTATCTTGTTTCTGATTTTAGAAGAAAAGCTTTCAACCTTTTATTATTGAGTCCTATATTAGCTGTGGGCTTATCATATATGGCCTTTTTATTATGTCGAGGTAAGTTCCCTCTGTACCTACTTTGTTGACAGTTTTTATCATGAATGAATGTTGAACTTTGTCAGATGTTTTTACTGCATTTATTGAGATAACTTTTTTTATCTTTCGTGTTGTTAATGTGGTATATCACATTGTTTGATTTCTGATGTTAAACATCCCTGCCTCCCTGTAATAAATCCAATTTGATCATGAGATATGTAACCAGAGTGATTTTTAAATGATGTTATCAGATCATGTGACTGCTCTTTAGAAACATCTTCTGACTCACTGAAGTAAAATTCAGTCTTACCAAGATCTACAAGGCTATAGAAGGCAGGAACCTTACCCTTACACTCCCATCCTTTAGGTGTTACTCCTTCTCTTCTTCCCCTCCCTCAATCCACCGCAGCTACACTGCCACCCTTGTTATGCCTCAAACACATGAAGTTACACCCAACTCAGGCCCTTTGCATTTTTGTTCCCACTTCCCAGAACACTCTTTTTTTTTTTTTTTTTTTTTTCCCCAGCTACCTGTTACCTGTTACCTTCAGGTTTCTGTTCAAGTGTCATCTCTCAGTGACATAAAATACAACTTCATTTCCAAACACTCCTTATAATCTTAAAATGCTTTATGTTTCTCTATGTCACTTGGTTATCACCATTTGATGTATTACATAGTAATTTATTTTCTGTCTTAACATCAAAAATATAAGCTATTCAAAGCCTTGAATTTTATTTTGCTTACTGCTGGATGCACAATACCTAGAATGGTTTTGTCACATACTAAATGTTCAATAAATATTTTGTGATTGAAGTAAGGAATGATACAAATTACACAACTTTTGTGGGAAGATTGTGGTAAATGATAACTCCTGCCAAGGCATCTAAAGGAATACTAAAGGTTAAGACTTTTGTTTTGTTTGCTTTTAACATTTATGTAAAATTGTATGTTTGGCATAGGAATACCTCATTAAATTTAAACTCAACATTCAGTGTAGAAATGTATACACACACCAATGCATATTTATGCACAAATAAATGACAAGCAAAAGATTCATAAATGGTTACAATTAGAGACATACTGAGATATAGTCAAGTAAAATGGAAAAAGAAAAATGGAATATAGTATAGTCTAGAATATAGTAATGCTCAATCAATGTAAATACATTGTTTTGCAATATATATTCATGAAGACATTTTCCACCATTAATAAGAAAGAAATAAAAGAACAAATAGAAAGATGGGAGATTGGCTGAGGAATTTTGCAAGTAGAGCAATTTGGCAAGCTGTTTTTGTTACACCTAGAAATAATGGAAAATTCCTCAGGGTTTACTTGTACTTTAATTTTTGGGTTGTGATCAAATACACCTATTGCCAGATATAGATTAATTTTATACACTTGAAAGATCATACATAATTCTGTTTCTCTGTCAGCATCAAGATAACTTCTTCATCATTTTTATTGACTTCCACGTGATGTCTAACTTAAAAAAATATTTCTCTGTCTACCTATGCCAATTCAATGCTCAAAAGGAAAATAAAATGCATATTTTAATAGAATAAAGCTATGTTTAAAAGTCTCATCGTTGAATATTTCAAAAAAATAGCTTGTCCATGTCATTATAAAAACTGAAATTTTACTAATTAATCTGTTAACAAATGTTTAGAAGCTAAATATTCCTGGTGAAGTGCCTTGGCCACTTGAATTGAAATAAACTTATTTCGTGTAATAATCTTGGTCTATTTTTATTTAATAAAAATAAAAGTCATGCCTAAAACATGGTACTTTCCCCAAACACAGAGTTGATACACTGGTGAGGAAAACAGATGAAAAGATTGTTTTAATAAAATATGTCAAGAGATAAATGGGCATGGTCTCATTGTACTGTTCGATCTGACGCTATTTAGGGGTGTGGGACAGGAGTAGATGATGTCTGAATTGGAATTTGAAGTATGTTAAAGTTAGCCAGAAGAGAGGTAGTGAACCATCATAAGCAGATGATCAAGATGTACAAAGGCACTGAGGCACTGAAAAGTAAGGGGTGTGAAACGTTACAAGAATTTGATATTATTTGGTAAGTGTGGCAAATTAAATATGGCCACAAGATCTATGACTGTTCACCTTTGGAGAAGTGGAGACTTTGTCCCTCCTCTTTAATTCTTCAGTTTTTGTTTCTGTGAAGACTTGGATAGTATGTGGTGGAAGTGACATGGTGCCAGTTTCTGGAGAAAGTCTTAAAAGGCTGGCAGCTCCACTTCCTGAAACTGGTAATATTTATGGTAGAGGAAGCTAGTCACCATGTAAATAGCCTGCTTATTTTACTGCAAAAACAATTTTTTTTGAAAGTCCCTGGGACTATGTGGAGAGGATGAGGGGCTCCGTTGAATCTCGCCTTCCAGCCATCTCCAACAGGGTCCCAAGAACAGGAATAAAGCCATTCTGGACCCATCAGAGCAGACTAGTCCCTGGTTGAATAACATCAAGTGACCGTAGTCAATGCCAGAATCACGTAGCTGACTTCATACAGAATTCCTGACCCGGTACAATCATGAGATACAATAGAATGAATGTTGGTTAAATCCATTCAGTGTTGGGCTGGTTCGTTTTACTGAAATTGAAAATCAGACTGGTGGAATAGGAAGCAGAAGAGCAATGCAAGTGCAAAACGATAGAGGGTCTGGGATGCTAGTTTAAGGATTTTGGATGCTTCATCTTACACTTCCATGTCTAACGTAGTAAAATTGCCCCCCAATGCACATACACATATAAGTTTCCCCAATTTGTCATTTGTCAAACAAAGCCATTTAAAAAATTGCTACCATATTCGACCAACACAATTTCAGAAAAGAAAGGGAAACTTAACTACAAGACATTTGGACAGGCAGAATTGTAAAATAATGACTGTAGCCAACTTTAAAACATTTATTATGTGTCAGACACTTCGTTTAGTGTTCTGCATGCATTAATTCACTTTAAAACAGTCCAGTAAGGGAAGTAGTGATATTTATTCAATTTTATAACTGAAGAAACTGAGTCATAGAGAAGTGGCAAAACTTGACAAGGCAACATGGCTAATAAATGGCAAGCACAGGGATTCAAACCTAGACAATCTGGATTTGGACTCTGTGTACATGACCACTTCACTCCCTTGCCTCTTGTAGGTAACGGCATTTCTTCAGCAAAGCTTTCTTTGACATTCCAGTCTAGTTCAGGCCACCATAATAAATTAGTGATACTGTGAGCTCCTTTATAGTTCTCAAAATCATGTGTTTGCACGTGTGCAAATGTAGGGTGTGATGAGCAGGGTCTTTCTTCTTCAATTGACTGTGAGCTCCCTCAGGGAGAGGCAGAGGAACTTTCCCTTTTGCTCATCATTGTTTTCTTCGTGCTTATCCTACTGACCATCACATATAGGTATGCAACAAATACTTGCAGAATAACTGGATGAATGCATTAATGACGGAATGATTCCTGATTGGAATAGGCTGAGTTGTATGAAAAACTGGATTTGTCCCTATCATTAGCATGTTGTCATGGATATGTGAAAACCTGAGAACCACTGCTTATTTGAAAACAGGTTTAAAAAAAGTGAAGCCCAAGTGAATTCTTTTCCACAGGGACCATGGATCAGACCAGAAATGAAGGAGGAGAAGAATTTGAGGAAAATCTGGTTAATAAAACAAAGCTGGCAGGGGCAGACAAAAAAACAACAGAGACTTCCGTTGAGAACCATGGAAGAAGGAGTCATGACACCATGCCAACATCTTAAAAGTCTAGTGATAAGTAGCAAGGTGAAAATGATAGTTCAGCGTATAGGAAAGAGAGATCAGGAATCAGACATTTAAAGGCATAAAGTATAAGGTACTCTGAGGAATCAAGGTCGGCCTCGGCAAGGATCCAACATTGAAAATAAGGCACAAGGGATGACTGAAATAACTGAATAAATGCTGGAGTGGTGAGAGTCCTACTGAAAGGACTGACATTGCCAAGTCTCCAATACAAGGGAACGAATGACTTGGTCAAGGCAGGGAGTTGGTGCATATGCAGGTTACGATCATTGAAAGTTGGGATTGGAGAGATACAGAGAGGTCAGGGTGCTGTGTATAGTGTAGTAGATGTTAGGATGTTGCTGTTTTCTTAAAGGCTATGTGAGGCCATTGATGGGTCTTAAGTAATGGGGTGACATGATCTGGTTTGCTTATTTGCTGTGTGAATGCACATCAAAGAGCACATATGGTTTCACTGAGCATATGTTATCAATAGGGCCTTTGCTTGGCAACAGAGATGCAAAGAATCAGAAGACAACATCACGATCTGACCAAAGTATCAGGACCTGTACCCCCCAAAATTTCAAAAGCTTGTGTGGCTTAGAAAAGCCACCTGTGCTACAGGATAGTGTGTGAGAAGGATATGAAGACATGAAAAAGGGAGAGTGGGTTAAGGTTGGAAAGAGCGCCTGGTGATGGAAGACAGAAAAGGCAAACAGAGATACTATAGGGAATGAGAAAAGCCTTACAGTTGGACCAAATTGAACCTGAAAGCCCAGAATGAGAAATCTGTAGAATCTTAATTCATCCTGTGCACCGTATGTTATTGGGAGAGAAAGCAGCTATTCTGTGATCTTAGACTCCATGCTCCATGGGAGCAAAATACTTAAAGGGGGAGCTTTAGGATGTGAGGGGGCAGCTACTTGTTTTTTATGGACTCACTGCTCTTGGAATTCCATGAACTTTTTCTCTGGAGACAGGAGATGGAGATTTGCTACAATATGATTAAGTGCTCTGCCTCTGGCTCCTTGGCATTGTGTCCTAAGCTCAGGTCTTCACATGTGAAGAAGAAATAGATCTTGTCCTAGTTTTTCCATAAGACGAATAAGTATTCTTGTTGCCTGGGCTTTCATTAACGAGTAACTATCTGACCTTGGATAAACTCCTTAATCTCACTGTGCCTCATTTTATTACTTTGTATTATGAAGTAGAGGTGGGTGAAATAGATGAGTTCTAGTATCCCTTGCATATCTGACAACATTTCCACATTGTTTCCTGTTCACTCTGGGCCAAGAGAGGTTAAACCTATTTGTCTATCATTATTCATTAATGGTGATTGTTATCATAACAGCTCTCTTTCATTGAGCCCCAGTTCGAGGCTTTGCATTTATTTCTTCACTTAATTTTCATTCTCTTATTCACTTAATCCCCACAATATTAGTTATTTTATGGTCAAAGAAATTGAGGTTGGATGAGGTTAAGTGCCTACTCAAGGTCATACAACTAGTAAATGACAACCAAGATTTTAACATGGTTTTCTCTGATTCTACAGCTACTCATATTTGTAAGTGCTACACTGACATTGGCTTAAACTTTTTTTTTTTTAACATTGCAATGTAACTGAAGTTAAAATAGATTTTTAGCAGAGCAGCCAGTGGGATATGAATCTGATATTATTCTGATTCAGGAGAAAATCTTACTCAGCTTCACACATAGTATGAATAATGGCATCAAAAATGTTCAACATAAATCTCTCCCAGACCTAAGGCCTGGATTAGTATGCTAATGTATAAGCTGTTGCAATATTTCACAGCTAGGAATAAATGGCTAAACATAAAAGTGTGTGTTTAAATGTGGATGGATGTGCCTATAGAGGCACCAAAGGCACTACTAATATTATTCACACTTCTTTATCCATGGAGGATGGAGGCCATTTGGAGTCAGCAGTGAGGTGGGATTGTCTTGTTGCTGAGCCTAAAGCAATCAGACTGTGAGGCCAGATAAAATAGAATCAGAGAATTCTGTAAAAAGCCTAGAAGAGTTCACATCGTTGGAGAATGACAGCGGCATCGCAGTTATTAGACATCTGATGGCCCATCACCTAGATGAGTGAGCACAAGTGGCACCCAAAGTCAAAGCCAACACAGAGGAAATATCAAAAGAGCAGCATGCAAATGCTCATATGTTTAATCCCCAGTTAATAGTGGAGGAAATGCCAACAGAGCACATTGGGAAAAAATATATATATAAACAATCTTATCACAGTAGGCTCTGGCTGGTCTGAAAGTCTCAGATTCTCTAAAGAGATGGGTAAGGGTAGGTTTGACAGATGACAGATATATTAGATCATGTTTGGCTTGTCCCTACTCCCCAAATTTGGATGGCAAGGAGTTGGCAAAGAACAAGAAAACAAACAAAAAGATGGCCCCAATAGAAATCAAGCGTCCTTTGAAATCTATTATTATTATTATTTTTTTAACTTAAAATTTAAAATTTATCTTGTTGGCACATGGAACCTTTGGTAATCTTGCTTAAGCCCACGTCTCACTTCTTAGAATAATGTTTTAAATGTGTAAAATGGCATACAGAGGATTTTCCAGGTCACCAATTATATACCCCATAGTCACCAAAACATTCTAAGAAGTTTATGACTTAGTAAAGAGAGAACGTGACTTTTTATTCTCACAATAATTAATAAATTCTGGTGGTGATTCTAATATTTACTATAATTTCAAGGTCATGAAGAGTCAGTGTTAAAACCACCCTTTTAGGCCCAATCTCACCATGGGGCTTAGCCCATGAAGGTTTCTCAAGAAATATTTATGAAATAAGTGAGGAAAATTATGCTACGTTTGAAGGGTGTACAAATGTATGAAACACAGCACCATCCCTCAAGAAGCTTAGACTCTTGCTGGGAATTGAGATTGCGTGTGTTTGTGTGCGTACATGAACACGCAAGACTAAGAACATTCAGAACAACTGGTGTAAGGTCCAGGTGCCAAATGCTAAATAAGTAAAATAATACAATAAATGAAATCTCTTTTGAACAGGGTTCAGAGAAGAAAAATAGTGAGTTGGGGTTTTACCATAAAGCATCCTGGTGAAAATTAGGCTGACGTTAGGAATGTGGAAAGAGTTAAACAGTGTGGATGGAATGGGAATGGAGCCATTATGGGTTTTCATTGCGTTTTTCTTCTCCAGTTTGCATACCTTTGATTCTTCATCCTGTTTTTTATGGCATGATTTTTTATAGCCCTTTATTTTTTAGTGATTTTCCTCTCCTCACTCTCTTTGTTATGTTTATTTATTTATTTTTGTAAAGATGGGTGTCTGGAACAGGATGCAATAATTTGGACGGAACGAATGGTCCTATTATCCCTGATTTACACACTATATTTAGTGTATTATCGTCCATAATTGGGTTCGATTCATTGGTACCTGTGGCACATTACTGGCAAAATGAGCAGGAGGTTACCTAAAACCCCACGTGACCTGCCATAAAGAATTTTTTAATTTTTGTCATATCACTTACTAAACCATTCATTCGTTCATGCATCCCATATCAATTATTAGAATACTACTATGTACCAGACATTTTTCAATAGGTTGCTTAGGCCCAAATATGAATTTTTTTTCGCAAACCTGTATTAAGAAAAATTGTATACTTTATTACACATCTATCTTTCTATCCATCCCCCTGTTCACCAAACAATCTTATTTATTTATTTATTTATTTATTTAGTGAGCAAGGGGGGAGGAGGGAGAGAGAGAGAGAGAGAGAGAGAGAGAGAGAGAGAGAATCTCAAGCAGGCCCCATGCTCAGAGCAGAGCTGCATGGACGTGAGGCTGGATCCCATGACCCTGGGATCATGACCTGAGCTGAAATCAAGAGTTGGACACTCAACTGACTGAGTCACCCAGGCACCCCTAAGTGTACTTTAAATAAAATGGCGTATATAATCACCTCATAAATACCCATTAATACCCTGTCATGTGTACCAAGAACTAGAGTTCAATATGTTTGTTCGAACCTCTTATAAAATCTATGTCAAAATTTCATAGTGAAATTTCTTGTGCAAAACAAAATGGTGTCCCATCTCAACAATATAACAACCCTATTCAAGTCAGGAAAGTAAGGTAATGAGAAAGTTACTGTGACATTTATTTGTAGTTAGATTTTTAAAAAATGTATTACCACAGTGTACTTGTTCCTTGAATTTTAATGGCATATTTGAAATGATAAATGCTGCTAATTGACTTTGAGGGATAGCTTTATATTCTGATGCAAACCAACCTAAACTTCAATCAAGATTTAGAAAATTATCATGACCCCAGAAAGTTTCCTAATGCCTCTTTCATATGAATTTAAATTTTTCCCAGATAAGTTTCAATGTGCTTATTATGTTCCAGTATTCAGCTGTCTGTATTGTTTTCAGTCTTAATTTTGAATTTGACATACCATGCATAACATCCGGCTTAGTACCATTTACTTATTTATTTATTTTTTTTGCATACAACAAAAGTTGTTGATTAAAGAGGTAAAAATAGACAAAGTGAGCAAGTTAAAACAGAAAGCCTTACCATATATGACTAAAAATTTCTCCTTGGTTGCCGCTGATTCATTGTTATACAACTGGGTCTATCCTTTGCAATGGCTATGTAGCTACCACAAGAGTGTTGGTAATAGATTATTTAATGGAATAATTAAATACCAAAGAATTTGATAGTATGCATATTCTTTAGTCATTTTAGCGTATGTTTGAATTGAATTCAAACATTTTTTATGTGTCCTGTTGTGTGTGTGTATATATATATATATATATATATATATATATATATATACAAAATTTTTGTCAAATTGGTTTCCATACAACACCCAGTGCTCATCCCAACAGGTGCCCTCCTTAATTACCCATAACCCACCCTCCCCTCCCTCCAACCCCCATCAACCCTCAGTTTATTCTCAGTTTTTAAGAGTCTCTTATGGTTTGGCTCCCTCCCTAACTTTTTTTTTTTCCCTTCCCTTCCCCCATGGTCTTCTGTTAAGTTTCTCAGGATCCACATAAGAGTGAAAACATATGGTATCTGTCTTTCTCTGTATGACTTATTTCACTTAGCATAACACTCTCCAGTTCCATTCACGTTGCTAGAAAAGACCATATTTCATTCTTTCTCATTGCCACATAGTATTCCATTATGTATATAAACCAGAACTCCTTTATCCATTCATCAGTTGATGGACATTTAGGCTCTTTCCATAATTTGGCTATTGTTGAAAGTGCTGCTATAAACATTGGGGTACAAGTGCCCCTATGCATCAGCACTCCTGTATCCCTTGGGTAAATTCCTAGCAGTGCTATTGCGGGTCATAGTGCAGATCTATTTTTAATTTTTTGAGGAACCTCCACACTGTTTTCCAGAGTGGCTGCACCAGTTTGCATTCCCACCAACAGTGCAAGAGGGTTCCCGTTTCTCCACATCCTCTCCAGCATCTATAGTCTCCTGACTTATTCATCTTAGCCACTCTGGCGTGAGGTGATATCTGAGTGTGGTTTTGATTTGTATTTCCCTGATGAGGAGTGACGTTGAGCATCTTTTCATGTGCCTGTTGACCATCTGGATGTCTTCTTTAGAGAAGTGTCTATTCATGTTTTCTGCCCATTTCTTCACTGGATTATTTGTTTTTCAGGTGTGGAGTTTGTTGAGTTCTTTATAGATTTTTGATACTAGCCTTTGTCTGATATGTCATTTGCAAATATCTTTTCCCATTCTGTTGGTTGCCTTTTAGTTTTGTTGATTGTTTCCTTTGCAGTGCAGAAGCTTTTTGTTTTCATGAGGTCCCAATAGTCCATCAAAACCCTAGAGGAGAAAGCAGGAAAAAACCTCTCTGACCTCAGCTGCAGCAATTTCTTAACTTGACACATCTCCAAAGGCAAGGGAGTTAAAAGCAAAAATAAAGTTATATATTTTGTAGACTAACAAAATATCAGACTTGGAAAGAAACTAACACATCATCTGGTCCATTGATTTAGCAGACATTTTAAATATTAATCTCCAACATCAGACTGAGTGATCTCATTGTTCCTTCCTGCATTTCTCCAGAATGCAACTTGAGCTCTTTATAAGGAAGCTCATTTTAGGGAGTCAGATGGTTTATCCTCACTGGGTTATGGGGTTTTTATCCTTACTGTCACATTTCACGAGGATCCCAAGTACATACAGAGTAAAAAAAAAAAAAAGTATTATTACTTATACCTAGGAAATAGATGCTGACATTTGAATAATAAAATGTTCTTAAAAAGAAGACTCTTTATAATTATTATATAACCTAGTATCTTCTTATAAGTGTGCTGTTGGCAGGTTTCGTGCCATCATTGGTGAAAAATATGGTATTTTTTAAAATTAGCAATCAGTTGTAGAAAATACTCACTAAGATTTTATATCTTATACCTTTAAAATCTTCTTGTACTTCCTTAATTATTAAGAGAGACTTAATTGACTCCAATTTTAGGTGAAACTTTTATTATTTTCAAAACAGGCTTCACAGTTAGTACCATAAATTCTCTCTGCCTCTCACATGTGACAATGTTTGAAGCTAAGAAATTTGCTTATTGGCATCAGATTATAAAGCTGTCTTCTTGGTCAATTAGTAGTATTTTACCATTTTAAATATGCCCAAAAAAAATTCAAGGAAAAAAACCATGCCTCTTAGTTGAGAAAATGTAAATATAAATAAATGTCACAATCATATTTTTATTTCTTTATTTTCCTAACTTGAACAGGGTCTCTAACATAATTGAAATTAGATACCATTTTGTTTATAGAAAACTGCATTATGAGGGCTTGGTATACATCTCTTATAAAGTGCTTCCAATGAGAAATTTATCATTTAAATCCCACCCAGTAATTTGTAACTCAAATAAATAAAGGCTTATTGCATTTAAACAGTAAATCCTACTAAAATAATGAAACGCACTGCTACTCCATTTTCCAGTTTTGTGGATAAAATTATGTCACCAGCATGGAAAGGTATCAGTTTAACAGACTGAAACAAACCGAACACTGCATTGGACCACAGTTGAAATTCAATACGTTCAATTTGCTGTAGCCAGCAGCCCAACAACTTGATCTTTTGTCACTGTGTGCACTAAAAGAAGATCATATATCTCTTGTGCACTTATGTCAGGAAAAGCACCACAACCTACTTATCATACTTTCAAAACACTTAAGAAAACAAGGCAAATTCCCCCAAAGTAATTCAGCTTTTGGGAAGGGTTTTATTATTGCCATCAATTGCAATGTTGTCAAAACTGACAAATGGAAGTTCTTAAAATAACTGATTCATAACTTGGTCTCTTAAAGCAAGGAGGGTAATGTGCTCCTGACCCTTGATGATTTTCATATACAGCTTTGAGGATCATTTACACAAGGGTTAAGTAGGTGAACCGCAACATAAAAACACCATATAAATGGTAGACTCATTTTAAACCTTAGTCTAACACAGGATAGTAGAAATATTTTAAGATAAAACATCATGCTGATAATACAATAAAGCCAATCTAATAGGAAACATTCCATCATTTATTTAATCCAAGCTAATTACGATATCTTTCCTTTCTGCATTCCTGTTTTTTATGCTTTGTGCCACTGTAGTGATTTGATAGAGTCACTGATGATTATATTATTGCAAAGGGTCACAGCAACATGGAAGCCTGCATGTAGAAATGCCAGGGTATTTTTTCCAGGATATTCTGGGATTTAAGTGTTTCAGACCTATGTGTGACTTCAGATCTTATTCTATTATTAACATTTGGAAGGGTGAGTAGCAAAATATTATTTCTCTTTTTTCCTGGAATGGTATGGTATCTTGTACATCTCACTTATCATCGCACTTCTTAGAATGATGTGGAGATATATATATATATATATATATATATATATATATATATATATATTTCTCCTTTGGTCTGTGAAAACACCAGAATGGAGCTGATGTCTCATTTATCACTGTATTCTCACACCACGTTAACACAGAAGAGTAATAAGCCCTCAGTAAAGTAGAATGAATGAATGAATGAATGAAATGACTGAAAACGAATAAATGAAATATGGAGTGTGTAAGATAGTGTGTGGTAAACAGCATCAATGCTTCCAATCTTTCCGCCCTTCCTATACCCCTTCCCAGGAGTGTGCTGGTAGATGTTTAACAACTGGCTCTCCAAAACAGACAAACCAACCCTCTGATGTTTATAGCATTTGCTGATTTGCATGATGTAAATACTTCTACCATGGCCAGTTTCAAGTGGCCAATATGAATCACTGAGTTCAGAGCAGAGATAACAGCTCCTGTGAGTCAGCCCAAGCTGGCTCCAACACACCACCATCCCTCTTTCTGTAAGGTGTCTTTGCATTTTCTCCCAACAGAGGCAAAGATACTTTCCTCGCTACATTGACGTCGGGTTTGGTCATATGACCTGCTTTCGCAAATGGAATGATAGCGACAAGCAAACGCTTGACATGTGTTAGTGCATTTGCGTTTTCCGTTAATGCTTCTTCAATCACCATTAGAAAAACATGGTGCTGGTTTACGGAGGGAAAGAGATACTTGGAGCAAATTTAGACAGGACTCGCCACTGAGAACCAAGCCCCGCCTGCATTAGCCAAACCTCTTATCAATCTACAGATGTGAGGGTGAAAAGTCTGTGTTTATTGTGTTAACCCACTGAGATTCTGTGGTTATTATTACTGATACAGTGTGCAATGGGAGTGAAGGGGGAGGTAAGACGATCTGGTAAAGTATTACTGTAAGAGTCAATGCTCCCGGGCTGCAATCCTCATTCTGCTACTACTTATGTGTTTTGTAAAAAATGAAATAAAAGTGTGAATTATGGGTCTTCTTTGCATTTCTCTTTCTGAAAATAAAGGCCGCAAACACTTCCTTCTTAACAGTGGTATCATGAACTGCTCCGGAAGTATAAAGCATTCGTATTATGGTTGTCATGGTTGTTTAGAAGCTTGAGAATTTAAGTCAATTACATCCTTAAAATTTTTCCTGTATTCATTTTCACAATCCATCCACATGTAGGTCACACTTACTATATCCATGGACTATGCTGTTCATACATTTTCCCCAACCTCTTAACTTCCTACGTGCTGATATTTTCATTCTACTAGTCTATTGGAACTTCTACCCATTGTTACTGGTCATTACTAATTGACATATTCAATGACGGTTTCAGAATTTTCAGCCTTCATGGATTTTTTTTTACAGTTAGCAGTTAATAAATTAACTCTTCCTTCTCAAAACTCTTTACACATGACATCTGGAGAACTTCTTTAGCTTTTTCATTTTTGGCCTCTCTTACTGGGTCCAATTTCTCTCTTTGTAAGAAGAAACTAAGTTTAGTCCTCAGGTTCTCTCTGCATTTTTTTTTTTTTTTTTAGTATTCTCACTCAGACACTTTGTCCACCATCTCTGCTGAAGCCACCTTTATAGTCGCTGTGCCTCTCAGATCCACGTCTCTGTCCGAACCTCCGCAGGACTATTCCCCCCCAGAGAATGCTGAATATTCCCACCTTAGCTCCCTGGGTAACTATCGCTTAAAACTGAAGAGATCTTAAGTTGAATTTACCTTCTTCCTGTTAAATAAAAGCAGCGTCTGCCTTCATTTCGATCACTGGCTCCACTATTCCCCAGTGAAGAGAAACTCTAAATCTTGAAATAATATTACTGTTTTCCCGTGTTTCCACTTCAATTGCAATTTAGCCAGATAGTGCTCTTGAATTTATCTGTAAATATTGATATTATTCACTAATGTTTACAGTTCTTCCTAAGAAAGGTAGGATTCTACCTCTCTAGCCTTTTAAAACTACGTAGGGCTTTGTAACTTGTTTTGGCCAATGTAGTATGAGCAAATATGTAGTGTCCTACTTGAATGGTAGGGCTGGTGGTGAAACATCCAACTGAGGGCTGAAGAAACAAGCACGGATAGAGAGCCAAACATTATAAAAGATGGAGCAGTGGTGCCTGGGTGGCTCAGTCGGTTTCATCGACTGACTCTTGGTTTCTGCTCAGGTCATGATCTCATGGTTTTGAGTTCGAGCCCTGTGTGGGGCTCTGCGCTGATGGTGGGGAGTCTGCTTGGGATTCTCTCTCTCCCTCTCTCTCTCTCTGTCCATCTCCCCCCCCCCCCCCACACACACACACTCTCTCTCTCTCTCTCTCTCTCTCTCTTTCTCTCAAAATAAATAAACTTAAAAAAATTAAAATAAATTGCAAAGCAGAAAAAATAGATCCAGATAAGAAAAGATCCTTGATGGCATTACCAACCCCTCATATATACTCTAGATGGCCTATTCATGAATGTTTTGCTGAGTAAGACAAACCACCCTTTATTTACTTAAGACCTTAGTGAGATGTTCTTTGTTGAACACATTCCCAGCAGATACATGCATTATGCCTCATCTTCTGAAATATAGCCTGGGTGTGGATTCAGAACAGATGTGTCTTTTTGTCAGATTTTAGTCTTTTTAGGTCCAAAAAATAAGAAAAAGTCTATTTTATTGTGTACTAAATGTTAGAGTCTCATTTGAGCCTAAACAACCATTTGCGTATTTTTCTTCCTTTAATTTCCTGCTACACTGCAGGAGAATTAGAGCACTTTTTTTTTTTTTCTATAAGAGATCAGAGTGAGAAAAGATCATAGTGAAAAATACTGTTTTAGGAAACAGATGCAAATATATTCTGAATACATTTCCTATTTCAGGTTTATAGACTAATTCTCTTCCTATTAAAGGGAATAAAACCTTTAAAGATTCTCCAATTCCCGCCCCCATCCCCAACCCCACCTTGAGCATGGCTTACCTTTCATCTTGCAAACAGAATGTAAGGTTATACTTTGCTAAGGAAGAGCAAATTGGCTGGAATTATACTCGTTTATTCCTTTGAGACAGCAAAACAAAAAATAAAATAAAATAAAGGCAAGTTCTGCCCTATTTAGGGAACAATGAAATCAGAGTTGAAATAATTATTAGCGGAATGAAGAAATCACCTGCAAGGCAATTTGTCAAAGCAGTGTGACTTTGGGTTAGTGAAAATATTCAACTAACACGAATTACAGGTGACAAAAGCGTAAGAGAAATGTAGAGCAATTTGTTTTAGTCGCAGGAAGTGTCTTCATCTATTCCACCCTAATGTCTTGTGAATGTGGCTGATAAGGTTATTGGAAGTGCAACACTGAAGTGTTGATTTTCTCTCAGGTCTGCATTACCATTTGGCTGTGGATTATATTTTAGGACTCCGAAGGGAAATAAAATATGGCCATCATTAAAAACCTCTTTCTACATAATAAGCACATGCCGAAGGGTTATCATCAGATATGGGTGTGTAATTGGATGGATGTTTCAGCGGCTTCTGCTGCCTCCTCAAGGTTATGAACAAATGATGCACATCTAACATGGATCTATAGATGTTTGCAGAGAGACATTCTTTTCCAAAACATTTCAAGTGTCAACAAATGCAAATACAAAGCATAAAATTCTTTTTGCGAATTCTAGTCAGCACTTCAATAATAAGCAGAAGGGCTTAAGTAAAACAAAAACCCAACCCCATACTATTGCTAAAGTCCTGAAAACATAAAGAGGATGCGACTTCCATAGCTTGAGTGATCCTAGCAAAATGATTTATCTCAAATGGTTTGAGAATAATCTCAAAACAAGTCATCCCCTTTTCTCAAAGAGGTTGCTGTTTTTCAATCTCACCACTCTCTGTTCTGAGGATGCAGAGAATCATATTCAGAGCCCATGCCTTCATTTGCTGTGCCTTTTTCACAGGACGAAGGCAGCAGAGGTCTGGCAGATGGAACACCCATGACTACTGGCCGATCTTGGAGACAATTCACAAGGTAAGTTTCCCAAATGAAAAAAAAAAAAAAAAAGAAGAAGGAATGGATGTTTATAAGAAAGATTTTAAGAGGAATGATGTGTTCCCAAACTTCTGGAGGTGATGCAGGCACCTGGCAGATTGAACTGATAGATTAAAGAAAGGCAATTATAACACTCCACAGGGATGATAATGAAGACAAGAACAAGGTTACTAATATCCTCATGAATGTGGGCTCACCTGATGCGTAATGTCTGAATAGGGGGATTAAAAACAACAGATGGTAAATTTTAAAATGTTATGCTAATGACATTCGAGGCAAATAAGTCAATTGTTTTTATTATAAAAGCGTTTCTTCATCTTAAAGCCAAATAACGTATGTTTAAAGCGGATGAGAAATTCCTTTGAAAATATCCTGACTATAATCTAACCCAAACACAAATTATAGTTACACTAACTCTAACTATAGTTTCCTCTCTTCTTAATTATGGACTTCTTACATTTCTCCTGGGGAGAAAATTAAAGAGGAAGTAGAGGATAGAACGGGGGAAAAAATAAAGGCGAGCGAAGTGTTTCATAAAATTGAGTAGATTGTTTTGAAAATCACCTTGAGGCAAGATAAAGGAGATGATATAAAAGTACACCAAGTCCTTGAAACTGCCTTCCGTGTGTGCTGGGGTTGGGAGGCGGGGTGATGCACAAGACAGCTGCTGTAGGTGGATCAATATTCTGATGGCGAATGGCGAGCGCTAAACATTCAGGGTACTTGGTCCCAGACTGTTGGTTCTGTCGCTCACTACCCATATGCCATTGGACAATTTTCTTAACCTCTTGAAACCTCAGTTTTCTCATGTGACAGAATGAGAACACTGGACGTTGTTATTTACTAAAACGGATGAAAGAACTAAGTGAGATACTGGATTTAATACACTTAGCACTGTTTCTAGCAAAAGCTTGCGAAGTATTATTACGGTGGCACGTTTGTTGTGACACAGTCACAATGGACAGGGCTAAGCCTTTATTTAACTATTTAGGTACCGATTTTTTCTTCCTGGGAAATAGAATAATGCGAAGCCCTCCCACTCTTTTTTTTGAAATTTTTTTGATGTTTATGTTTGTTTTTGAGAGAGAGAGAGAGAGACAGAGAGAGTGCATGAGTGAGCAGGGAGGGGCAGACAAAGACAGAGACACAGAATCCAAAGCAGGTTCCAGGCTCTGAGCTGTCAGCACAGAGCCCAACCTGGGGCTCTAACCCACGAACCGTGAGATCATGACCTGAGCCGAAGTCTGAGGCTTAACTGACTGAGCCCCCCAGGCACCACTGAATTCCTCCCACTCTTTAAGTGCAAACTGTTCTGCTGTTGGCCTAGCACTAGCGACTAAAATGCTTTTTAAGCCCAGGTGACACCCATCACCTGGTCCTTCTGTTCTTTGGAACAATACAACACATTTTGTTTCTTCTCGACTTGTTGCAATTTCTTAGTTTCGAAGACTGGTGTTTGCCCCTCAGTTTTCTTACTTTTATCCAAATTGAGCAGATTCCTTTAATCATTTTTCTAGATTGCTACTATTTAGTGTGGTAGTCACTTGTTACATGTGCCTACACTGAACGCCTGAAATGCATTCCAACTTCTTTTGAAATGTTCTATGGCATAACAAACGTGGCGGATTTCAGACTTAGTATGAAAATGGAATATAAAATTCTCAATACTTTTTTTCCGGATTGATTATACATTGAAAAATATTTTAGACATGTACCCTTAAATAAAATCGATTATCAAAATAAATTTTATCTGTCCCATTTTACCTTTTTTAAAAAATGTGTCCACTGGAAAATGTGTAATTATGTACGTGTTTCGTATTGGTTTCTTGCTTGTATTTCTACTGGACAACATTGATCTGCATAGAATAATGTGGAATTGAAGTGATTAAAAGAAGAATTTGTTGGAAAAGTGAAAGAAAAAGTAGAAAAAGTTATGTGGATTTATTTATTTTTTAATTAATTAATTAACTTGAGAGGGAGAGAGCGTGAGTAAGTGAGAGATGAGGGTGGGTAGGAGAGGGAAAATCCCATGAGGTGCAGAGAGAGAGGGAGAGAGACAGAGACGAACAGAGCCCAGAGCAGGGCTTGAGCTCCAACTCATGAACCATCAGATCATGACCTCAGTCCAAGTCAGATGCTCAACTGAGCCACGCAAGCCCCCCGAAATTGTGTAGGTTTAAAAAGTAAATCAATTGCATATGTTAGACAACTATGATATATTTGTTATACACTTGTTATAATTTCCCACCAGTCACAGTCTCAAATTCATACATTTTCCAACATACATGTTCATGAACTAATATGAAACACTTTAAGCCAGCGTTGTGCGGTCCTAAGTGAAGCTTGTGTTTACAGCTGCTCACCGTCTTGCCCAGCTTCTTCATGGTGCAGTGAGACTCTGTCTGTCAGCTGTCACAGTTACTCAGAAGCTAGAAACTTAGACCATTTTATCCTTACCCCTAAAAATCCCTTTTGAAGATCAGTTGAAATTTCTTCAACTGAAAACCCATTTTGCAACGCCTCAAATTGTAGGTAAATTATAGCAACAGGAAAAATGACTCCCTTTTCATTAATCTCTGAAGACAAAATGGGTATTTCAAAGAACAAAGTATCTCAAAGCCTGGAGAGATTTAAACTAATCTCGTTAGTTCTCTTTCAGACAGAACTCTACCGATAGCTGAAAAGTATTTCACAGAAATTAAAGGGAGGTAGGCCACTCTATAGCACTGTTAAATGCATTTACTTTAATTTAGTTTAGTTCTGATTTTTATAAGGCTGTAAACTGTACGTGACCAATGTTTGGTAAATTATGTTCCCGGCTCCCTAAAGTGCAAAAGAGTCTTTGGCTCAGCATCTATATTTACTTGATTTTATTGTGGGGCTCTAACATTTCTTCCAGCCTGAACTTCCTAAATAAATATGTTGTTTGTGCTTCTTGAAAGCACCGATAGGCAAGGTTTTAAAATTACTTGCAGTATTTTATTCTGAATACCTGAAATGAACATACTAACTTTCAGTGAACGTTTATTAGTCACCAGGACATACAAGTGTTAATCGAAGAATTTGGGAAACTTTTAGTCTTAAGTGAAAGATGTATCAGTTGAGATAGCATAAATGAAGTTGTTCTTAAAGAAATCGTTTCATTTGAATAGAAAATGCCAATTTTAAGTGGCAAACGTATCAGTTAAGATAACATAAAACAAGGGTTTTGAGCTTTGGCACAATTGACATTTTGAGCCAGGTAATTCTTCATTTTGACACTGTTCAGCAATAGCCCGTAGCCTCTGCCTACTACATATCAGTAACATCCTTGCCCCCAGTGGCAACAGCCTAAAACATTTCCAGATTGTGCCACGGTGTCTGCTGGGCCGCAAATTCCGTTTTGCTATGGTCAGGAAAATAAAAAAAAAGGAATTTCAAAGAATGCACACAAGCAAAATTAGATTCCTCCATCCTTAATTTCTGTTCCATATTGAACTCTCAGCTCGGGATATTCACTCAGGCATCAGTGCTGCCTCTACCTGTGTCCACAAAAAACGAGGCAAGGAAATCGGAGAATTTCTTGCTGGCCATTACTTCCAGTGTTGCCAATAATTGGCCTTCTGTTCACATTTCCTTAATCAAAGCAAAAAAATTTGGGAATCCCTAATGTCAAAGAGGCAGGCAGGTTCAATCCTCCCATGAGCTAGGCAGCGGGTGAAAATGAGATATTTGTAAATAGACCCCAATGACCACTGCAAGAAGTTTAGGAAAGAGGATGAAGAATAAATGAAATGTGAAGAGAGCATGGAAGAAAAAGGCTTCTTTGGAAAAGATAATTGTACGGGAGGAAGGGTAATGCTAAGGAAGAAGAAACAGTATGAGCAGTGACTGATGAAGAATGACCATTTTATAAGCAATAGCTTATGGCACTTGCCTTATAAGAAAGTGCTGTGGGTATAAGAGCTAGCATTTCAAAGTTGTGGTTCCAGATGTATTTGAACATCTTTCTGTTTTTTTTAAATTTTTAAAAATATTTATTTAGTTTTGAGAGAGACAGAGACAGAATGCAAGTGGATTAGGGGCAGAGAGAGAGAGGGAGACACAGAATCTGAAGCTCCAGGCTCCGAGCTGTCAGCACAGAGCCCGACAGGGCTTGAACCTACAGGCCGTAAGATCATGACCTGAGCCGAAGTCGGACGCTCAACCGACTGAGCCACCCAGGTGCCCCAACATCTTTCTATTTTTACATGTACAACATTTATATGTCTCTCAAATTAGTTACAATAAAAGTTAGAATTATTGAATTGTTTACTGTGACAGTTACGAGTGATGGGCTTCCCATTGGTTATCTATCTGAAGTCTTTATAACCCTCTATCATTAAAATATCCTATTTTTTTATATAAGAAAACTGAAGATAAGTAGTTTCAGGCAAGCAACTTGTATGTGAAGCATTGGGTCTAAAACCCAGGTCTGTCTGATTCTAAAATGTATGCCCTAAACAGTTACACTATGTAGCCCAATGTAAATTATATTCAACTTTTATGGCACGAATTCTAAAATGCACATTTTTCTTCCTTTATAACATCTCTCACATGTTACAAACATCTTACTATCAATGTTGTGTCATAGTTTAATCAGCTGATTTTTTTTTCTTTGTCCCAGTGATCCATAAAATAATAGTATGTTTTATAATCAATAGCATCTTATATTCAATAAATCTTTTAGAACAGCCTCATCCATTAAGGAAAAGACAAAGTCATCCATGCAGAGGCCATTAGCATCTAATCCAAAACTTCAGAACAAGTCTTGCAGATTTTTTGTTAACTCAAAAGACTGTTACTCAGTGGCTCAGGTCAGAGGGTTCTGACCCCTTAGGGGAGGTGTTCCTTTTCCTGGTTTTCAGGTTCATCTTCATTTGCAATGCAGCTTCTTCCAAGAGGAGGGAAATTCTTTCCCCAGCACCAGTAAGAGCATTACTAATGGGGAAATATCCAAGCAGACTGATGGAAAGGAAGAATGAATGGCTACTTTTGGCAATATTTTTGGCAAAATGAGGCTTGAAGCAGAGTATTATTTACTTTTTGTTTGGACACTTCAGCTTGCTTTCTTTCTCTCTTTCTTTCTTTCTTTCTTTCTTTCTTTTTTTCTTTCTTTCTTTCATAAAGGTCTCCTGTTTTAGTTTTGCGTTACCCTTTCATCCTCCATTGTAGATTCAGTTGATCCCACTCTCACCTACGAAGGTAAGACATACTTTGTAAAAGATGAATGCATTCCAACTTTCTGGACACAATAATTGGCTACAGCCATTCCGGTTAGTCCATTCAGAGTTAACCCTGGGGCTTTACCTAAGAAATTAGGACATAATTGAACAAATCAAGTTGTAAAATTTGAAGATGCTGAAGCCATCTTGCTACCTCCCAGAGAGGGAAGACATCCGAATGGTCACCGAGACAAGAGATTGCGAGGACAGACACCAAGTTCAGGGGAAGTCAGTTGACCTCCTAGCATAAATCACACCTGAAGCCAGCCTTTTCTCGGGCTTTTCAGTTATGTGAATAAATTCTCTTTTATCATAAGGCTGTTTCAGTTATGTTTTCTGTCACTGGCAACTGAGGGAAGCCTAATTGATACAACTACTATTAGCTTTCCTTATAAAAAAAAAAAATGGTTCCCAAAGTACAAGAATGCAGAGAAACACACAATTAATTTGAAAAAGAGAACAAAACAGCTATAGAGCACTAAAACTATTGAGGACAAATCATGTTATGCATATAAAATAAGGATTTGGGTCAAAAATCTTTAGTAAATTTTTTTATCAAGTCCAATTTCCTTATTTGTAAGATTTAGAAGAAAAATGTCACTGATATTAATTACTAGGGCAATTAAGAATATAAAAATCGGGGCACCTGGGTGGCTCAGTTGGTTGAGTGTCCGACTTCGACTCAGGTCATGATCTCATGGTTCATGAGTTCGAGCCTCACATAGGACTCTGTGTTGACACCTCAGAGCCTGGAACCTGCTTCAGATTCTGTGTCTCCCTCTCTCTCTGCCTCTTCCCAGCTCGTGCTCTGTCTGTCTCTCTCTCTAAATAAATAAATAAACATTAAAAAAGTAAAAAAAAGTATAAAGACGGATTCATAATTTTATATCATTTTGTTTATAAAGACAAACCTTAAAATAAGAGATAAATAAAAATAGAAGTCATTTTTACCCGTCATGATTTTGTGTGATATCAAAGTAAAATGTGTAAGAATATACTTATATAATAATGCACACACTTATATAATATGCACACACATATATATACATATATATACACACACATATATGTATATATTTGGAAAGCTGAATGAAATGGATGTGTGCACAGAATGAGGGAAGAGTAGAGAAAGAGAGAGGCCAAGAGTGAGAGAGATGGAACCTTAAGTAGATGTTTTAACTGAATCAGAACTTTGGACGGTCTTTGTAGCAGAGTCTCCATTGACGATATGCTTTTCCTTTGTCGGCAGTCTCTGCCATTTTCTTCAGATCCCTTGAAACCATGAAAGGCCACACCCCCATCTTCTTTCTATACTTGTCCATTCATTCCACATTAGGATTCACTTGATCTTAGCAAAAAGCCCAAGAAGCGATCCACATTAGGATTCAATGAGGTATATTATGCCCTTTAGAATGTCAGAGTGTTTCTGCCTGCTACCTAATTGCCTACTAATTTTTCACATATTCCATCCTTCTCCTGCAGACACTATGAGATTTTATACAACTGGAATTTTAACACCCAGAATTATGGCTTTTTGTGGCACGTATCGCTTCTCATCCGTACACATTTTATCAGCTATTAGAAATCAAAACTGTTGGCCAGCACAAAATAAATGGCAGAAAGGAAGGCCGCTGTGGTATAAAAACACACATTGCAGAACACGCTCCCATCAGAAAGGTGTGATGAACTGCTCATTGACGGAGGATGTTTGTAGAATAGTGCATTAAAGCCTCTTGGCAGAAAATTTACAGCACAATCTGCTATACTAGCTCTGGCTCTCATTAGAGAGGGTATGCTAGTCTCCCAAACTTGGGAAAGATATATAATAGGCACACACACATATACAAATATTTTAGGAAACTCTTCAGATGCAGTAGTATTATATGAATCAGACCCGGGCAAGGTATTACTAAATGTAGTAAGTATATATTTGAAGCACAAACAACCTAAGTTTAATTTTTCAAAAATAAAGATGAGTTACCCAAGAGAGTTGGATCTCTTTCACTTTTCTAAAATGTCAGGAACTGATTTGGCTAATTTAGTTAGCCAAAATATTTAGATTCTAGCTCTTTATTTTGTATCTACATTTGGTCATGTTCCTGAGTGAAGGCTGATGTGTGTGATTTCAGTATCCATAATTATGTGGGTATGGATATAGTTATTAGGAGACTGGAGAGATCATGGATATATTTTAATCAAGTTCATTGACATTCCCCGTATTAATTTGGCATGCAAGCCCAGTTTAACAAGTTCATGCCTGGGACAGATATTTCTACTGCTTAATAGGCTTACTGCTTAATAAGGCGTATATATGAAATAAAAATTTTATCATTATGTGGTATATAAGTTGCACAGCAAAAATAATATCTAAAATGTAAAGACTGGCTTTTATGAATTGCTTACCACTTCTCTGGAAATGTCTGGTTGCTTTACAAAGTTGATCTTGTATAATCCTTAGAACGGCTCTGCAAGCTACGTATCATTGTCCACATTATAAAGATGAGGCAGTCGAGGCTCCAAGAAGGGGAGTTTGTAGCAACTTAAATATCTTCAGTGAAGTCTCTCTGTCTCCTAAGCCCATTCTTCGAACTCTGCCGTGCTACTGGTAAGCGTCCAGTTCTTAGCTTTCCTCCGCAAGGCTCTGCAAAGATGCCAGAAGAGAAAGTTATTTAACCTTGACAAGAAGGAAGGAACTTGAAGAAGAAAAAGTGTTTTCTTTTAAAATAAGATTCTAATATCCAATTCCCTGTAGCCCTGAGGACCGATGATCTGTACGAAGTTATTACACACCCTAGCAATTCTCATATGCCCACTTCTGCCTCAGTGGAAACACATGAGTTGATCAATTCCATTTGTAATTACATCTGGGAAAAGGGCTTATAGAGACAAACACTCAGCTGTTTTGTTCCCATGAGTACAACACGAACTTAATCACTGGACCAATCGTTCCCTTGCTCCAGTAGTATTGATCAAGGCAAATCCTTTGCTAAGTCTGGCACCTACCAGTCCTAACACAGGAGTATTTAGAACAAAATGAAAATGTTTACCTCAAACGCCAATTTGATCTCTTAATGCAAAGATTACCAGTGACGATTGTAAACTTTTAGTTGTAGTGATTAGGTATGAAATTACTTGGCCTGTGCCATTTATTCATATGTGCATTTTCACTATTATTGTGCTCAGCACCGAACTCTATTCAGTAATTCAGAAGCACAGCTAATTAAAAAAAAATTAACGTTTATTTATTATTGACAGACAGAGAGAGAGAGAGAGAGAACATGAGCATGGGAGGAGCAGAGAGCGGGGGAGACACAGAATCCAAAGCAGGCTCCAGGCTCAGAGGGTCAGCACAGAGCCCGAGGCGGGGCTTGAACTCACAAACCGCGAGATCACGACGTGAGCCGAAGTCAGACGATCAACCGACTGAGCCACCCAGGCACCCCAGGAACAGCTAATTTTTAAATTTACAATGGTCCCATCACCAACTTCTTACACCCATAATGCTGATCAACTGCTTTGACAAATATGATGGAGAATAAGTCCTAGGTGATTGATGCAATCATTTGCTTACTTCACATTAAACTTGACAGGATATTAAGTATAGCTCAGATATTTAACACTTTGAAAAGACAGATATTGTACATTCTTTCAGCTAATTTGTACACAGATGAAATAAAAAGATTTTTACTGCCTTTGATAAAATATCCAGGAAGGTTTATTTCCCTTTTGTAACCCTTCTTTGTATTTGTAAAGTGTGTGTCTCAGAATACCAGTCTGTGGTATGTTATTAGTTTTTTACCACTCATGAAAGATCTTACAGGCAAATATATCTGGGGGAAATATATAGTTCAAAATATTAAAGATTTTCACAGAGCCTTTTATAGACAAATCAAGTTAGACTTCTTCAAAATGAAGAGAAGTTTCCTCAAAAGGTTAGAAATAAATTCCAACAAATTTTATTTCACTGCATATTTTTTTCCCCAGAGGATGTTACAAGATTGGTGTTCTGTAGGGCACAGCTTGAGAAGTATTCTGTAGAATGTACAGGATTTCTGCAATGCATTGTCTTATACCCTCTACCTTGAATGATGGGTCAGGATGATGAGCAAATATAAAATATTCTAGGGGCGCCTGGGTGGCGCAGTCGGTTAGGCGTCCGACTTCAGCCAGGTCACGATCTCGCGGTCCGTGAGTTCGAGCCCCGCATCGGGCTCTGGGCTGATGGCTCGGAGCCTGGAGCCTGTTTCCGATTCTGTGTCTCCCTCTCTCTCTGCCCCTCCCCCGTTCATGCTCTGTCTCTCTCTGTCCCAAAAATAAATAAAAAACGTTGGAAAAAAAAAATTTAAAAAAATAAAAAATAAAAAAAAATAAAATATTCTAAACAGAAATCGGTCTCAGGTAAACGTGCTAAAAAGGTATATTAGAAATAAGTATAGAGATTGCTTTCTCTTCATATTACAGGACAATATTATCAGCTAATTTACCCCTCACAAATGCAACCAATTACTGTATACCTACGATATTCCAGGAAACCTGCATGGCACTTTTTTTATGTTATGTTATGTTCTGTATTAGATAATAAAAGTAATACATGTTCATTGGGGAAAATTTGGAAAATTTAAGTACAAGGAAGAAAAACATCTTCTGTAATGTAACATTCATTCGTATATTTTCTGCAAGTGTTTTTAAATGCAAAGGCATCAGACCAATCAAGAATATGAAAAATGCGTAGCATTTATCTTCAAGATTAAATATTGGTATTTGATTTATACCATTCAGAGGCAGTGAGATGTAATGCATAGTGCATAGTGCATAGACCGATTCAGGGGGCAGTATCAGTTGGGTCAGGAAATTCACATTCTGTCTTAGATTTCAAAGTTTAGATAACATGGTGTGTCTTTTTAAACATTACTATAAGTGATTTAAATGGAATATTATTAATGAAAGACCTCTGAACTTCCTAAACTAAATTCTTCACACATTATACTCTGTAGCCAAAGTCAAAACTGTAGGTAGATGTAGGTTTGTTTTTTTTTTTTTTTTCTTTTTTTTTTTTTGGTCTTGTTTTGCTTTTGTTCCTGGTCTAGCTTGGTTAATTCCCATTTTCAAATAATGTTTGAGATAATAAGCATTCTTTAGCTAAGGTCTCAATCACTTTATCTCCAATTGAGCTTTGTTCTGTCAACATTTCTCTAAACAACAGCAACAATTGTTTTGGTAACTGAATCCTAAATAAGAGAGCCATGCTGTACTAAGAGATGATGATCTTTACAAGTCTTTCTCCTCCCTTTAATTATGTGTGGTGAAGGGCAGTTAATGTGTTCTTCTCTTGTTTTTAGTTATTTTTTACCTTAATGGTCTAAAAATTCCATCGTAAGTACTTGTCAAGTTGTTCCTATTTTAAAAGCTCTGATGTTTAAACGCAAATATTACTTAACTGCTGTGAAACAACATATATTGTGATCATAAACCCGTCTCTACTATATTAATCCTAATAGGCCGATTGAGACAAACACTTCTAAAAGCCATTCTTCCCCAGTAATTAAGACTTAACTGTTGCTGAACCTTAGACAGGATATTCATTTTTGCCAGTTTTGCTGCAGACTTGAGATCTTCCAAAGTCCAAAAAGTTTTAGTCTTCCACCATGACATCGTTGCCAACAACGTGTCTCATTTTTAACAAAGAAAAACTGGTCCAAAGTAAGATTAATCTATCTTCTAACACAGTGCCAGAATGGCAGTCTCCTTTATCTCAGTAATATGTCCGTGTAATTATCCAGCATAAAGCTCAAAGTAGCTCATTATGTCTGGCCTTAGAACATAAGTCTCTATGTGAGTTATACAGAGATACAACATTTCCTCCAAATTTCTAGAGTTATAGGAAGGACAGCTGTAGAGGGTTTTATCTGAATCAGTCAGACCCCAAACCTGTAAGTAGTACTATTTCTAGCACTTTGAGATTCATGGGTGGTTTTCACGTCTGGAATCAAGGTATGTGCAAGAATGGCTCTACCATGTTGGAACTATTCAAAAGAAGTTTAAATCTCATAGTTTAGAATGCGTGCTGGTTTCTTCAGTCATGTCTTCATGACTTTTCTGTTTCAAGCACATTCAACTGCATCCATTGTGTTAGCATGCTGGATTGCTTGAAATGTAGTTAGTAAGTCCACAGGGAATGCTCACAAATCTGCTGAGTTACTAAGATATCACCTTCAAATTCATAACACAAGTAGCAGAAGTTTAAACGGTGTAGTCACCTGTAGATGTTTCTGTACTCAATTCAAATAATTTTGTAAATACATTAGCTATGGGGGTACCTGGGTGGATCAGTTGAGTGTACGACTCTTGATTTCATGGGGCTTTGAGCCGGGTGTGGAGCCTGCTTAACATTTTCTTTCTCTGTTTCCCTCTGTCTCTTCCCTGCATGTGTGCACACGTGTGTGCTCTCTCTCTCGAATCAAATCAAATCAAATCAAATCAAATTAAATTAAATACATTAGCTACAGGTTTCCCATTTTCATTGAAGTCTATCTGTGGTGACTGAAATCCCATTCATAGTCTTTACTTTCCCAGAATTTGGCCTGGGTGAAGGATCCATTTTCCCGCCTCAAGCAGACTCTGTTTCAAACTTTTTAGTGATTACGTCTTTAATTTCTCCATGTTTGTAAGTAGGTGGCTGGTTGTGGCAGGCTTTTCATAGTATATCTGTTCAGTCACTCTAAAGCTGAGTTGGGTCTTTTGCTTTCACGCCTTTGCATTGATTTGGATGCTGGGTTTTATAAAATCTGTGGTACTAAAATTGTTAAAAGAAATGTAAATGCCCTTTGAGGCTTTTAATGTAGATAATTAAATCCATTGCATCCCACTTGACCAGCTGCTTGGACCTACCCTCCTTAACCTTACATGTGCAAAATTCACCTCAGAAAAGACAGCTGTGAAATTCAGCTATGCTCCTCTCTCCTTTCCCACCTCAAGGGATAAAATATTTAGATAGTTTAACAAATTACAAATTGATTTGAGTCACAAGACATTGATCTAGTTTTACTTGCATTTATCCCTATTTCCAGAGGTGCCATTTTGTTTTCTGAAATCTTGTGTTGGCCCTGACATACATTGCACTCTCTGAAGCTTATCATCGAATTCTCCACTTATTACAATTCCAATAAGATTGTGATTTGCCAGATTAATATAAAGATGGGATTGTGTGTTTCAACATATCCTTGTCAATTGTCTTTCTGTCTTTTTAACTGTCAATTTCTGTTTTAGATTCTTAAAATATGTTACCAAGTCAAATGCATTAACAATTAGTCCAGGTTGGTTAGCTTCCACTATAAGTACATGGCTATTGGATTCTCTCTGTCTTCAGGATTACTAGGGTATTTGAAGAACCCTTTAAAAATGTGATATCCACAATCTCTGACCTCTAGCATTTTACTTACTTTATTTGTATGGGGAAGAGGATGGAAGAGAACTTTTAAAGAAAGAGTAGAACTTCTGTATTTGTTAGGCACTTGATATACATTTCTTCACAACATTCTCATAACAATCCTAAAAGAAACTATCACTCTCTACTCTCTAGATGAGTTAATTAAAATTTGGAGAAGTTAAATATTAGCGCCAAGTTCTTACAGTTAATAAGAGACAGTCAGGATTTAAATATAGGTCTCCTGACTCCACAGCCTGCCTCTTCTCCACTAATCAGATTACTTTCCTTTTATAGTTTTACATTCTAGCTTACCTTGTATTTTCATTATTTATATGCATATTATTTCTCCCTTTTAGTTCAGTGATTTTCAAAGCATGGCGTATGGAGTGTTAGCATCAAATTCACCAGGGTTAGCTAGTTGAGTGCCAAATCTTGGTCGCTGAGATCTACTGAATTGTAAAATATTAGAAGAAGGAAGACTCCCTTACAAATATGAGTCCCAGGTAAATCTGACGATGCACAGTATAATTTGAAAGCAATCTTCTAAAGAGTCATGTTCAATATATCTGTTTTCTGCATTTCCCAGTTTAGTGTCAGACAAATGGTTGATGTTCAATAAGTCCTTATATCAGATTTTGATATTGTTTTAGAATCCTTGAGAAAGAAGTTTAATTTTCTCTTATATTAAATCAACCAAGTACTTGTTCATGATATGGCTACCAGAACTCTCTTATAACTCCTTCAATGTAGCTCATTGGGTTGGGTTCCAGGGGATATGTAGAGAACACAAAAGACACAGAAGTTTAGGACAGTATCTTGACCAATATATATCCTCCGACATTAAAAAAAAAAATGGCACAGTGCAATATCTCAGGCTTAGTTCAATGAGTAGTTTTGCAAAAATTTATATATTAGGTAAGCCCCTCCAGTAGTACCGAATTCACTCCTATTTTCTCCATTCTTTTTCCTTCACCATAAAAAAAAGATGTTATTGAGAGATGGGAACAGATGAGATTTTATTAGGAGAAATGGAAAGAATAAGCCTAAGAATAAAATCTTTGCTTTCAATGCAAATATATTTTCTTCAGAAACCATTTCTTAAGATCTTGGAAGTTGCAGATTTTTTAAAATTACAAATGGGCCCCGAAACCTTTCCACTTGTTTCTGAGCTCTCTGGATATCTTGGCACCGTGGGAATCATTTGGATATTCCCCCATATACTGAATTAAATAATTCAACAAGTGCCAAAGTTAGAGACATCTTACATACCAGCTGAGATTGAAGGGAATGCTCATTTTTTTCACTAAGATGTTTGGTTTAATAGGTGAGATTTATAGTTCCTAAGCTTGGAGAGCAAAGATGCTATGGACCTTGGGTTGATGGGGGGTGAGGAGGGAGGGGAGGGTAGGTGATGGGCATTGAGGAGGGCACCTGTTGGAATGAGCACTGGGTGTTGTATGGAAACCAATTTGACAATAAATGTCATATTTAAAAAAATAAATAAATAAAAATTAAAAAAAATAACCTTAAAAAAAGAATTATAAAAAGATGGACCTTATCTTAGACTCTTCTAATTTTTATTCAGAGAACCCAATAAGTTCTTCCAATTTCAAATGATTGTTTATTCCATATTCCACAATATCCGTGTGTGAATAGATGGAGCTATTTTCTGTCATTCATATACCAAGGTAATGAAATCATTTGTTTTTCCTACATATCCCTTGGCCATCATACTTGGTTAATTACCATATCTTATAGACGGATTCATTGTCGTGCTTACCACAGTCTTCTAATAATTTGTTGATCATTTCTTCTTAATATATGTATGGCCTCTGTTAAATGTTTAGAAATTTTGTTGAATTTGATATGTGAATGATGAATAAATTTATGAAGTGAAATAATCCAAACTAAACAGTTAAGTTTTCTTCTCTCTCCAAGTTTTCCACGTGCGGTGGCAGTCTTACGGTCCCAATTCAAAGAATACCAAACCCTCAAAAGACAGCCGACGCTCAGAATTCTCAGGCCAGAAATGTGGGCGTCAGGGACAGATGTGTGCCTACAGGTTCCCAAGAAGAGCAACTCAACAAAATGGGTATTTTCTCATGCATTCAGGGAAACATTTAAATAAATGGAACGGAAGCTAGTGCTTCCGTAATGGATTAGTCCCAATAAGATAGAGACAGCCTGCACACCCTGATAATCATCAATATGCACGTTGATTGCTGCGCAGGCTCATCTTCCTCTTCCACTGCTGTTGGGTGCTTCCTAGCACACTGAGACACTGCATTCAGTGTGTGTAAGGTACGGTGCAGAAGCCCATGGACTAAAGCCTACATGGTATTATTTATTAGACTCGATTTGATATAAATAATTACTTTGATTGTAAAAGTATTCTAAGTTAGATTGAATTTATTCCGAGTGTCTAGATGATATTTTCTACTGAGAAAAATGGAGTAATCATTAAAAACAGTCAATTGTAACAATCTATTTCAAACAATCCTGAAAGTTAAGGCTAGTGGTACTTGAATTTCAAATGCCAAGTTTATATATGGTCGTATATGAATCATATCTATCTCATCCTGCCTTTTACAGTTTCCTAAAGGGCAGGTAACTTTATCTAGTAAGACCTGTTTAATTTTAAGGAGTATTTGGTCTAGTAAATGAACAAATGGATATTCATGGAAATACCTTAAGGAAAGGGAACCCCAAAAAGAAAGTCAAATAGAATATCCTGCTATTAAACTGTTGGTATTTTGGAGCTCTTTGACCTGGGATGTGACAACTGTACTTCTCCGAATGTTAGTAATCTTAGAATCTATATCACATTTTAAAAATCAACTAACCAATTTGTTTATTGTGGCAAAGAGGTTTGGCTGGCTAATCCAATAGTCATTTCTGATAGGGTTTTCTTTGCCAGTCTACACCATGAGAGTTAGAAAACCAAAACACTCTCCTTTAGTCTCCCTTGTGAAGCAGGGTTGCTATGCGACACATTCTCATTGATGAGATGGAAGTGGAAGTCATTTCAAAGCTGCTCGGAGAGTTTTTACTTCCTGAAGTAAGCATTGTATATCAGCTAACCTCTCCTTGTTTCATTCTTTATTGAGATCCGTCACCGTGGTGGGGTCTTCAGCAGCTACCCTGTATAAAGGAAGCATAAGAGATGGAATGGCCGAGGGAATCGGGCTGTGACACTAATAGTTACCCAATGCCAGAGGTTCTGTAACTATAGGCTTATTTCTCTGGGAAAGAGAAGGGAGGAGAAAAACTAACCCCTATTTTTATAAGCCACTGCACTTGTATATTCTGTTTTGTATGTATGACAAATGATACATTTAACCCTTGCTGAAAATACAAGATTTATTTGGACATCGCTAAAGATTTTCCTTCTAGAAATTTGGTATTTCATAGGCTTGTGAGACTTTTCCTTACAATCATAATTTACATAATCTGTGAAAAAACATATTTATCCAACAAAGGAAAACAGAATGGCTTATGGAAAAAAAATCACTTATTTGGGGTAATTTTGCCATTTTATTTTTTTATTCTTTGCAGAAAATGGAAATACCGGTAACAATAACAACAGCAAGAATAGCATATATTTTAAAAATAATTTATTAATGTTAGGAGTAAATCAATAATGATTGTGCTGTAAATAACTTCTTAAAGTGGTGCACTATATTTATTTTAAAATTATGTATACCAAATGCAATGTGCTATTCAGGATTGAATTCTGGAACAATAAAAATACCTGATTGGAAAAAAATAGCAAAATCCAAGTAAAGTTTTCAGTTTAGTCAATGGTAATATGATGATGCTAATTTCTTGCTTTTAAAGGATATATGGGAACTCTTTGTAAATATTTCTGTGTACATACAATTATTTCAAAATAAAAAAAATGTTTAAAAACTATGTACACATGCAAAGCTGTGTACATTTTCTCTCTGTGGATAATGCAAAAGTGCAAGTTACTCACAAATACCCACCAGAAGTATTTGTAACAAGGGCAATGACCTTGATTGGTTAGTTGGTGGAAAGATCATTTCTAGCACTGCACAATTTGTGTATTTCAGGCAGGAGGATATACAAACAGTATTTTTAAGTACATACATCTATCTTACGGGCAGAAATCTTGGATAGTATTTATTCATGTGATCTCTGTTCCTAAACCACAGTTACAATACCTGTTGTCACCCTGAGTTCACTCGCTCTTAGAGTTAGGTGTTGAAATAGTAGAATCATTATGCACACTCTTAAAACCACTGCTTATTAACCTTCCTAAAGCTGGCAGGAACAGTGTTTACTTTCCACATCACTTCCAAACTGAAATGTTCACTCAACTGCTCTGTGGCAGGTAGAGTTTTTCCCCTGTGCACATTAGCTACTGCCTGTTGTATGGAGTTTTTATGTATGTAGGTAGTTTTCAAGAGAATAACACATTCTTTTCAAATATTGAATGAACTCAATTTGTGTTCCTGCTGTTGGAAGTCTATTCCCCTTGTTCCTCAATGACTGCTTTTGATTTAGTTATCATCAGGAATGGCTTACCGAGGTTACTCCCAGGGAAAAAAAATGTTCCACGGTTCACCATAATCATTCCCTATTCCATATTTACATTACAATTAAAAATATTATGAAATGAGGGGCGCCTGGGTGGCGCAGTCGGTTAAGCGTCCGACTTCAGCCAGGTCACGATCTCGCGGTCCGTGAGTTCGAGCCCCGCGTCGGGCTCTGGGCTGATGGCTCGGAGCCTGTTTCCGATTCTGTGTCTCCCTCTCTCTCTGCCCCTCCCCCGTTCATGCTCTGTCTCTGTCTGTCCCAAAATAAATAAAAAACATTAAAAAAAAAATATTATGAAATGAATCTTAATTCACCCCTAACTCTTCGCCTTGGCCCTCTATGTTTTTCCTTAATATATCCTTTCAATCATTTATCGAATGTATGCAACTTTCACAATAGTGAAAAATGATATTTTTAAATACATGAATGATTTCATTTTGTGAGGCCATCATCTTTCCAATTTTAATTGTTCCAGACAACTTCATTGTTTTGATATATCAGCATTTAATTATATTCAGCATTCAGTTTATTCACATTTTATTCCTTTTGCACGTATTATGGTGTTGAATGTCTGGGTTGAATTATGTTCCTCTTCAAACTCATATGTTAAAGTTCTAATATCCAGTACCTCAAAATGTGACCTTGTTTGGAAATAAGGTTGCTGAAGGTGTAATTACTTAAGACGAAGTCATTACAGTGGGCTTTAATCCAATATGACTGACGTTCTTATCAAAAAGGGAAATTTAGGCAGAGAAATACACATAGAAAGATTGCCAGGTAAAGACAGAGATTGGGATAATTCTATAGGCAAAGAAGTGTCAAAGATTGCTAGAAACCACTAGAAGCTGGTGGAAAGCCATGAAACAGATTCTTCCCCATAGCCCTCAGGAAGGACCCCCACTGCGGACACCTTGATGTCTTACTTCCAGGCTCCAAAAGTGTGAGACAGTAAATTTCTGTTGTTAAAGCCACTGAGTATGTGGTTCTTCAGCCCTTCCAAACTAATACAATGTCATTGAAATACTCTGTGTGATTAGTATTAACCATTCTTTCTCAATGTTTGTTCAGTGCCTGTATTCACACTTGCCTACTCAGAATAATTTTTGATTAATTTTTCCCAGTTATAGAGGTAAATATCTTATAAATCATATATCTACATACTTATATAAACATATGTATTTATATATAAATATGTGTATTTACATGCTAAATGTTTTTTAAAAATTTTAATATTCATATATCAATGGTACCTGGCCATTTATAAAAATTAATGACAGTATTAGTATATCCTATTATAATTGTTATTTTATATATTCAATTATTATTTCGATTACTTTAGATTGAGTTTTTTGTTTTTCCCAGTAACATTATGATTTTATGGCCCCCTTTATAGATTCAACTACTTTTAATAATCTCCAATTACTTTTTATTTTTAAATTCCAGTATAATTAATATACAGTGCCGTATTAGTTTCAGGTGCACAATATACTGATTCAACAATTCTCTACATTATTCAGTGCTCATTATGGTAAGTGTAGTCTTTAATCCCTTTCATCTATTTTGCCCATCCTCTCAATAACCTCCCCATGCCCACACGTATCATCTCTATATTTAAGAGTCTGTTTTGTTGTTGTAATTGTTGTTGTTATTGTTTGTTTTGTCTTTGTTCATTTGTTTCATTTCTTAAATTCTTCATGAGTGAAATTATATGGTATCTGTCTTTCTATGACTGACTTATGTCACTTAGCATTATACTCTCTATGTCCGTCCATGTGCTTGTAAATGACAAGAGTTCATTCTTTTTTTACAGCTGAGTAATATTCTATTGTGTGTATATATATATATATATATATATATATATATGTGTGTGTGTGCGTGTGTGTGTGTATATATATATATGTATATATATATATATACATATATATATATATATATATACACATATATATGTGTCACTTCTTTATCCATTCATCAATTGATGGACACTTGAACTGTTTCCATATCTTGACTATTATAAATAATCCTGTTATAAACACAGGGTTGCATGTATCCTTTTGAATTAGTGCTCTTGTATTCTTTGGATAAATACCCGTTAGTGTGATTGCTGGATCATAAGTAGTTCTATTTTTAACTTTTTGAGGAACCTCCATACTGTTTTCCACAGTGGCTGCACTAATTTGCACTCCTAACAGTGTACAAGCGCTCTTTTTGCTCTGTATTCTCACCAACATCTGTTTCTTTTGTTGCTGATTTTAACCATTTTGACAGGTGTAAGATTATATATCATTGTAGTTTTGATTTTCATTTCCCTGAAGGTAAGTGATGATGAACATATTTTCATGTTTCTTCTAGACATCTGTAGGTCTTCTTTGGAAAAATGTCTGTTCACATCTTTTGCACATTTTTAATTGGATCATTTTTGCTTTGGGTGTTAAGTTTTGTAAGTCCTTTATATATTTTGGATACTAACGCTTTATCAATATGTCATTTACAAATATCATTTCCTTTTCCATAGGTTGCCTTTTTGTTTTGTTGATTCTTTCCCTCACTGTGCAGAAGCTTTTTATCTTGATGTAGTCGCAGTAGTTTACTTTTGCTTTTATTTCCTTTGCCACAGGAGACGTATCTAGAAAAAAAGTTTCTATGTTTGATGTCAAAGAGGTTACTACCTGTGTTCTCTTCTAAATTTTTTGGCTTAAGGTCTCACATTTAGATCATTTATTCATTTTGGATTTATTTTTGTGCATGGTATAAGAAAGTGCTCCCGTTTCTTTCTTTTGCACTTTTATGTCCAGTTTTCCCAACACTGTTTGTTAAACAGACTGTCCTTTTCCCACTGGATATTCACCCCTCCTTTGCCAGAGATTAATTTACCATATAAGTGTGGGTTTATTTCTGGGTTTCTACTTCTGTTCCATTGATCTATACATCTGTTTTTTTTTGTGTGTGTGATAGTGTCATACTGTTTTGATTACTACAGCTTTGTAATATAACTTGAAGTCCAGAATTGTGATGCCTTCAGCTTTGTCTTTCTTTTGCAAGATGGCTTTGGCTATTCAGGGTCTTTTGTGGATCCATAAAAATTATAGGATTGTTTTTTCTAGTTTGTGAAAAATGCTGTTGGTATTTTGATAGGGATTGCATTACAATTGTAGATTGCTTGGGTAGTATAGACACTTTAACAATATTTGTTCTCCCAATACATGAGCATGGAATAACTTTTCACTTCTGTGTGTTGTCTTCAATTTTTTTCAACAGTACTTTATAGTTTTCAAAGTTCAGGTCTGTCACTTCTTTGGCTAAGTTTATTCTTAGGTATCTTATTGTTCTTGGTGCAAATGTAGATGGGATTGTTTTCTTAATTTCTTTTTCTGCTGCTTCATTATTGGTATATATAAATGCAATGGATTTCTGTACATTGATTTTGTATCCTGCAACTTTAGTGAATTTGTTTATCAGTTCTAGCAAGTCTTTTGGATTTCTATATACAGTATGATGTCATCAACAAATAGTGAAAGTTTTACTTTTTCCCTTACCAATATGGATGCCATTTTATTTTTTGTTGTTGTTGTCTGATTGCTATGGCTAGAACTTCCAGTACAAATTTGAATAAACATAGTGGTGTGGATAAACATCCTTGTCTTGTTCCTGACCTTAGGGGAAAGGCTTTCAGTATATCTCTAATGGGGATGGTGTTAGCTGTGGGTTTTTCTTTCTTTCCATTTTTTTAAATGTTTATTTTTAAGAGAGAGAGAGACAGAGAGAAAGAGAAAGCGTGTGTGAGCGGAGATGGGGAAGGGCAGACAGAGAGGAGGACGGAGGATCAGTGTGTGCTGCATGCACTCTGCTATTGTGTCTTGACCACTTTATCCTTCAGGCTAGTCATCTGCAGAGGCTCTCTTTATCTAATGTGTGCAGTGCTTGGTCCCTGGCCTAATGTGATGAGGTTTAATTAGGTATGTTCTGGACTGCTTGTGAAATGAGACCTGTCACTGCTGCCACTGGAACCAAGGACTTGCAAAACTCTTGGGTTGGGAGATGCAGTGTTGGCAGGGGTTTGGGACAGTCTTATGGGGGGGGGGGCAGCGTGCCCATTGTCCTGGGACTGAGGCAAACATGTTCTATGTCCAGAGCTTAGGGGTGGGGGACTTGGTGTAAGCAAGTAAGATACTGAGTATGAATGCTCTGGTGGTTTCTACATGTAGCTCTGTGTTTATGCTGAGGGTTGGACAAGGAAAATGGCACCTGCCAGTTCCTTTGTTCCATGACATTATCTCTGTGAATACTGCCTCTCTGGGACATGTTCCAAGATGAGTAGCTTACCTCCCCATTGAGTGCCTCAGATGGTCTTCTGATCCCTGTTTCTATGCTGTTTGTCTACAGGCTCTTTGCCCTCTCTTTTCTCCAAAAGCTGCCCAATGGCCCACAAGCTCTTTCAGAGCCAAGCATGCAGGTCTTTAAAATTCAAGACTTTAAGCCCCATTTGTTGAAATAACTCATGAAATTTAGGCATTCTCACTTTCTAAGTCAATTGCTGTGGGGATTTGTCTTCCCTTGTGAACTCCTCAGTATGTTAGTTTGTCTCTCACTCTCTGAGACTGTGGCTCCTTCCCTACTGCAGCAACCATGGTCTGTTTCTCTCTCAAACCACATCTCCACACTTCCTACCTTCTTCAATGTCACCTCTTCGCTACCTATACTTGTGGACTTTACTGGCCAGTATTCAGATTAATTTCTGGGGTATTTAGGATGTTATGATAGTTATCTAGTTGTATTTGTGGGATGGGGATACTCTAGGGTCCCCTCCTCTGCTGTCACCTTCCCAGTTTTTCCCAAATTACTTTTTAATTTTTATTTTCAAATTACTTACTTCAGCTAGGAGTAGACCTTTAAAGGGCTGCTTTTTCTTTTCAGCATTGTCTTTGTCTTTCTTGAAAGCAATCTTAAAATACAACAACAACTTGAAGTTCCAGAATTTTCCTTCCTCATGAAATGGAATCATCCCTTCTCCCTTTCAGTGAAGAATGTTATTAGAGAGGGAAATGTGAGCACAAAGTCTACTCATTAGTGTTGGTGGTGAACACTAGTGTTGCTGCAATTGTTGTGCCAGTTTTACTGATAAAAAGGGAAAAGATATTACTTTATGATGTCACATATTCATCTCTCTCATTCTATTTTTGTATTTAACATACTACATTTCTGAATGCCCTTATACTCTTGACTTTGGGGTCTCATAGACTGTTAAACTTTTGACTACAATTAAATTATGAAGATAAATTAGATAGCTGTGTACCAAATGGATGGAAGAAGATGTCTTAGAGAGGTATGTCTATTAGGATTCTAACTTAAGCAAAAGGGAATTTATTGGAAGGGTCTCACATTAGCTCACAGAGTTGAGCAAGGCAGGTATGGGAGCTTCCAGGAACTATGAAAGCATCTTAAGACAGGACGGATATTTATAAGAACATCACAAGCATGTTCCTTTGCTGTGGAGGAGAGTAAGGAGTCTTAACATGTAATCCTTCCAAAAATACCCACAGTGTGCTGAGTAATAGAAGGATGATAAATGGTGGCTGGGTCACCAAATGCATACCTACTGCAGGAATAAGAGCAGTTTGGGGACTGCCAACATGACTTATGTGAGAAGTCAGCTTTATTCAACATAAAGATAGTGGATAAAGAAAAAAAGTAATAAGCAAAAAAATTCATGGCTCTTTGACTGCATTGGAAACTCCTTCAAGAAACTATAAGATAAAAAAACAAAACAAAACAAAAAAAAAACGTTACCAACCATGGCTTATTGAACCAAATTTTTCTTTTTCTCCTTTCTAAAACCTGCCAGGTCATAGATTTAGCAATGGCACCATTCTACCATCGATGGACATCAAATACAAAAAAAAAAAGTGACAAAAAGTACATGGTCTGGGTGTGGTTTATATTATGTTCTGTATACTTTTGGTTTCATGAAAAACTATGATAATTTCTTTTTTTTTTAATTTTTTTTAACGTTTTTATTTATTTTTGAGACAGAGAGAGACCGAGCATGAGCAGGGGAGGGGCAGAGAGAGGGGGAAACACAGAATCTGAAGCGGGCTCCAGGCTCTGAGCTGTCAGCACAGAGCCCGATGCGGGGCTCGAACTCAGGGACTGTGAGATCATGACCTGAGCCGAAGTAGGACGCTCAACCAACAGAGCCACCCAGGCGCCCCAAAAAACTATGATAATTTCTTGAGAAACTAGCTTATATATTTTACTGATGATATATTATTTTTTCTTGAATTGAATGTAGGATTTATTTAAAATAAGAACAGAAGGAGCCATACTGTATGCTACCACTATCAATAAGGGGCAGGAAAGAAGGGGTAATATGACTTGAAAGTTATATACCTGGTAAGCCTGGTTGCTAGTCAGGTGACTGAAAGTTATGGACTGAAGTTAATGGCAGTTGACTGAGTGAGAGAGTTTTGGCATTGACTTTCATTATAGTGGCATTTAAAATGTTGCATTTGGATAAGATTATTAAAAGGGAGAGTTCAGAGTTAGTGAAGGAATAATGGGTCTTATATTGAGGAGGTAGAAAGAGAAAGGAAATAATAGATAGTGTAGAAAAAAAAAAGATTATTTCTTTTTTTCCCCGAAGGGCTAAAGAAATGTCTCTTTAAAAGAGAATCAGTATCGGGGAGCCTGGGAGACTTATTTGGTTGGGCATCTGACTTCGGCTCAGGTCATAATCTCACAGTTCATGGGTTTGAGCCCTCATCGCATCGGGCTCTGTGCTATCAGCATGGAGTCTGGAGTCTGTTTCAGATCCCCTGTCTCCCTCTCTCTCTGCCCCTCCCCCACATTTCAAAAAATAAAATAAAGCATTAAAAATTTTAAAAAAATAGAGAAGCAATATACTCCCCCCCCCCCCCCCCCCCCGATTTTAGACTCATACTGCATGTCACTTATAGGGAGATTAACTTTTGGGTAGAGTTACTGGAATACAATTATCAAAACACTTTGAAGTCTAAGATCAGGAACAAAAGAAGTAGTGATCTTCTAGGAAACGTGACAAAATACTTGAGGGTGTAGGATTTGGAATTAGAAAGTCCTAGGATTTAATCCTGGTTCCGTTACTTAAGTACTTGAGCTAGTTGCTGAAACTGTAGGAATCTTATTTTTCTTCATCTAGACTAATACCTATTTCCTACGGTTATTTTCAGATTTATATAAAATCGCACATGAGAAGTATCTAGTAAATTGGCACACAGTGTGCTATCAATAATAATTTTTTTAAAAGAACAGAATGACTTCAAAGAGCGGTTTCCAAGTGTTATCTCTTATGAACACATTTGTTATATCACCTTAACACTCACATTTATCAGGCAATTTATATTTGGATATAATAGAAGTAGATATGCCTGATATTTTTCAAATTACCAGTACAACAGTCGTGCTGTGTAGCTGTTATATAAAATGCGACCATGTGTTGTCTGGTGTGCAGACAATTCCATTTCCATTCCTCCCCTATGAAGCTGTAATATGTCTACAGTCAAGGCCTACAATCAAAAAGGAATATGGAAGCAATAATCAAATTTGGGGCAGGGATAAAATTCACAGGCCTGAAAAATTGAAATCTGCAACATCTTGTATACATTCATGTATTCATAGTTTTCAAGGAGTTTTGTGGTTATTGGAGAACCTGGGATGTCTCTGCTTTCATCAAATGAATATTTTCTTTAAATCTAGTGCAATGGGAAAAGGGAAGAAGCAAGGATTACTTGAAGCTCCAGGAACGCGAGACAATAAAACCCCACAGTGTGTGTTTGTGAGTGTGCCTCTGCGTGTGTGCACGCTGGGGGAGAGAAGGTGTTGGAAATAATTTTGAAAGATATTTTAATTTTTGAAAATAAACTTTCATGTTACCAATGTAACGCTAATGCATTGCATGCAAGACTTTTCATGTATCAACCGGTGAAGAACAGACATCTAAAATCAGAATTGGTAGGGATTAAAGTTTGCTCAACATTTTTTAGTTTTGCTTCATGAGTCCGTGATTTCCCTTTGTGACATTTATGTATATTGTTACCATGTCACCTCACCCAGTCTACATTCTATCTATGCTGGACTTCTGTAAGTTTTTCTAATCCTTCATAGTTCTCTGTCTCAGAGCTGTTCCCACTGTCTTAAAGACCTTTACCACCCCATCAGGATATAGCATTAATTCCTACATATTACTTATATCCCAGTTTAAATGTCTTTTCTTTAGGAAAATCATCCCAATCCACATAGATTAGATCAGGGCCCTTTGTTATTAATTTTTATAATCTGTGTCCTTTTCACTCGTATACTTATCACAGGCTCATGGTAGGCACTGGATGATTACCTGCTCAATGAACAAAGAAAGACATCAATAAGTCGGTCTTCTGACCACTCAGATGACTTTTGGTCTTGCTAAGTCACCTGTATTCCATGACATATTTCTTTCTTCTACGTGTACATTTGGTTTTAGCTTTTGACCTTAAATCTGCAGGGCCACAACCGTCCTTCTCTAGTCACTTCCCAACTCTGTTTGCTGTTATAAGAAGCTGACAATGTGTGTCAAATTTATGATTGATTGGTCAGCCTCCAGTTTATGGACCATCAATTTTAGAAGCCGATGTTCAACTTTCATGAATGTATAAAAGAAAATCTCTGGAGTCCAGAATTCAACCTATTTTTAAAAAGAAAGAAAAACTTTTTTGGCTATACTTTTCTTCCCAAAGTATATGATCAGTTTTTTTTTTTTTTTCGTTTTTAACAACATCTGTTCTATTTTTAAAAGCGATGAAAAAAAAATGCCACCTTCTTTTCCAATTTACTAAAAATGTCTAAGAATGGGATTATTAACAGTAAAATGATGTCATTTTTTTAGTCACTCAGTTTACTTAGGTTTTAAAAGAAATGCTACTTTAAGAACTGTGCATGGAGAGGCGAAAAGAAAAGATATTTAACGACACACCTGCTGTTCTTTTCAGCAGGATGGGAAAGGGTGTTATTCGTCGATTCCCTCATAAATATTTTAGGAATTATTTTTAATAGTATAAATCATAGGAACAAGCTAAGAAGAGCAGAAAGCATCAAAACAAGCTAATCTTAAAACCAGGCCACATGTGTGATCATTTAAATTTTAGTCAGGAGCCATTCATATTCAATGCATTATCATGCATAGGGGGAAAAATCAAGGTTAAAAAGATGGAGAGACAGATCATATTCCACTATTTCCTGTTGACCTTGAAATTTCTGTTCGTTCAGTAAGGCACATGTCAGCTTGAGGGTTAACAAGTTTTAATTTCTATTGTATTTTAAAATTTCCATCAATCCCTCCATTTAAATGCATAATATCCAAAAAAGGCCTGCAGAAAAATGAAACCCACTCTGCAATAAACAATATTTTGGATGCATTTGTGATAGATTCAAAGATAAGTGAAAGTGAACTATTGAAACAACAAATTTTAAAAACCCCACAAAAACAATCAAAACAAAAACTACCAGCTTAAATATGAAAAGTTAAAGCAAATTATAAATGGTCTGGTGAAGGTCATTCTGGAAATCTCTACTATTTTCACCAGGCTACCCAGAGCTGCTGCTATTCTGCTTATTTTCGATTGTTCCCTTCCTCCTTCTTTTCCTTTAAAAATATGTAAAAATTCAAGCTTGAAGCTCTTTTTTAATTAAATATTTCCACTTCTATTATAAAGCCTACATTCAGAATTTACTCCTCATCAGCTTAAATTAAAGAAGATAAAGCATGAAGTGTACATAATTAAAAACCTCATTATATTTTATGAGCAATGGGCAAGACGTTGTTAAATGCTCGCCATTCCAGAGATATCTCTAAGGAAGTTCTTAATTCTACTATATATGTATTAGGCTCTTTGGGGCAGCTATGTCAATATATTTATTGTTTAATGATTAAACAGTAATTGACACTACAGAACTGTAAAAAAATGTTACTAAGTTTTATTGATTTGATAGCTGCATAACATTTTAATTTTTTAATGAAGTGTCTACATTTTCATCGCAAGATGAATTGTATGTGTTTTTGGCAACAAATAAGTGAAATATTAAAAATCACGCTTTTGTGGCTTTGTAGTCTGACCGGGGACCCTGATTTTGATACATTTTATTTGAATAGGTGTATGGAAAAGAGATCATTCCTGGCAAGGGAAGAGCATTACTATGTGTTTAAGATCAGAATTAAAAGGAGTCACTGATCAGATTAGGAATAAAGGGAGTAACACCAAGAAACTTTACAAATCGTGACTACAGAGTGGTGGTGGCCATAGTCAGCAAATACAGCACGAATGTCGTATAATTTAAATTCTCTTGCCTTAAAGAGGTCTAAGATTTAATAGGTTTAGAAAAGCACACACATGCTTCGGTGTTATTGATTAATCAGGAAAGATGAAAAAGAATGGATGTCACTGAGATTGGGTTTTTTATTGAAATATTTTCTAGGCTTCTGTTAAGGGTATGACGGGCCACTTTGAAATTTCACACTAGAGGTGGCTGGTGGTAGCACATTTCACTGAGACATTTCTGGAACACAGGCAGGCTAACATTTTGCCTTTGCAAATGTCATGCTCCAGGGAAGTGGTGTGAAATGATAGAAAATGAAAGTTTTAGAGCCAAACAGAATGGCTCTGCCACTCACTGGTTATATAAAATTGAGGAGGGAACATAAACATTTACCTGGCAGGGGCATGGGTTATGCAGGATTAGACAGGCTGGTGACCTTTATTACAGAGAGACACGTGAATGATACATTTGTGTTAATAATTTAGCACACTAGATTGAATGTGCCGCAGTCCCATAGCCTGTGTTTTGTGGCTTCTCGCATTGCTCTAAAGTTTCTATTTGCACAGATGGAGAGCAAGACATTACTTTTGCTACTTCAGGGTTTGATATTTTGCAGGTAAATATTTCATACAGTCAAAGTTCAGCCCCCGTCTTTTGTCTTCTCTCATGATTGTCTCTCTCCTTTTCCTTAAGATGATGCCATGGCCTAAGGAAAGCTTATGCCTACTCATGGGATGGGGAAAGGAGGTTGGCTGCTTGCCAGTCCATGGGCAAGCCTGTGAGGCGTGGTCCCATTTCCTAGGCCCTGGCTTTACTACGTTCCCTGTCTCCTGGTGATGGCAGGTTAAACATCTCTGGGAATGCCAGAGGCCACTCTTTTGCCCTGCCAGCCTCCCTATTGCCTCAGATGAGAAAGAACTTTGAGGATAGTTATTGTATACGGCTGGCCTTATTGAACTGTCAAAATGTTTTTATTTCCGTTTATTTTACTTGGTTATTTTATTTCATCTTATTTTATTTATTTTTTAAATTTTATTTTGCTAGTGGAGTCAACACATTAACAATTTTCTCTTGATCTTTCTAAAACGCCCGTGAAACTTGCAACTAAAAAAGTACAAGTTGCTTTTGTATGAGCAGTCACCTGATTTCAATGAAACATTAGGCTTCACAGAGTGATCTATAAATAAGCCTTCCTCTACAACATGTGTTAATCACTTGCCAAGGATAGCCTTCTCTAAAGCCAAGAGCAAGCCCTAAAATTTAATTCCTAAATTTCCCGACAATTAGAGGTTCTATAGACACACAGTGTGCCTTTCTAATTATCACAGGCAACATTTTAATCATGTTTTGCCACTGCACAACACAGGTCTCTAGCTTTCTGGCAAAAATACATCATTGTTTTCCACTCAGTGACAGATATTTAAGTTTTCTCATGATAATACCTCAGGTCAAGCTACACATTTCTGCATTGGTTATATTAGGCTAAACCTCAGTAACAAAAACTAAAATGGATATCATATCGAGTAGTAGAAATATATTTCTCACTAAAAGCTCAAAGTGGGTATTCTAATTGATTAGTCTTTTCCTTCTATTCATTAATTTAGAAGCCCAAACCCCTTTCCTCTTGTACAGCTAACAGTCCCAAGGCATTGTCATCATCTTCAGCCAACCAGGAGAAGAAGAAAGACAACTTGAAGGGATACAAACTCTTCTTAAAATCTTGCCCTGGAAATAACAAAGGTTATGTACACTCGTATTCCATTGACTGGTTTCAGCCATACTACCAAAACGAGCACCAAGAATGACTAAAAAATGTAATCTAGCTTGTGGGCAAAATGACAGGAAGGTGAATCTTAGACGACATCTAGTAATCTTGCCACCCTCTCCCAGATACTCTGTGCTCCTCCTATACCAACCTCCCTTCAGTTTTTGACAATGACAAATTTCTCCTATAATGGAGAAAACATTTTTTTTTCTCTTTCCTGTACCCAGAATGTTCTTCCTACCATGTCTATGCTTACGTTAACTCTTAGCTCTATGATATTTTGTTTTCCTCAAAGAAGTCTCTATCTGGTCAATTTGTGTCATCTTTGTTCATAGCAGCAAGTACTGTCATCTTCTGTGATACTTAGTGCAACTGTCCTCAGAGACTGTGTTCTATCGTTCAAAATTGTAACACCACTAACTGGTACAGTGTCTGGAACATCATTGGTTATTAATTGTTGAATAAATGAATGGACCAATGAATACATAACGTTTGGAAAACTTATTCGTTAGATCAATCGGCAGAAGCTACACTCATGTCCTAGTTTTAGCCCCATCAGTGACATGAGGCATAGTGGCAGGTATATGTAGAAATGGGGACAGATGTGTCTGAGATTAGCTTTTCTTTGCACAAAGTTGTAAAGATGATATTTTAAAACCATGTGGCTAAATAGAGAGTGGGAAACAAACACAGCTGATGCTTTGCTACTGATAATTAAGGATATGGAAAATAAAGCAACGCTAAGACATATTTTTTTAAGTTTATTTATTTTTAAGAGAGGGAGAAAGAGAGTGCATGCACATACCAACGGAGAAGGGCAGAGAGAGAGGGAGAGAGAAAATTCCAAGCAGGTTCCGAGCTGTCAGTGCGGAGCCTCAGGTGGGGCTCGATCTCATGAACCAAGAGGTCATGACCTGAGCCAAAATCAAGAGTCAGATGCCTAACCGAACTGAGTCACCCAGGCGCCCTGAAGCTAAGACATATTTAAGAATGCATTAATTTACTCATTTTCAGTACTGTGTCCACTAAAGAGTTTTCTTAGACAAATATAAACATTGATTTGAATCTATATTTTTAATAATTTCTTCCCTAATGTAAAGATAATCAATATTATGCAAACATCTGGGAAATGCTTTAATTATGATACAGAGTTTATATATACAAATGAGAGACTAGAAACACCACCTATAATTCAGTGCTAGAGTGACTCGAATTCCAGAGAAAATTTGTCCAGAGTCAAGGCTGTTTTCAATACTTTCATGCAACTTTCATTACTAACATTGAGCTACAGGTTGACCTTATTAGACTAATTGCATGTTATTTCTGTCTGACAGCTGGCAGTTTGGACTATCATTTATTTAACACTTCCGATTTGTATAATTCTCACGACTTTCTCACCATGAGCTTAGGGTTTGTGTATATTTTTTTCACCCAGGAACAGAAGATACTGAAATTTTAAGTAAGCTAAGTACCTTAGCTTTCTCTAGTAAATTATATTTCTTTGAAAATTCCACTGTCAATCTCAATTGTAGGAATATTGAAAAAAATTCTGAGACCAATGTGCTTAGAACTTAGAGTTTATCTTCAGCATAGACAAATAGTTAATGAAACGTCTTTTATTAACTTAGGAAATCTTTATTTTGCCAGACTCTGTCCTGTGCAAACAACACAGAAATAGATTTCCCTATGGTCATGGGGCTGGCATGAATCATGTGTTTTCCACTGTTGCATGTGAAATCATAATGTATTGAACACGACTTGAGGCCAGGCATTATGCTAAGTGTTAGGCCGGGTAAGATTGAGAGGATCCACTCACTCCCTGCCATCAAAGAACACACAGGCTAGTGAGTGGAATAAGTCATTCACCAACATTTACCAGAGTCATACCTGTTAAAATAAGCTTGGAAGATTATCTAAATATTTGCAGACATGGCATTTTTGAGCATGAAGACTTGGCCCCAAATTACCTCTGGTGAATACTATTTCTATTTATACTTATCTAAAAATAGTCAATCCTGGGGCGCCTGGGCAGCTCAGGCGGTTAAGCGTCCAGCTCTTGATGTCGGCTCAGGGCATGATCTCACAGTTCGTGAGTTCGAGCCCCACCTCAGGCTCTGTGCTAACATCACAGACTCTGCTTGGGATTCTCTCTCTCTTCCTCTCTCTCTGCCCCTCCCCTACTCATATGTGTTCTCTCTCTCTCTCTCTCAAAATAAGTAAATAAACTTAATAAAAAATAAAAATAGTCAATCTTAAGTAATCTACCTACATGACTAAGACAAGTAGAAACCAGAAAATATCTGAGAAAAAAATTTTGGCAAAAAATGTTTCAGCACTTGAAAAGCGACTGGCAGCACAGCAATGACAGTTGAAAAGCATATTTATGCAAACTTAAATATATATTACTTAATGCCAATCTATATGCTGTCTCCTCTAAGCTATTCTTTCCTTTGTTTGGTCCATATTGCATTGGACCTGTACCTACTTATCACCATAGGACTTCTATTCTGGCCTGATATACAATAGGAGGTTAAGACACGAATGGAACCTACCTTGAATGCCTGGAAAAGTGAGTGTGATCTTGCTTTCTCAAGGATTATCAGAAATATTTCTGTGTGTCCCTCGGAATAACTCTGTCTTCCTCTACTCATTACTCCTAAAAAATTTCTGACCCCTCTTAGTCCTCAAGGTTGTACAAAAGGCTTTGCATCTCCAGATAAAGGAAATAGGGATATAATTTCAAACCTAGAGAGATGCCTGTCTCTCCAAAAGAGTGCATTGCAATTCAAAATCTGCAAATAGATTGTGGCAGAATAAACATTGTATTCTCCTCAAAGGGAGAAAACATTTTACAAATAATTCTATTAACTGCGTACTCAGGATAGGCAACTAAATTATCATGTTCTGTGAAGCACAATTGAAAAGACGACCTATAAATCTGGACGTAAATTGATAGAAGTGTTTTTCAAAAAACAGATCAGGACATTGTTATCCAGCTAGAAATATATGCTAGCCTCCTATGTCATTATATTCACTGTAACTTAGGTTCCAGAGTGCCAGCGTACAAATCTTTCTTCATCACACTTTATCACTCTTCACTCTTTTTTTTTTTTTTTTTACTTCGGGATGATCACTTCTAGTATTCCTTTCTCCTTTCACGGGTTTCATAAATGTGGGCGAACACCCTTATCTGCAAACCATTTGGCACCAAGTCAGGTTCTCTTAAAATTCATCCTCACATCTTAGACTTATCAGATGTCATTGTTTGGTATAGTGAGCATGATGCCAAGTTTTATGTTTATCAGGCCATCTTCTTTTCTTTCTGAGGCATTCTCTCATACAGAGAGAAAGGACTGCAGCCTGCTACGTAGACTGTCCTTCCCACACATGGTCCGTCATAGACACCTCAAAAGAGAGGAAGTCGCAGGGAGGCACTGGGGTACAAACGCACATAATTGTGCTGCTCCCAATCTTATGTCCCTGGGGCTTATTCAGACTGGGGGCCGAGGAGCTGCCTACCAGCCCCTGTGCCTCTGGTTCCAGCCCGAGCTGTGTGCCGCACCGAGCGATCGCATGAACTCCTCGCTGGTCGGCATTCTCCCACTTTCTACCCAGAGCACCAGTTGACATGGGTAGACCGAGAACCCTGAAGAATTGTCCTCCATTTGCACACTCGGAGACCTTAGTTCATTAACTGGTCCCCAGAACAAAGGCAATTCGCAGCAGTAGAGGCCCTTTGTGAGGTTGAAATGTGTTGTACAAATCATCCAAACATGGTCTCTTGGTTTTGTGTTTACATTGTTTTAACGTTTACTTTATTTATTTTTGAGAGAGACAGAGAGAGAAAGAGGGCAAATGAACAAGGGAGAGGTGGAGAGAAAGGGAGAGGGATTATCCCAAGCAGGCTCCACACTGTCAGCATAGAGCCCTCCGTGAGGCTTGAACTCACTCAGTGTGAGATCATGAGGAACCTGTGCCGAAATCAAGAATTGAATGCTTAAACTGACTGAGCCACCCAGGCGTCCCCAAAGATGGCCTCTTTGTACTTCAGATATTTCCTTGCTGCAGGCTGATACCCATTAATCCAAAAGCCCACTGATGCCCACCTCACATTTGTACAGTTGTTAAACATGCAACTGTTTTAAAAACAGTCCAAGCAAGCACAATTCTAGCCATTTCAAGTCTGCCTGTTTTACATGCCCCATGGAACCTCACCTTGACGTATCTCTTAGGGAAAAGACCTATTGCCGTTATAAGGTAACAAATCCCGGCTGCCCTACAGAGTCCTCGGACCCAGAGACTCCCTGTTGTCCTGCTGAGTGACATCACCTAGATGTCTGAGCCCCTCTCTGAGCCTCCTCGCCCTGGGGACTTCCTTTGCCTTCCTCTCTTTTGACTAGGGACACCTCCAACCTGCCCCCCCCCCCTCCGACCATAGTCACAGCCTCTAGACCTCCCCTGTATGCAAACTTGCCAATGCTAACCTTGGCGTGTACCACCTCACGGTCACATCTTTTTCCTAGATTACCCCCCAAATCCCTTGAATGCCTACAAAAAGCCATGTGCCACAAAGAAAGTAAAAAAGCCCTTGCAGGGGTTCCTGGCTGGCTCGGTCGGTGGAGCGTCTGACTCTTGGTTTTGGCTCAGGTCATGAACTCACAGGTTTGTGGGATTGCGCCCTGCGTCAGGACTTGGGTTGAGCACGGTGCCTGCTTGGGATGCTTTTTCTCCCTCTCTCGCTCTGCCCCTCTCCCGCTCGTGTTCATGCTCTCACTCTCTCGCCCTCAAAATGAGTGAACATGAACATAAAAGAATGCCAAGGTCCACATTTTAGATTAGTTCAAATAGTAACGTAACTGCAGTTTTAATACTCTGCAGACAAATCAGAAAATGAAATTAAAGGTCTCACAAAGGGGCACCTCCGTGGCTCAGTTGGTGAAACGTTGGCCTCCTGATTCTGACTCAGGTCATGATCTCACAGTTTGTGAGATTGAACTCCACGTGGGCCTCTGTGCCACCAGGATGGAGCCTGCTTCGATTCTCTCCCTCTCTCTCTGCTCCATCCCCCCCCACCTTCCTTGCATGTGCCTGCAGGTCCATTCTCTATCTCAAAATAAATAAACTGAAAAAAATAAATAAATAAAAATAACTGGGGCACCTGGATGGCTGAATTGGTTAAACGCCCGGCTTCAGCTCAGATCATGATCTGATGATTTGTGGGTTCAAGCCCTGCATTGGACTCTGTGCTGACAGCTCAGAGCCTGGAGCCTGCTTCTGATTCTGTGTCTCCCTCTCTCTGTGGCCCTCCCCTGCTCTAGCTCTGTGTGTCTCTCTGTCTTAAAAATAAACATTACAATTTTTAAAAATATTTTAAACATTTTAACAATTAAAAAAAAAAGGCCATATAGTTTTGGGGTGCCTGTCTGGCTCAGTAGGTAGAATATGCAACTCTTATTCTAGGATTATAGGTTCAAGTCCCACACTGGGTGTAGAGATCACTTAAAAAAATAAAAGTCTTAAATAAAAAAGGTCTTACATATTTTTAAACACTTAAACTGTTATATTTCATATATTAGTAAAGTTACTAGAATCTCATGTATGTTCTAAGCCTGCATGTGCATTATGAAAATGAAAGCAGAAAATTTATATTGGACATTGAAATTTGCCTATTACTAGCATATAGATTAATATGCCAAGAATGATTTCCTACCAAGTTTTAGGTGGACTTTAATGATAATTTATGATACAGTTACTAGAGCAGAAAAAAATAAATGAATCGTTATACTCAGTATATGTCACAAAATGTTGTCAGCTATAATGCAACCATTTAAATAAATGGGACTAAATTAAAGTTAGCACCCAACCTTTTGGTAACTTAAATCTTCTTTGCTCTAACAATCCAAAAATGCACCATTTCTCCTTAGCACAGTATCTGTCACTAACAGAAAAGGTTTATATTAAATATATAGGAGAAAATTCTTTGGAAATTAAAAACAAAAAAATAAAATGTAAAAAAAAAGGTTTCTCATAGTAGTAAACAGATTTTCCCTTTAATATTCACTATATTTAAATCAGGAAAAAGTCCTTATTACATCTGTGTTAGCATTTTTAAATCTGTAGAATAAGCATACTATTTAAACAAATGATTGAAATTTTTTCAAAACTGAAGGTTCACAAGAAATTTTATGACTGCCACAAGAGTTCAAGATTTTTGTGAATTTCAAAGTAGATGTTATAGGTAATTTCTTTACCCTCTATGTCCGCTTAATGAATATCAATAACAATCATTGGTGACAATTTTTATGTAAGAAATTTATGGTTTTATATAGATCATGATACTTTTGTTCAGTTTAAGGAAATTACAAACACAATTATTTATAACAAGAAAAAGGAAACAAAAACAATGACAGGTAGAGAAAGAAAAAGTGAAAAAAAAGAACAATGATTAGTTTCAAAAGATAAGAGTCTAAGTGAAAATAAACCTATAACAAAAATAGTATGCCACATTATGTTTATTCACTCGGGTTCCTAGTGTTGACTGAAACCACGTCTCCCTGCACAAACAAAACAAAACAAAACAAAAAGCCAAAACAACAAAACAAAAACACAAAAACAAAACAAAACAAAAACAAACAAACAGAAATGTATCTTTTATTCTATTTTGGTTATGTTAGTTAGCAAAAGACGTGGAGAGTTTCTGGTGTTCATTCTGGCGCTGTTCACGTGCTATTTGTTTACTCTCAGTTGAATTGGTTTGAAAAAGCTAGATTAATAGCCCCGTAAACACAGCCCTATGCCATTATGCAGTTCTATTAGTCTCGTTTAGTTTTGTTTTCTTGAAATACGCTGTTGGATGGAAGACTTGAATGTATGTTATATATAACAAAACTGTGAGCCAATGTGGAATCTCACTATTTTCTAGCCCAAGAGTTCATTAGATAAGAGGGAATGTATGTGTACTTTTTCTTAGTGTTTACTATGAGATATAACCAGACAGTCCACAGCAAGCATAATGACCTTTCCTTAGCCCTCCAGAAAACAATTCTCCATATGTCTGCGTTGATGTATTTTGTCTTTTACTGGGTCCTTTCTTCTTATCACCTTTCCTTTCTTCTCTTACTCTATGTTAGTCTTTTTATCCTCAAATCAGTTCTGGTTGTTTGGTTGGTATTTTGGTTGTAATTCCCAGAAAGCAGTATGTATTGCTTAAGCCGTAGCCTTCCCAGTGTTGAATAATTCTTATTATCAGAGCTATTCATTCCACATCAGATTAAGCCTCTTAAAATGTACCCACATTCTATGAATAACTATAAAGGAGTTCAGTAATTATATATTACAGAATATTAATCAATATTTCAGATATTAATCAATCTTTCATTAAGTTTAATTTCACAGTTTTATTTTTGTGTTTGGAGCTAACACTTTTGTTCAAATATCAAACAGTTTAGTAGGCATTAGGAAAGAAAGCTCATGGAACTTAAGCAGTGTGTCTAATAGATTAAAATGGACTGGGATTTCGTAACTGAGGGTCCCCATCTCTCCTACTTTGGAGTATCTATCTTGAAATAGCTATAATTTCAGGGTACTTCACCCTGTTCTGATCACCTTCTATTCACCCTGTTGGTGAAGGAGGGATCCTTTGTTCTAAATAGCATGGAAAGCCTGCGTGCATGACACCTGACACAGGGCAGATGACACTGGCAGCAGTTTATTTGTCACGTATGCTCACAGCACAGGGGAAAAAAGGGCAGAGCCACGTGGAGGGGGAGAGGAGGGGGTCAACAGGGAGACACCGTGGCAGGCAGGCTTTGCACACATGGAATTTCAGATCTTGTAAAACACATTTACCTTCCGGATATATCACTCTCCTCTCTCCCACAGGACCTTAGAACCCAGAGGAATCTGGCCAGAAACTAGACCCACAGTTAGACGGTCTGTTCTGAAATTACTACTCACTATAATATGACATCATCTTTCTTTTCTTCTTACATAAGAAATGTGCTGCCCAAAGGCGAAAAACAGTTATGCAAGAATTACCAAAATCATGAAATATGGTGTTCTATCCCTTTTTTAAAAATAAATGTTTACTTATTTTGAGAGAGGCAGAGAGAGACTCACAAGCAGACTCTATACTGTCAGAGCCTGACATGGGGCTCGAGCTCAAGATGGAGTGACGTCACTACCGAGCCCAAATCAAGAGTTGGATGCTTATCTGCCTGGAGATACCCGGGCTCCCCTGATGTTCTATGCTTTTAGTTGGGATGTGTTACAAGTGCTAAGATCACACCCTTGTCATCTCCAAGTCTTCTTTTCCTTGGTTTATGTCTTAATATACACCCCTCTATAATTTTATACCCCAGGTAGAGGTTATGGATAGTATCTAATTTTTCATGCAATCACTGCAGTTTTAAAATAAACATAACCTTTGGTTGTTACTGGTACTTTGTATTCCATATTAATTTCTCAAATTATAATATATTTATTTCCCACCAAAAAATTTTTCTGCTTACTTTAGGCAAAAAAAAAAAAAGTGAATAATTATTAGAAACCACTCAGGGCATATGTTGCATTTATTTTTGGTATTGTTTCTAATACTTGAAAGGGCCAGTTTTTTTGTTTTTTTAATTTTTTTTTTCTCTAACAAGGATTGAATTGTTAGAGAAGGCGAACTAGGCAACAGCAGAAAGAGCAAACCTACTTCTTAGTGTGTCTCATGAGCAATGGAATTAGCCCCCTCTCAGAAGATGTAATTAACTTAAAATGTCTGCTCTTGATCAAACAGAGGACATGGTAATCAAAATCCTTTCTGGGGTGGCTGGGTAGCTCAGTTGGTTAAACGCCTGACTTCAGCTCAGGTCATGATCTCACAGTTCGTGAGTTCGAGCCCCGCATGGGACTCTCTGCTGTCAGCATGGAACCTGCTTCGGATCCTCTGTCCTCTTCTCTCTTCCCCTCTCCTGCTTGTTCTCTCTCTCTCTCTCTCTCTCTCAAAAATAAAATAAACATTAAATTTTTTTTAAAAAAAATACTTCCTTTCCGGTATAGTATGGACACTGACAATGGGCACTGTCTGCTCAGAATGAAAGTTGTCTGTTTGGATCGAAATGACCTGAGTTGCTGGATGATGAGGAGGTTATGGGAAAGGATGTCAGTAGAGGGACCTTGGGTGACCTGGGGTGAGTGTGTGCTCAGCGTTTGAGGCTCAGATGTCAGCTCTGTTCTGGAAACATTTTAATAATTTAATGACCATCCCAGTGCACCTGTGCAAAGCGACGAGTGTGTGTGGCTCTACAACTGGAGAATAATGATTAGGATCCCTGCACCAGCAGTCAGCATGGACAGACAGCAGTTTATACTCCAAAATCTGGGATGCTAAATCATGTTGTGTTAGGTTTTTATCACATTGTTTACCAACATTTTAAAGTTATTAAACTGGCACCTTTTGACTAGTTTACTCAGTCATTCTTTAGAAATTAATTTCTATAAATGAATTCAATGGGGACTACGCTGGTCTGGTGGTCTTTTTTGCAAATCTGTTCTATTTACCTCAACACTTCAAATTTCGTACTTTTAAAGCTGCATAGGAGAACTTACTCTATCATATATATCAAGACTGGAGGACTGTATCCTTGTTTTCAATGCTTCAGCATTTTTGTTTGTTTGTTTTGCTATGTGATCCTAGTGTTGGATTATATTTCTCCACACTTAATTCCAGACTTAACAATAAGGTCTTCTTTGGCCAACAGAATGTGGAGGGGAATGAGATTGTACTACAAATAATTCATCTTGTTAATAATATGCTAGCAGGAGACATCTTTCCAACTGAATCTTTAGAACTCAAGTAAACTTCCAGAAAATGTGCACGATATTTTGAATCTTTACACAAACTACTGGAATTTCAATAAACCAGACTGGAATTTCTGTAAGAAAGCATGGCTTCCTTAAGTGGTTATGCAACTTAAACCCATCAGAATGAAAACCATCGCCTGTCATAATAACTGATGTTGCTTGGGATCAGGGTGGTCTTCACTATTCATATAATCATCACAGCCCAAAATTAAGTCTTATCAAGAGGAACTAGGTAAACATTATTCTGGATTTTGCTATATTTAACATCCTGGTATTTGCCCAAGACCAGCGTTAACTATGGTATTAAAGGGACCATGGTGACTAATAAGAATTTACCCTAAAAACTGCTCAGATAATAGTTGAGAAAAAATATGGGTTTTGAGAAGTAACAGCAAGCAATATGATTTATCTTCCTGAATGTTATTATTTTATGAAAGAGTAACATATATGCTACCTTCAAAAAAGAATCCAGGCTTTTGTGAACAAAAAAAAAAAGTTTCTAGTGACTTCATACACATGAGAAGCAGGGTATAATGCAGACATCTAGAGATGAATAAAAGTTATTTTAAATTCTGGAAAAATAAAGTTAATCACTTGAAGCAGAATTTTCAAAAAGAGCATATATTCTCATCAATAAACCTTTAATCCTTTGGTGATCAAAATTCACGAAGGGAAAAATTCTGAACACCTTAAAGATGTTTTCTACCAAAGTAGAGTGTGTTTCATTAACAGTTGTCATTCATGGTCTCCCACATCCAAAATAAACCACTACTTAAACCATGATATGTGAAACTCACTGTGGTGCCTCGATCCTTTTTAATATAGCAGTGATGAGTATAAAAATTCTGGTTATTCTGACCATCTGGAGACAGGTGAATCCTCACTCCATTCTGAAGGATATTTCCTGCTTCACTAAACTACTTACTGACCCAGAAAAAACAGCTTCATAACAACCCATGATTTTTTTCTAAGAGAGGAAACATGCATTTAAAAAGAGTGCTAAGAAAATCACTATGAAGTAAGTCTGAACAAGCTGTTTTCCAAGCACCGTAGGTCTGTGTTATGGAGGTGTGACATAACAAATCTAGTTTTAACAAAAAGCATGTGGTGAAGATTTTATAGGATCTCTGCTTTGAACGATTTTCTTTCTAATTCCTTAATTGTTTAAGTCTTTCTAGCTAGATAAATTATTTACCTTTATTTTCTTCTTTCCTGCTTTCAGTTTATTTCTGTTTTATCTTCTATATTTGTGTTGTAACCATTCACTGGAATCCAGTAGTACCTAAAAGCTTGTTTCTGTTGTTGGGTTTTTTATTTTTTCCTTCCTTCCTTCCTTCCTTCCTTCCTTCCTTCCTTCCTTCCTTCCTCTCTTTCTTTTGCCAATAAGATAATTTCCTCATTCTTTTCTGTCAAATTGGAATGTAGGTGAAGGATAAATCTGCACACACTGATGAAATATTCAAACTGTGGAATTTATTTTGGAGTTCAAATGACTAATAGCACCTTGGACATTATGAATGACAGAATGTGAATAGTAGAATCAGCCCATTACTTGGCTTGGGGGAACAGATTTGAAAGCAGAAAGGTTATGGGGCGCCTGGGTGGCTTAGTAGGTTAAGCGTCCGACTTCAGCTCAGGTCATGATCTCACGGTTCGTAGGTTTGAGCCCCGTGTCAGGCTCTGTGCTGACAGTTCAGGGCCTGGAGCCTGCTTCGGATTCTGTGTCTCCCTCTCTCTCTGCCCCTCCCCCGCTCATGCTCTTTCTTTCTCTCTCAAAAATAAATAAACATTAAAAGAAAATTTTGTTAAATTTTATTAAAGAAAGGTTATAGTGCAGCTACTGTTATTTCCCTTATGGCTGAAACTAAAGGCTAAAATTAGCTTTTATTATGACAATTAAATGTCTAAGTAAGTTGGAAGAGAATGATATTCTCCTAATGGTTATCGTTATAATTTTAAATGCTATAATTTTAGTTTTTTGAAAAACACCAGAGATTCCACGATCCTACTTTTACTGAAAGTAAAGGGGTGTGTGTGTGTGTGTGAGTGTGTGTGTGTGTGCACGCGTGCGCTCGTGTGGCTGGCTACACAAATTAGCTTAGAGGGGTTGTTATAATAATGTTCTATATTAATATCATGTATATTCACTGATGTTCTGTTGATTGATAATATTATACGGGATACTTTAAATAAATGCCTATTTCTTGCATTGGGTATTAAATCAGTTTTTGGAACTGTCTTTTGAGACTTATTTTAATTTGTAATGGATCTATAAAGAGAGTGAAGAAAAAATCGATTCCAAATTTAAGTAAAAAGTAGACAACATTTTTGCATATGGTACAAGCACAAAGAAACATTACCACGGACCCAATTAATGCCACCGATTGAGTTAGAATCTGGATATTTGGGCATCTTATTGGCTTCATGACTAACTTAGGGCGGTGAAACATTCCCCAGATTGCCTAAGGTGCTGCTGCAAACTGTGTATGTGGAGTGAGGGAGTAGGAGGGAGCATGAGTGTTAGGTGGGGTGTCTGAGTGCTTGGAGAAGTGTAAGGGTTTACAGTAACAAGAGTAACAGTCCTTTAAGGATATATCTAGCACTATATTTCAGTGTTCAAAAGTTCATCCCATGGCTCAACTTAATATTATTGAACAGGGGTGCCTAGGTGGCTCAGTCTGTTCAGCGGCCCACTCGATTTCAGCTCAGGTCATGATCCCAGGATCATGAGATCGAGCCCCTCATCAGGCTCCGTGCTATGTGTGGAGCCGGCCTGGGATTCTCTCTCTGCTTTTCCCCTTCTCCCTTACTCAAGCTCTCTCTAAAATTTAAAAAAAAAAAAAATTAAAACTTTACTCAACGAACGCCCAAGCATACTCATCCCACGTGATGATCAATAACAAACAGAGATACAAGGTTTCTCATTTGCTAGGACTAACAATTTAAAAAAAGGCTTTTATTAATTCTTAATATCGTTAAGGATAGAAATTAAGAGATTCTTACCCATATCAACAACACATTTGTAATGGTAAGCCCAATAAACTATACAGAGCTTTTCGGATTTTGAAAATAAAAGTGCTGCCTAAAGATTGTAAGCCAGTCACATGTACTATTCAAACTGTTCAGTAGTGAGTATACTCCTTATCAGCCTGCTCCAAAAGAGTTTTGAGTTCTCTGAGCATAAGAAACACTGCATGGAAACAAAAATTGTATTAATTACATACGCTCTTACATATTACGGTTAAAAATAGAAAATCTAAACATTTAGATTCACTTTAGCAACATAATTTGAATCCAAGTACTGATATATACCCTCAATATCTAGAGAACATTCATCCTCAAGAAGTTAATAATATGCCCAGTTCTGAAAGTAATGGAGTAGTAAGCCCAGGATTAAAATTGAGATTTGTTTTAGTTCAGGCCAGTGTTTTGTTTTGTTTGGTTTGGTTTTGCTCTCATTCACCTAATGGCCTTAAACATTCCTCCTTCTCTCCACCTCCTTCCAACATTTTCTCCCCAATACAATCTCATACTAAATCACAATATAGAAACCAGTTAAAAATCAGAGCTCAGGGTTGCAAGGAAGACAGGGGCCTAGAGTTGTACTCACTCTTTCCCCTAACCACTATGTGCATCGACCTGGGGCCCTGCCACAGAACACAGCTTGCTGTCTACACAGAACATGTGGAGGCTCACGGCACCAAAGCCTACTACCTCTCCAAACGAAGAGAACTGAACCCGACAATGACAATATGCCTAATAGTTGCCAGAGGTTGTGCATAATTTAAATCATGTACTTCTCAATAAGAACGTATTTTCTATGATGCTAAGACCTTGGGCTCATGTGTGTCTGTCTACCATGTTCCCGAAGCACCTACATATCCAAGAAAACATAGGCTAGTTGGGCTACAGAGTATTATAACACTAGAATAGCCTGCAGAATCTAATAGTTGGCATATGAATAAATACATTCTATTATTTTGTATCATCAATATCTCATAACCCTCCAAATACGGAATTTGATGGTAAACCATGCAAGTCCTCAAGGGACTCCCTCGCCTACTAGCATCATCCAGTTGCTAGTCGGCATTTTAGGACTTTTCATGTTCACGTCTACTTAAGGAGACAGATAACTGAGCATAAAATTCTCTGAATCAGATCTTTTAGCCAGACATGTGAGATTAAGGAGAGGTAGGAAGTTTAACTTTCTCTGTGATGAGAAAATATGGAATATTTGGAAAGAGTTCCCTCACTCATCCCCACCCCCAATTAAATGTAACCCACTGGATGTCTTGGGTTTTGAATCATGAGATGTGTATTTTCTTCACTTTCTTTCCCCCTGGAACAAGGCAGAGGGACTTTAAAATAGATGTGTGATCACTCAGTGTTCCCTGTCACAGTATCAACAGTGTTCGTTAATCCTCTTTTGTTCCGGTTCTCTTTTATGGGTGCATCATGTACAGACAGGTGCAGATCTAGATCCTTCTCTTCATTAGAAGAACTCCCCCCCTCTTTTTTTTTTTTTATGAGAGCAAAGACGGTTTGCTAACCTATCTACAAGATTATTGATACAAACAATCTCATTATTCTCAGGCTGCTAACACAGTCTTCACCAATGAAAGGATCTAATTAATTCAACCTCCTTTCCCCATTAGAACCAATAAGAAGAATGGTTGCAACTTCCTTTAGGGCTCATGCTGTGCTTGGAAATGACCTGATAAAAGGACTCTCCCTGTGTGGTACATAGAGGTGGTCTTCCAAAGCTAGTTCCAAAATCTCTTACACTTAAAAAAAAAGAAAATCTCATTTCCTTAGCGAATTCCTAGACAGCTGTGTCCATGTCAGAGCCTTCGCAATGAACTTGCACAGAGAAACACCTGGAAAAAAAACAAAAACAAAACAAAATAAAAACCAGAGAGAGAGAAAAAACAAAACGTGAAACACCTGGTTTTGGCAGATTTTTCTCTCAGCAGACGAGGCAGGTTTTCGGGCCATCTGGTCCGCAGCCATGTTCCGCCCGTCCTTCTCCCCAGTCCTCTCCCTTGTGGGCAGCACAGGACCAGGCTGTCAGCAGATTGCGGCCGACCCAGCATTGCCGCCATCCTGGGATTTGCAGCCCAGCAGCCGGCCTCTGCCTCCAGTGCGTGTCCCTCTGCAGGCTCTCCCTTTGACCTTCTCAAATAGTATTTAAAAACAGCAATTTCGATGACTCTCCCGAGCCCAGTGACCAGGCTGTTTAAAGTCCTGTAAGTGCTTAAATAAATTGTTTTAACAAGTTGACCTTTGTGTGTTCCCAATGAAACTAGACCAAACAAACAAACAAATTTTGGCTTGTGACTGAAAGAGAAATTGCCACCTTAGCACTTTTTCCGGAGTCCCCACATACCCCTGGCTTTAGCTGCCAACAGTGATCACAGGAAAACAGCCAAACATTCAAATACACCAGCTGTGCGTTCACTCACTCTTCACACAACATTCTAGATTTCCTCTGTGTGTGGTGGCATTTCCCAACATCTACTGACACACAACGTAAAGTATTCCATTTCATGTCATTTGTGTTCTCTGCTAATGTCCAAATAAAAAATAAAATAAAATCTCATGTTGTGAGAGAAAGAAAGACCCATTCTAGGTAATATTAGAGTTTTCTGATATGCTATCCTGGAGGATGCTTTGTTTAACGTCCCCTGCCCTTAATTTCAGATTCTCTTTGTCTGTCTTGTGTTAGTATAACCTCTCTGTGGCAGACTCCGCTGGCAGCCTCTGTTTTTGTTTTTCACCTTTTTTTCTTTCACACTGATCTTCAGGAAGGACAAGCTCACTGTTGCAAATTGAACCCACAAAGCAGAAGTAATTGTTTTATGTTTTACAGAAGTTTCGGGAGGGAGATGAAGAAGATAGTTAACATTTCACATCACACAGCAAAGTACTTAAAAATATCCCCATTAGACATGTCTGATCTGCCCAGAGTCTTAAATTTTAAATTTTTCTGGGTCTCATTTCATATTTCTAGATCTTTTTTTTTTTTTTCTATGTAAGCCCCACCTCTGCTCTTCAAATTTTGCATCCTTTCACCCATTGCACTCCCAGGAAACAATGGAACCTCCAATTATTGAAATGCATTCTCCGGAGAAGGCAATGGAGATTATAAATAACTGCTTCCTTCTTCTGTTTCTGTTCCTTCCCCTTCTCTTTCTTTCTTTCTTTTTTTTTTATTTTTCTTGTTGTGCTGACATACCTTCTAGCAAATTCCGACAGAAATAAGCCTGTCTAAGGGAGCAAAATTCGTGCAAACTGTGACAGGCTGGTCCCTGAGCTGTGTGAAATTCATACTTTCAAGAGAGAAATTCTGGCTACATTCTCCACCTTGGAGTATCTTCTCCCTACAAAGCACTTTTAAAGGATTTTTAGCACATTTACATATTGTTTACAAAGCAACTCAAAAATAAGATGAAAAACAACCATAACCTCACATCGCTTTGTAGCTTCCCTGTGATTATGGGCAACTGGCAGTTCTTGCATATACTGCTTTGTTAATATTTTCAATTTCAGGGTTTCGTTTCTCCATATTCATTTATAAATTCATGTTCTAAAAGTTACACCCAGGAAGGATTCTGAAGAATCCAAACATAAAATGAATAATTCAAGCTTTGGAAGCAGGAAAAACATGTTCAAATTGATTTTTTTTTAAGTTAAAGTAACAATAGCTCTAATTCCAATGAATTGACAGTTTTGAAGAAAATAGGATCTACTTCACACATTATGCATATAGATCATGCTGAGCAAGAGAAACAAGGAGTTCCGTTCATGCTGACGTTATCTGGTTGGAAGGGGCCATGTATGAATAAGACAATGATGTGTCATCTTTTTGTGAGTCTGTGGCCAGGGCCTCCTTGTTCAGCTGCACAGCCTATATGCACTACAGCTCATGCTGTGGTCCTTCTTTGTGTGTGTGTGTGTGTGTGTGTGTGTGTTTAAAGTTTATTTATTTATTTTGAGAGAGACAGAGACAGGGTGAGTGGGGAGGGGCAGAGAGAGAAAGGGGAGAGAGAGAGAATCCCAAGCAGGCTCTGGGATGCCAGCATGGAGCCCGATGCGGGGCTGGAACCCACGAAGCCGTGAGATCAGGACCTGAGTCGAAACTGAGAGTCAGACACTTAACCGACTAAGCCACCCAGGTGATGTTAATCGCTGCATTTTGTTTCCAAGAATTCATGGTACAAAGTGACCTTGGAAATTCCCAAAGCTACAGACCCTGTATATTAAAAATAAGTTGTTCACTAAATTCAAGATAATCAAAATATAAAGAATTTTGTTTTCTTTGATCCACCTGTTTTAATCCTCTGGTCAGACAGGATAACTGGTACGAATTTAACCAGGTTGGCTTTCGTAGGATGGGGGCTAGCAAAGGGATAGTTTTTTGTTTGCTTGGCTCTTTGAAATGTAGGTGCTAATAGTCAACACTTAACCAGTGTTTATGGCGGGAAAGGCACAAGTTCAAGTATTTTCTAGGTGGGAAGTCTTTTGTTCCTCACAACAACCTTATGAGTTGGGCATCATTATTTCAACTACTTTCCAGATGAGAAAACTGAGGCATAAAGAAATCAAGCTTTTTGGTCAAGATTAAACTAAACTAGGGGCACCTGGGTGGCCCAGTCAGTTAAGGTCCGACTTCGACTCAGGTCATGATCTCTCGGTTCATGAGTTTGAGCCCCACATTGGGCTCTGTGCTGACAGCTCAGAGCCTGGAGACTGCTTCGGATTCTGTGTCTCCCTATCTCTCTCTCTCTCTCTCTCTCTCTCTCAAAAATAAATAAACATTAAAAAAAAAAGATTAAATGAAACCAAACTAAAAATTGTTGGAATCGTGTTTTCACCTAGGCTGATTACAGAATTTGCACCTTTAGCCATATGCTATAATTATGAAAAAAAGTCAGGGTTCACGGTGAGGAGGCTCAGAGATCACAAACAACAAAGTCTGCAAACAGGTGTGCCAGATGTTAGCATGCCAAGCTTAACTTGCTTAAAAGAACAGACATATATTCTCACACAGTTCTGGAGGCCAGAAGTCCCAACATGAGTCTTACGGGAATAGAATCAAGGTGTGGGCCTGCCTGTTTCCTTCTGGAGGCCCTGAGAGAGAAGCTGCTCCTTGCTTCTTCCAACATCTGATGGCCACCGATGCTCCTTGGCTCGGGGCTGCCTCATCCAGTCTCTGCTTCTGTCCTCACATTGTTTCTCCTTCACCACAGTTATCTTCAGTCTTGGAAAAAGAGGATGAGTTATGAATGTCAGCATTGAGAGAGGCCACATTATAGATTTTCTAGATAATAAAAGGAAAATAAGGAAGGGTTGTGAAAAACTTTATACAAATAAATTTGGCATCTTAGATGGAATGGGTAAATTCCTTGAGATGCAAAAACACCAAGGCTCACTCAAGAAGAAATAAAAAACTATTAATTTTACCATATCTGTTAAAGCAATTGAATTAGTAATAAAAAATATGGGGCGCCTGGGTGGCGCAGTCGGTTAAGCGTCCGACTTCAGCCAGGTCACGATCTCGCGGTCCGTGAGTTCGAGCCCCGCGTCAGGCTCTGGGCTGATGGCTCGGAGCCTGGAGCCTGTTTCCGATTCTGTGTCTCCCTCTCTCTCTGCCCCTCCCCCGTTGATGCTCTGTCTCTCTCTGTCCCAAAAATAAATAAAAAAAGAAACGTTGGAAAAAAAAAAAATTTTAAAAATATACCTACCAAGCAAACTGCATGTCCAGATGGCTTCAGTGTGAATTTATCAAATATTTAAGGAATAAATAGTTAATCAAACATTTTCAAGAAGTAGAGAAAGAGGGAAGAGGGACTGTTTCCCAAATTATTCTGAAACCAGCATCACCCCCATACCGGAACCTAACAAAGACATTATAAGAAAAAATAATTACAGATTAATGTTCTTTATGAAAATAGACCCAAAAACTTCTCACGAAATATTAGAACACGTAATCCAGCAATGTTACAAGGGGTAATACAGCATGGCCAATAAAGGGCCAGAAATGCAAAGTAGGTTTAAGGTTTGAATCTCAGTAAGTGTATTTTATCACTTTAAAAGAATAAAGAAGGAATATTTAAAACCTAGTGTAATTTGCTATATTAACAGAGTACGAGAGGAAAACCATACAATGATTTCAACATACGTTGAAAAAGAAGAAAACTTGTGTATTTGCATACATGTTTACCATACCCAGTACTCTACGTTACTTTCCAAAGTGGAACAGCAGCCACCTTGCTTTCTTTAAGTTCAAGGGCTGGAGCGAGGCTTCACATACTGCTGCAGCCCATGAACACGGTGGCTTATCTGCTCTGTCACCTGCTTGTCACGGAGTAGCACCTGGGTACTCAGCAATTCCGACACCTGTTGGATCTTTCTTCAGCTTCTCCAGATCCTGTGCCAGACAGGGAATTAGGTCAGGAGTTAGAAAATTATACACTAATTTTGTAAATAAAGTTTTATTGTAATAAACTTGCGTATTCTCTGTGAACACTTTTATGCTACAGTGGCAGGGGAGTTATGACAGAGACCATATGGCTCTGTCTTGTTTCTTAAATTCCGCGTATCAGTGAAATCATCTGATATTTGTCTTTCTCCAACTAATTAGTTTGTTTAGCATAATATATTCTAGTTCCATCCATGTTGTTGCAAATGGCAAAATTTCATTCTTTTTGAGCAATGAGTAATATTCCATGGCATATATATATATATATATATATATATATATATATATATCTCACATCTTCTTTATCTATTCACACTGATGAAAATTCTTGATGTCTTAGGTGACCAGGGGCTTGCCAGGCTTTCACCCTTCCCCTAAAGATCTCTGATGGTACCTAGAGGATCACCCAGTATTTCATGAAAATAGTTCTATTAATTTCTAGTTGTCACCTCTCAAACAAAACAGGCTCAAATGCAGTCCAGTGGTGCTGGACTTCCTATTTTCCCCAGGTTCCAGAGCCTAAAAAAATATATTTTTTGTAATTTTAATATTTATTTATTTTTGAGAGATAGATGGCAGCACAGAGCCTGATGCGGGGCTCAAACTCACAAACTGTGAGATCATGACCTGAGCCAAAGTTGGATGCTTAACTGACTGAGCTACCAGGCACCCTGAGCCTAACAAATAACCTAACAATCCACATGACATGGAAACAAAACCCTGACATATACAAGTGGATACAAACAATTACTAGCTAGAAAATATATTGTATGTGCTTTAAGATACTGACCTTCAGCCAAAATGGCTTCCAATGCTCTAGTGTGTTTGTGTCTGTGTGTGTGTCTGTGTAATCTCAAGTATATATTTCAAATGTGTTAACCAGTAATTTGATTGTTCTTTGAAATGCAGTTTGTCTCCTACCAGAGCCTGTTGGAGTTCAGTCACTAATCCTTTGTACTGAAGTTTCCAATGAGTCAAAGCTTTATGTGGTCTATTGCAAAGTGGGGAAGAATATATTTCTCATTTGTGTTGTGATCTATTAGATGCGTTCCAAAACAATAGTATTTGGCTTAAATATTTTTAGGTGTCCAGTTTCTTTCAGGGTTATTTTAATTTTGATACTTGCTTGTTTATAGGTCCTGTGGTTTGTAGGACTGAAAGAGGAGACAGATGCTGGTTTGGCCAGGACAATAAATACACCTAATAGAATTGTTCACCTACCCAACTCTTTTTTTTTCCTCTCTTTTCTTTATAGCATGAAGTGCACTGTGTCTGACTTTTGGTTTTCCTTTAAGGATACTCAGGAATTTTCATGCAAACAGGCTTCTAAAATACCTATCCTAACAATGTAACAGACATGTTCAGATTTTTCTAAATATTACTCAGCCAAGCTGGCAATATACCAGAATCCTTTTTTTAAGCACAATTGACTATACAAAAATAAAATTAAGAAATAGGAATGCTTTATAAACTTCATACCCACAACCAACCAACCAAGTAATCCTGTTCTTTGAGGCTACAAAGAAAGAAAAAAAAAAGCACATTTCTTTAGGTCTGTTAATTAACATTTCCCTATCAGGCTATTGTTGGATATTTTACAAAGAAACCTTTTAAAGTTCTCTTTTTTTCTTTCTCACTGGTGCCCTGGCCTTCAGTGTTTCTTATCAAAATTGCCTTATCATTATTTCTTATCAATATTCCATGATGAAATGAAATAAAATAAACCACAAATAATATTTTAAGAAAAAAATGAATATGTTTTAGATTGCATTACTTCCTTACGTGTTATAGTCATATCCCCTTTGTTTGGAAAATTGCTCTCCAGGAAGATGAACGTACAATAGCCCTAGACTCATTGGCTGTCTTCATCGCCGAGGCTGTTTAGAACCATTCAGTTTTCATTACCCAACAGAACTGGTGAGTCTGTGGCACAATTTCCTGTCTCCTTTTATGAACTGAGATCTTCAAGCACACTTGCCAATAGAAACCCTGACAATAGAGGATGCTTGGGTGTATTCCTGTTGTCTTCACATTACTAGACCAGTTGTCTCCTGGGAGTGTTTCCAGGGATGAGCAGGGCAGTCACTTGTGGAGCTTTGCCACAGCGCTTTTGGACCCATGAAACATGAGCATTAGTTCCTGTTCTTGGTGTCCACAGTCACGCAATACACAGAAATGGGGATTCTAACACCATGGAGGCATAAAGATAGGGAAGATGAATCAGTTCCTTTAACTCATTATTTACTGTTTTTTTTCTCCATATAGTTAAAAACCAAAAGTGGCGTAGAGAGGATTCATGGTATGTGGTTTACGTATTGACACATCTGTTTTTTTTAGTAGAAAACAAGTGAAGGAATAGTCACGGATGAACTTTGAGCGAGGCAAATATAAAAGGTTTGGGTAGGCTTCATTGAAGTTTTAGACTTGTTCCATCCAAGATTAGTGTGTCATGCAAAAACAATTCAAGAAAGAGGAGGGTGGAGGAGAAGGAGAAGGAGGCAGAGGAGAGAGGAGGAGGAGGTAAGGGGCAGGGGAGGCAGATGAGAGTGGGAGTTAGAGGGGCAGGGGAGGCGAGGGACAGGGAAGGAGAAGGGGGATGCGAGCTCCTCAAACAGCATGAATCTCCCCTCTACAATTCTTATTCACTTGGTTCTTACTATATTTCTCTCCCCTTTTAATTCCAACCTTTAAACCAATTGACATATTTTTTCTTCAGATTTTTTATTGACTTTGCTTCACGATGGAGATACAAGGTTGATAAGGAGAGTTCACAAATATTCTCAAAGTGATAATTTTTCGTATAGATACATAATGGCAGATAAGAATTTCTGTAATTGCCAAAATTACTTTGAGGACACAAGGCATATCTCTTGCCTACTCACATAACTAGCACTTACAAACTAATATGCAGTAGCAAATGCTATGTCTGAGGCACAGTCTTTTATGTATTTTAATCTAAGTAGTTTTATTCTAAGTGCTTTACATATTTTAACTTGTCTTCACAGTGACCTACAAGGAAGGTATCATTAACATTCCCATTTTATAGACGATATAGGGACAGTGGTTGGATAACTTGTGAGTACTAGACATATAGAAATATGGGATTTGAACCCAAGGTTTCTGCCTCCAGAAGCCTTCAGCTTAATATTAATGGCCTCGCTCCTCACTTCTGTAGTTAAAGGATACTGCCTCATGTCTTTGTTTTAGTGATAATTTTTAAAAATTTGCATTATTATGGATAATGGATGTAAGATTTCCTACAGAACTGAATAATATGGTTTCGTGTGGGGAGAAATATATCTTGATAAAATAATTTTTGCAGTTCAGCTAAAACTTCCATGAAACCTTCTGCTGTAATATAGTCTTCTACCTTCTGTTACTTTCATGTTTCCTGGGTTACTTGAACCTACAATAGGGGTAATTAACAAGTGATGAACAAATAAATATTTGTTGACAATTGCCTATTATTCTAGTTTGTGGGTAATTCGGAAAAGAACAAAAATAAATAAAGAGGACAACAGTAAAAAAACAAAAATAAAAACAAAAAAACACCCTTTAGTATCTGTCCGAAGGTCCTTGCAAAAATATTGGAAAAATAATACATAATAAAACACATGGATATATGGAGACTGGAGTTGAACCTAGCAGCCCGTACAAAATAGCAACTATCAATGTAGTTACAAAATAAATTCACTATTCATCTTCCAGCAAGTTATCAAGGAGCAATAAACTATGCAAGGGAAACTTCCTGAACGTTCATGGCCTGTGACAGATGTACTTAACACTTTTTAGTCACAATGTAACGCTTAAGCACTGTTAAGGTGCAGGGATTGGTTGGATGATTTCATGTTGGAACTTCTCCTACTTTCCATTAAAAGATATTTGGGGAAATTCTACAACAAACTAATATTTTGGGGCTATTTAAATGGATTACTGTCAAAACCATGTGTCGGAATAGTATTTATTCATCTACTGATTTTGAAACGTCATTCCCTCTGTGCTGTAAATGGTTTTAAACATTGGAGAAAGAGTAGTAAACAAAACATACAAAGCCTGTGCCTATAAAGGTCACATTCTGTAGCTTACATTCTGGTGGGGGAGAAAGGAAACAAATCCATAAAAATATATGCTATATGATACAATGTAAAGGATATAGGATGTCAGAGGGTGTTTGGTATCACAGTGAAGGATCCATTAAGAATGCATAGCAGGGGCGCCTGGGTGGCGCAGTCGGTTAAGCGTCCGACTTCAGCCAGGTCACGATCTCGCGGTCCGTGAGTTCGAGCCCCGCGTCAGGCTCTGGGCTGATGGCTCGGAGCCTGGAGCCTGTTTCCGATTCTGTGTCTCCCTCTCTCTCTGCCCCTCCCCCGTTCATGCTCTGTCTCTCTCTGTCCCAAAAATAAATTAAAAAAAAAAACAAACCGTTGGAAAAAAAAATTAAAAAAAAAAAAGAATGCATAGCATACTGGAGCACATTGTTTGGAGTTCTCCAGGAAGGCGTTTTTGAAGGGTAATATTTGAGACAGAACTGAATGAAGGAAGAAACCAAGGACTGATAACATTTGAGGGAAATAGAATCCCAGGCTGAAGAAATGGCAAGTTTAAAAGTCGGAAACTGGAATATTCTTGGTAGGTTGAAGGGACAGATAACAAAGAGGCCAATAAGATGATGGCAGATATGACAGTGCAGAAGAATGCTTACTGACATCGAGAAATATTTATGATTAAGTAAAAAGAGAGAGAGAGAGAGAGAGAGAGAGAGAAACACAATGTAGTATGTATAATGTTTATATGTAATAAATTATAAATCATACTAATTATAAAAATAAAGCCATAGCACAAGTGTGTTATATATAGGTTTAAAGATATATAGATGGAGGTAAAAGACTGTAAATACATATAGTAGACATACCATGAACCAAAAATGTCACTAGTCGTGATCACTGGTGTATGTGCCACTTTTCTTCTCTCCTTTTCTGTATTTTATTAATTTTGTGCAATATGCATGATTAGTTAAAAAGTCTTTGCTTAAAATTGATCTGGTTAGGGGCGCCTGGGTGGCTCAGTCGGTTGGGCATCTGGCGTCGGCTCAGGTCATGATCTCACGGTCCCTGAGTTCGAGCCCCGTGTCGGGCTCTGTGCTGACAGCTCAGAGCCTGCAGCCTGCTTCGGATTCTGTGTCTCCCTCTCTCTCTGCCCCTCCCCTGCTCATGCTCTGCCACTCTCTGTCTCAAAAATAAATAAAAACATTTAAAAAAAATTTAAAAATTGATCTAGTTAATACAGAGGATTTTAAGGGCTCTGTTCTACTAATTCATTTAACCTCTATTTTGACTTTTACAAGCAGCTTTCATGTGACATCAAAAGCAGAATTAAACATAGAGGATAGAGATAGGAAACTAGAGTCAATCGGATGATTGGAAATTATGGAATAAAAACAAGCAAATAAATGTACTTGTGCTCAATACAATAAATGAATCCAACATTAGAGAAATTGCTTTCCATATAAAAGCCAAACATGGAATAGAGAATGATATAATGAATCTAGTAAAGAATGATTCTGGGGGCTTAGCAATGTAGAAGAGGTATATAGCACTTTGATGGATAATCAGGCAGAACCTTAACATGATTGCTGGCATTAGCTTAATAGTAATACAAAGTTAATGAAACATTTAGCAGAAATTTAACATCCATTCATCATTATGCATTATCTTTAATCAAAGGCATTTTTAAAGAGAACATTCTGCATGGATTCATATGGGAAGTGTTTTCCAAGGGAGAGTTAAATCCCCAATAGTTAATGGCCATCAAATAGATGCATTTCTTTTATTCAGACACATAAGGTTGAGTTATGGAAAAATAAGAAAAGCTTTAGCCTTAGCGAAATAGCTTTTTATCAATCAAGCCAGAAGAAGCAGCACAATGTTTTAGTGTTTATTTGCTTGACTTGACACCAATCAGATTTGCATAAAAGAAAGACATCAGTGTGTTAAGTAATCAGGATGCCTTTGAGGCAGGATGTGACTCTCAAAAAAAATGGAATTTTATTTTACAGTCGAAATGGACAACAGGCAGTTAAATGGTCCAGACTCTTTCCTTCTCGTGCTATTAGTTTTGTTTATTACCTGAGGCATAACAATTTTATTTTATTTTTTTTTTCAACGTTTTTTATTTATTTTTGGGACAGAGAGAGACAGAGCATGAACGGGGGAGGGGCAGAGAGAGAGGGAGACACAGAATTGGAAACAGGCTCCAGGCTCCGAGCCATCAGCCCAGAGCCTGACGCGGGGCTCGAACTCACGGACCGCGAGATCGTGACCTGGCTGAAGTCGGACGCTTAACCGACTGCGCCACCCAGGCGCCCCTATAACAATTTTATTATGTGTTAAATGAAGAGAGTATCACCAGCCTCTGCCACACGGGGAGAAAACAGTGATGACCATTTAGTCCAGCAACACGCATCAGTGAAAAATTAGCTTTTCATCTTTATAAATCATACAGTTTTTATGTGGCTTCTGTACTTTCCCATCTCCAAATGTACCTGTAGCCTTTCTTATAATAAATATATCCATCTTCATAGCTATTTAGAAGAGGTGCACACGAGACAATAAACAAACATTGTGTGGATATGTATACCATGGACTATAAATGTCACCAATTGCCCCCCCGCCCCCAGCCCCTACTGGTGGGGTTTTGCTCTTTATTCCTTTTTTTTTTTTAATTTTATGAAATTTATGCATTACACAGAGATCACCAAATGTATTAACAAAACAACCTTAGAAGGAGCACAGACGCAAATATAACTTGCAAAGTGAGTGCCTAATAGAGACACAGCTGTTGCCCCTTCTCTGGCTATGCTATTTTCAACTGCTCGGTTAGGGGGACACATCTGTGCGTTGTTGGCTGAACTTCATTACCACGATGCTACCTTTGCACTCAATCCCAGTATTAGAACTATGTAGTTCTGTGTTTTTCCCAATAATGTAGAAAGGTCTTTGTCCTTGGAGTCATGGCTTTGGTTTCTTTCTTGGCCTTGTGTAACACAGCCTTTCTAGGACTCTTTTTTATCCCTTCTACTATGTGACAGAAAATCTAAGAGGTTGTTATAGGGACTGAATAAACAAGATGATGGGAAGTCAGTCTTCAAAATGTAAATCATTATCCAAATGCGTTGGTAGCTAAAATGCAAAATAATTGAAACTTCTGTACCACTACCATACCCACAGCTTTTTGGTTCTTTATGCCAGGTTAAGAAATAGGAGGTAAGGTTCCTGCCAAAATGTAACTTTTGATCTGATTAACTAAAGGATACTTACGTTACAATAAGAGAAGTAATGCACATGTGAGAACAGTAGCTGAGAAAAATAATGCAAGAGTAGAGGCGAAGTCATTTGGTAATCAATGTTCATTATACAAGTGATGATATGGGCAATAAATGTGGTGAAGATAGGAATGGGAGAAAATGGACCTCGGAGTGAGGGGCATCTGTTAGGTCTTGCAAAACTGGATAGGCAAATGGGGGCCCTGCATGCAAAGGAAGGCTTTAGCAACAGGGTGGTGGCAGTTTAGAAGAGAGATGTTAATTGGATTTCTCAGTCTCACCTAGATATGTCTAGGCTTAGAAGTGGTAATATATTTTTTTCAGAAAAAACATGTAGTTCTAAATTGGAAACCAATCTTCTTAATGATTTAAAAAATTCAGTCTGTGTTTTCAAAAGATTATTTGTTAACAGATGAGTTTAAATTACCAGAAAAATAATGAGGTAACATATTTCATGAAGATGAATTCTACTTTATATTCCTTTAATCTTGGAACTTAATCAAGGAAGCAAAGTGGAGAAAAGTAAGAAAAAGAAAAGCCAAGAAACAAAATATCTTCCATTACATTTTACTGAGGCTATTGTGTCTGCCTTGTGGCATTTACAAGTAATTTAAAATGAAATTGTTATTGATGAGGATAAGCAAACTCAGAAGGAAGATGTCAGTAGAGAAAGCATTGATATTCAATTTGCAATGTTGAAATTTCATTCTCTAAAAGAGGTAGTTTTAAGAGGTAGTGACTATATCCCAAGGACAATAAAATGTGGGAGGAAGATGGGGAATGGACAATATATAGAGGAACAATATTTACTGGATTTAAAAAAAAAAACCTGAAATGTCTGAATCATTGCTTCAGCAGCTTTTTGCTTTGCCATAGTAGTTAGGCTGGAAGTGTGTGGGGTTTTTTTTCCAATTCATTATAAATAGCTGGAGTAATGTTTTTAGACAACAAAGTTCTCTGCTATCTGGCCCACTTACAGTTCCAGATGATTCAGCAATACCAATGTTGATAGAACGGTGTCTCACGGTGTCTAGAGTAATGCAAAGTGCAGAGTGGCCAAGTGCAATGAATATTGATGATGGTGACATGAGATTATGATATATTTCTCTTTCTACTTCCTTTATTTTTAGTCTTTCTCTGTTCTACCTATTTTGAGCTTCCTCTTTTCCTTGCTGGTCGAGTACCCGTGGTGATTTAATCATCTTCCTTCCTCACTTCTACAGACTACTAGTCTCTACATTTTTATTTACAGTTAAATTTAAGAGTATATTTTAAAGATTTATTTGCACAGTGAATCAAATTTTAAATGAAACATGCAATGAGATCCTAAGTTGTATCTCTAATATTCAAGTTATATCATTAATTCATTAGATTTGTCACTGCTAGCTGAATTATACAACTAACTTCTCAAGTCATACACTGATTTGAATCATATTTTTGTCTTTGAACATAAATATCTCTATTAATAATAGCACTTTGTTTAGAAGAACTGAGTTTACATGTTAATCTACAGTCTTCTATTTCTTAGTTATATTCTTTACTCCGGTGTCACATTCAAAAGTGGCAGGACTGATATAGATTTATGAAGTTATTGTGTCTCTTTCTTTTGTCCATCCATTCATCCATCCATCCATCCATCCATCCACCCACCTATCCAAAAACATTCATTGGGTCCCTGTTATACAACATGCTGGACTCCGGACTCATGATTGTACAGAAAACCATCATAGTCCCAGTTGTTCTTTAGGCAGGTAATATTAAGATAGAAGAGACAGCCAGTCCTGGGTCCAGGTAACAGACCTGGGAATCTATGGCTCCAAATTTACTCCCTGTGTTTTAAGACCCACATGCAGGCCCTCCTTTGATTTTGCCCCTCCCAAGAGACTTAGGAGAACACAGTGCCGAGTATATGGAGTCACACGTTATAAATAGGAGATCATGCTTTGGATACCAAGGACTCCAGTATTCCCTGCCCAAATGACCTGAAATCCTGCCTTCAATGCCTCTTGGGGCCTCTCCTCTGTATCACTGCTCCAAGGGTTTATAGCAATAGTGCAATGTATTCATATTTCCAGGCCCGTTGTGCTATGTATCCTACCTTTGTTAAAGCTTTATATTAGTGGATCTTATAGAATCTTGTGAAACCTTTCAATTATTTGGGGACTTTGTATAATTCCTGCAGGTGTAAATGCTATAAAAATATGGGTGAGTTGGGATAGAAGGTAATGGGAAGAATAAACATTATTTTAGGTTAGGGTTCATGTAAGGCCTCTCTGAGGAAACTATATTTAATTTGAGACTTTAAGGAAAGAATTGAGCTGGATTCATGTAGACATCATGAAGAATGTTTGAGGAAAAGGGAAGAACAATAGAATATTTGGCAGCCATTTCCAATTTAGATTTTTTTTTACTTCTTTTGGGAGGGAAAAAGTTGGACTGATCCAACAAGTTGACGTTCCACAAAACAGGTTCCCATATGTCTTTGTGTACTTTGAGCACTGATTTCTGTAGTCCAGAAAAGGGACATTTGATTGCCATCTAGGTCATCCAGCATCATATGTCAATTTCCTGTCCAAGCAATCAAAGGAAATGGAACATGAAGCAAGAAACCGCTTAAGGCTCTAAGATCTGTCTAAAAGAGAATACAGGAATATTTTTTTTACATGAGTTCATTTTTTAAAGGGTTATTTGAAATTCTTCTATGAGACAGTGCCTGTCTCTCACACTGAAGATAGTTTATTAGGTCACATTTTGTCCTTCCCTGAGAAGATTTTGTTAAAGACTGATGTCAATAATTTCTAGTCTTGTAAAATCTTTAGATGTGATTTAATGATGTGACAGGACATTCTAGAAGTATACTAAATGTTATAGTCATGTGTGCTTTTTAGCATTCAAGGACTTTCTTAAGAGTGCTGTAATAATAAAAACGTTTTTAAATGGCTCCATTTAGATATATATCAAAACATAGACTAGGTTTTTCTTTTCTTAACCTTTTGTTCTGATCAGAAATAGCTCTGGCAAAAATAAAAATAAATGGCATTTAATCAAATATCAACATACATAGCAGGAGATAGACTGTGTATAGAGTACACAAGGTATATTAGTCAGAGTTCTCTAGAGAAACAGAACCAAATAGGATAAATATATGTATAGAATGAGATTCATTATAAGGAATTGGCTCACACAATTACTGAGACTGAAAAATCCCATGATCTGTTGTCTGGAAGCTGGAAAATCAGAAAAGCCAATGGTATAGTTCCAAGGTCTGAGAGCCAGAGAGCTGGTATAGATTTCTGTCTGAGTCTGAAGGCCTGACAATCAAGAGTTACTAGAGCAGGAGATTAATACCCCAGCCCAATCTGTCAGCCAGAGCGTGATTTCAACATTCCTCCACCATTTTGTTCTGTTCAGGCCCTCAGTGGATTAGACAATGCCTCCACACATTGAGGAAGTCCATCTGCTTTACTCAGTAAAGCTAACCTTTTCACATGCTAATCTTTTCTGAAGTTCTCTTCACATACACACCTAGAAAGGTTTAACCAGATATTTGTGCATCCCATTATCCAGTGGAGTCAACACACAAAATTCACTCTCACAAGTCCACCTGTTGTCAACCTGAAATGCATGTGCATCTTTTAAAACCCTAGCTAACCCCAAAATCTGCTTAACATGATACAGCTTGTGAACAATTGAAAATGCAGTAACCCAGGGTGCCTGGGTGACCCAGTCTCTTAAGTGTCCAACTCGTGATTTTGGTTCAAGTTATGATCTCACAGTTTGTTGGTTCAAGCCCCACCTCGGGCTCCATACTGAGTATGGAGCCTGCTTGGGATTCTCTCTCTGCTCCTCTCCCACTCACTCTCACACACTTTCCCTCTCTCAAAGGAAATAAGGAAACGTTAGAAAAAAAGAAAATAAAGTAACTCTTTCCTTAGAAGAGGAAGAGTGATGTTTACTCTTCTCCTTGACATTCTATAAACTAAATAGTATGATATAAAAATTAACAGTACTTATATAAAGGTAATCTATCTTACATGATAAAGGAGAAGCAGAGGGAAGAAAACAAAAAAAACCCCATATATTTGTATTTATTATATATGTATATGTGTGCATGTATATCTTGTCTATATGTGTGTATACACACAAAATAAGGGGAAGTATTCATGACAATTACAGTTTTTGTTTTTGTAACTTGTCATATGGTCATAGCTGGTATTTGTAACAACTTTCCCCCACCATCTATTCATCGACGCTTTGAATTCTACAAGCACCTCAGCTCTTTACTTGATGCGGTGACCCAATTCTTTATTCCTGAAGGATCTGGCTCATTAGCTGTCTTGCCTGGATTGGGTCGTTGCAGTTTTCCATTGACATTAATCACAGGGCATGGTAATTCTAAGAGACACTCTATGCAATCTATATTCCAAGACCTACCTTTCCTTATTTCAGTTAACAAGTAGTCAGTTTCCCCTTGGTTGTCACAATAAATCATGCCAGCCAGCCCAATAACTCCTTTCTTTGCCTTTCATGATTCAGAGGCATGAAGAAACCAAAGTGCCTGGATGGCAACCTTAATTTCCAGTTCAATGGGATCATTGTGTCTTCTGGTGGAAGCATTCCTCCTTCTGGAACTGAGGCCTCTAGACCAGCAGAGCATTAAGTCACAGGAATGGAAAGCAAGCCTTGTGCTAGTGAGTTCCTGGGGGTAATAGGGAGTGGTGCCACTCTCATTTCCACCCTTTGAATCCTGCACCTGAGAATCTGGCTGTGGGAGAAATAGCACCATATACCGAGTGCTGATTCAGAGCATCTATAACCTTCTGGAGAACCTGACTCCAGTCTTTCAAGGTACTGTCACCTAGCTGGTGCTATACCTGAGTCTTCAAAAGGCCATTCCACTGTTCTATCAAACCTGCCTCTTCAAGATAGTGGAGAGACATGGTAAGACCAGTAAATTTTATGAGCATGAGCCTGTTGCAATACTTCTCTTGGTGAGAGATGAGTTCCTTGATCAGAAGCAAGCCTATGTGGAATGAGGCATTCAGTAAGTCCATAGATGGTAGTTTTCACAGAAGCATTGGCTGCAAGGAAGACAAATCTGTACATAGAGTGTGTGACTATTCCAGTAAGAACAAAATGCTGCCCCTTCCATGATGAAAGCAGTCCAGTAAAATCAACATGCCACAAGGTAGCTGGCTGATTATCATGGAGATCAAGTCCCACATGAGAAACTCAGTGTTCTCTGCTGTTAGCATAGTGAGTATACAGCGACGGCTATAGCTAGGTCAGCCTTGGTGAGTGAATGTCCATGTTACTGAGCCCATGCATAGCCTTCATCCTTGCTACATGTCAGCTTTGTTCATGAGCCCATTGTTTGATGGCAGGAGCTGGCAGGTATCCACAGAACAGTTCATGCTATCCATTTGATTATTAAAATCCTGATCTGCTGAGGTGACCCGTTGGTAAGCATTAAATGGGCCACAAATATCTTCATTTTTTTGTCCATTCAGAGAGGTATATCTATATACTTCTTCCCCAGATTTCTTTGTCATCAATTTTTTTCAATCATGTTTCCTCCAAATCTGTGATGATCCAGCTGAACCTTTGGCCACAGTCCATGGATAAGTACACAATCACATATCTGGCCATTTTCCCTTTTAAGCAGATTGAACAACCAGGTACTTCAGGAAATTCTGTACACAGGGAAGATTTCCCCTCACCACTCTCCCTCAAGGATGTCCCAAATCCGAAGTATAGTGCTGCCGCTATCCACTCTGGGGAGCTGCCTGAATACCATGCAGAGCCATCTGTAAACTGGGCCCAAGTTTTCTCTTCATCTATCAACTGATCATAGGGAACTCCACACAAGGCTATAAGTGCAGGCTGGGAGAGAGAGGCTGGGAGTGGAGACCATGGGCATTTGTGTCACTTCTTCATATAACTTACTTGTGCCTACAGGGCCTGCGTGGTTCCAATCATGTATATATCACTTCCATGTGATGATGAAATGTTACTCTTTATACTCAAATCTATGGCTTGGTGGCTCAGGTAACTTCCAATTCGTGATGGGCAGCTCAAGTCAAATGATAGCTTGGTAATCCATGGTCAAGCACTCAATATCCACTGAGGTCCAAGAGCAGGTAAAGAGCTGTTTCTCAAAACAAGAATAGTTACCTGCTGTGGATATAGTAGGGCTCCCAAATTCTAAGGTCTTAAGCTATAATTTACTTATAAGAACCTGCCAAAGGCCCCAAACACATGGCTGCCTGCCACTAGTATTTTAAGCACTAGTATTTATGATCTGCTGCATCATATGGTCCAAGTGGCAGAGAAGCTTGTACAGAAACTGGACGTGATGCATTTTTTGGGTCATTTGGGAAATGGGCCAGAGTAACAAACCCAGATGAGGAATTTATTGCCTACAAGATTCAAAGAGGCTCATGAGGCATGTGCCTCTCTTTTGGTTGTAGAAGGGGCAAGATGTAACAACTTACCCACCACCTTAGAAGGAATATCTCAACATTGCCCACACCACTGACCTCCAGAAATTTCACTGACATAGAAAGCCCTGGAATTTTCTTGGATTTATTTCCCAACCTCTGGCATACAAATATTTTACCAATATATCTAGAATAGTTGCTACTCCTGGCTTACTTAGGTCTAAGTCAGCATACTATTACCAACCTAATGGGACAGTGTAATATTCTTGGAAGGGAAAGGTGATTAAGACCCCTTCAAATTAAACTGTTACATAAGGCTAGAGGGTTGATATACCCGTGAGGTATGATGGTGAATGTGTATGGCTGACCTGACTGGCTCAATATAAATTGATTCTGGTTGACCTTATTGACAAGGGTGGAGGAAAAGTAATTTGCCAATCAATACCTACATACCAGGTGATGTGTTAATTTGCTGAAGCAATGAAACCAAATCTGACATACCCATGGCAATTGGAGTTGCCATCTGGGTTGTCCACTGTCATTCTCTAAGATTTATTTGTCTTTGACACAGGCCAGATAAGCAAGTTGAATGGGGCTGTGGTGGGAATCACCACCCCTGCATCCTGCAAGTCTTTGATGATGGCACCAATCTCTATAATCCCTTCATAAATGTGATATTGCTTTTGATTTACTATTTTCCTAGGTAGAAGCAGGCTTAGCGGCTTCTGTTGGCCTTTTCTCACCTAATAGCCCTCACTGCACAGATCAGGGGACCTGTGTGGGATTCTGACAGCCGCTGAGTATATCTATCCCAATTATACATTCCAGAAGTAGAGAAATCACCACAGGATGGGCTCAGGGATCTACTGGGTCCCTGTGAGATGGACTTGAGCTAAAACTTTCTTGATCATTTGATCTCCACTGGCCCCTCCTTGGGCTGATGGGCCACAGTGACATTTGTGGTGTCTTGGGATCAGTATCAGTTCACAGCCACTTTCCACTAATCCCTAAAAGATCTGATTATTTCCTTTTTCTGTGTGCAAAGTTACCCTGGCAAAAGGCTGTAGGTGCCTTATAGAAGGTTGAAAGATTAACAGTATAAAATTTGGGGAGTATATGAAGGTCCTTCCTCAAGGAGACATAGGCTCTCCTACATTCAAGGAGTTCTGGGTCTGTAAACTGGTCAATTTTGAAGAAAATTGAATGAGGGACCTGACTATGGTTTTATGATGTACGTTAGACTTTTGTTCACTTAACCTAGACCTTTTCTGCCCATGAATATCAAGTTAAGAATTTAGCAGGCTTCTGGGGCACCTGGGTGGCTCAGTTGGTTGTGTTCAATTTCGGCTGGGTTCATGATCACATAGTTTGTGAGTTCAACCTCTGCGTTGGGCTCTATGCTGACAGCTCAGAGCCTAGAGCCTGTATCAGATTCTGTGTCTCCCTCTCTCTCTACCTCTGCCCTGCTCATGTTCTCTCTTTCTGTCTCTCTGTCTCTTTCTGTCTCTCTCTCTCTCTCAAAATAAACATTAAAGAAAAAAGAACTTAGCAGGATTCTTATTTATTTATTTTACTGCTAGAAACACCATGATCAACTAGTGCACTCCAAAGTCCTATTAAGGTCAACTTATTCCAATTGGTGCTTTGACTCTGCTATCCTTTATGGTAATTGCACCCATCTGGCTTTCAGCCATTGAGTGCTTCCGCATGGCCCCTTCCACTCCAGGATCCAATTACTCCCATTACATTTGAGTTTCCCAAGTCATCGGCTGCAGTTCCCACAGTGAGCTTTGGACTATAGACAGGAGCGTTCCTGGAGGTCTTCAGGGATCCTGGGGCTCCCATCACGAATTTAGTTCTCACAACACTGGTAAAAGACACATCTTCTGGACCCTCCCTGTGTGAGTGAGGAGATCGTTACTTATTTGTCTTTTTAAATTTATTTTTCTTTACTTATGGCAGCTTTCACAGAAGCTCTAGGCCCTGAGAAATACACATATGAATTTCTTATACCAGGCGCTATGAACTATGCCAAATTAGCTCTTTTGCTTACAAGGCATTGGGGGCTCTAGTGACAATTATATGAGGGATTTCACCACCCTTGGTTGGCCTTTAAAAACTCTTCACTTTATTCAGTGACTTGTGAGGCCTACTGGGCAAGTTTGGCTGGTTTGCTTTATTTTTCCTTTAGCTATTTTATTTCCATGCTCTGATTCTGAACCTGCTGAGAAGAATCTCACGCTCAGGGAATTTTGAAACTCCAGGAGCTTTGTTTCTGAGGGTGCTGAGGCTTTTTACAGGATCTATATATTTTCTCCAGTCCCTGATCCGTAGGTAAGAGGTTCAGCCTGCTTTGTTTACACCTAGTGTCTCATTAGAAAGGATCTGTCACATTTACAACACAAGGGCATTAATCATGTTTCCCCCTTCTCAAGCTTTCTCTTAAGGTTTCAGAAATTGAATGAGGAGAAAATATCTATTAATTCTCCTTCCAGTTATTTTATTTTTTAGAGGAAGTTTCTCACATACAGGTTACATAATATGACTACATTGCATGCTAATTTTTCTCTTTATTCCTTCCACTATTAGCTTTATTAGGTACATAAAGGGACTATTAATTACATTTTACCTAAAGTTAGTAGCAAATCAGTTTTGCTGATTTGATTTCCTCGTAGTTTGACTGGTGGTGATTACTGAGTGCAACACTCAGGAGATTCATTCATAGAATAACTAAAGATAATTTTCATTCGTCACTACCTTGAATTTTTAATATATGTTCAGTGGAAGTTGCATAATTCCATAAAACTCACCAATATTTTCTTAGTTTTTTTTAAATTTATTTTTGAGAGAGAGAGAGAGAGAGACAGGCAGAGAGAGAGAGAGAGAGAGAGAGAGAGACAGGGAGAGAGAGAGAGAGAGAGAGAGAGAGAGAGAATGAGCAGGGGAGGGCCAGAGAGAGGGAGAGAGAGAATCCCAAGCAGGCTCCCTGCTGTCAGAGCCAAGCCTGACTGCAGGGCTTGAACTCATGAACCGTGAGATCATGACCTGAGCCAACATCAAGAGTTGGGCACTTAACTGACAGAGCCACCCAGACGCCCCTCAATGCTTTTTTTTTTAATTCCATATTTTTCTCTTTTAGTTCACAAAACATTAAAATGAAAGGTTCTTAGTAGATTCTTTCCTTCCTCCCTTCACCCCCTTTCCTTTCTGTTCTTAACTTTTCTTTTCTTTCTTTCTGGCCAATTTCCCAAGTAACCTGTGCCTATTTCTGTTGATGGATGTGACAAAAGGATATTATTCAATTTGTCCTTAGATGAGCCACACAAATACCAATGATGGGGTAGTTTCTTTTTCTTACATGGAATAATTCTTTTCTTTTAAGTTTTTTTTTTTTTTTTTTTACATTTATTTATTTTTGAGAGACAGAGTGAGACAAAGTGAGAGTGAGGAGGGACAGAAAGAGAGGGAGACACAGAATCCGAAACAGGCTCCAGGATCTGAGCTGTCAGCACAGAGCCTGACACGAACCCACAGACCGTGAGATCATGACGTGAGCCGAAGTTGGATGCTCAACTGACTGAGCCACCCAGGTGCCCCTAGAATAATTCTGAAATTCACAGGAATCTACTCTTGCAACCAAAAAAGTAAATTTTTTCTTTTTTTTTTTTTTACACAAAATGTGAGAATGGGGGAAAAGGAACAGAAAGAAAGGTAGAGAAATGAACAATAAAGGGAAGTGGTCTAGAACATCAAGGAGAGATAAGTTCCTGTAACTATGAGGAATGAAATGCATGCTGTAGAAAATTTACCTGAGATACATTATTGAATGGCTTCTGCCCAGGCTTTTCTGAAGAGTAATGGAAAAGAACATGGATTCTGAAGCCAGATTGTTAGACTTTAAGTCCCTGTGCTATGACCTATCAACTGTGCAATCTTTGTGTAGCGGTTTCCTCAACTAGAAAATGAAGACACCAGGATGCCTGGTGGCTCAGTCAGTTAAGCGTCCAATTCTTATTTTCTACTCAGGGTATGATCTCATGGTTCCTGAGTTTGAGCCCCCAGCTCAAAGCCTGCTTAAGATTCTCTCTCTCTCTGTCTCGAAAAGTAAGAAAAACGAACATGAAGATACTATTAGTACTTGACTCGTAGAATTGCTGTGAGAATCAAATAGACTGATTTATGTAAGTGAATAGGAGAGTATTTGGCATCTGGTAAATAACTATTTTGGCTACTAACACAGGAGGTTTGGTGAAGTTTGGGGCTAGTATCCTTTGTTGCAAATGGGTCATGGCTCCCTGCTACATTTCTCTCCTGTATATGTTTAGGGTTGTCTCTGATGCTCACTAAAATATATATATTCTAGCCCGCATCATCATTCTTAGAGGCGTGCTGCACGGTTTGAGTGGAAAGAGGGGAAATCAATTCATCTCTGGCACCTGCTTCATTCTTGTTCATTTCTAAATATGATGAAACAGAGTAGTCTTTGGATAATCTGCTTCTATTGCTATATACGGGGATTCATTCACCTGTTTCCTATGTACTGGTTCACCTTTTCAGAGGGGTGTTTATTTGGTTTCTATAAAGGAGACAACATTGTAAAGTCTGGCTGTCTTTGGATTCCTAATACTGTATTACTTTGTTTTTATGAATCATTTATGGATAACTAATTGTTTTTAAGTTTATTTATTTATTTTGAGGGGGGGGGCGCACACGTGGGAGGGGCAGAGAGAGAGGGAGAGAGAGAAAATTCCAAGCAGACTCCACACTGATGGTGCAGAGCCTGATGCGGGCTCAAACTCACCAACCGAGAGATCATGACCTGAGTTGAAGGTGAAATCAAGTGTCAGAGGCTTAACCGACTGAGCCACCTAGACTATTGGTTACTAATCTTAATGACCTCCGATGGAAAAAAAAAAAAAAAAAAAAAAAGGATCCACATAAGAGTGAAGACATATGGTATCTGTCTTAACAGAAGACCATGGGGGAAGGGAAGGAAAAAAAAAGTTAGAGAGGGAGAGAGCCAAACCATAAGAGACTCTTAAAAACTGAGAATAAACTGAGGGTTGATGGGGTGGTGGGACAGAGGGGAGGGTGGGTGATGGGCATAGAGAAGGGCACCTGTTGGGATGAGCACTGGGTGTTGTATGGAAACAAATTTGACAATAAAGTTCATATTAAAAAAAAGAAAATCTCAAAAACATTAATGTATTTTTATTTTTGAGAGAGAGAGAGAGAGAGAGAGCGTGAGTGAGGGAGGGGCAGAGAGAGAAGGAGACACAGAATATGAAGCAGGCTCCAGGCTCTGAGCTGTCAGCACAGAGCCAGATGCAGGGGGCTGGAACCCACGAACCGTGAGATCATGACCTGAGCCGAAGTCGGCCGCTTAACCGACTGAGCCACCCAGACACCCCTTTGACCTCCTATTTAGCCCATAATGAATTTTCATATTAGGAGAGGAACATTTTAGAATTGATCACTTTTTGAAATAAATATTAGCTCATGATAAAATATATTTAGGTATGATATATATAAGATTTAAGACAACTTTTGTGAATTTATGAGTGTTTCAATATAGTCCATTTCATCATGCTAATGGAAGTAGAAGCTTGTAATTATTTTGGAGATATTAAAATAGTACTTTTTTTTTTTACACTCACCTTTAAAACTACAATATTCTTTAAGAGAAAGAACAAAAATATTTGTGCTTTTGTAATCATCTCTGGGTATCTTGAGGTTTGAACTGCAGAACAATAATTCTTACCCTGTGTATCTAATGACACTCAGCTTGAGGCCTCCCTCCTAACAATGCATAAAGTATTTGGCCCATAACTTATATTCTGCTGAGTCTTATTGCTTTGTTTATCAATATTTTTTGAATCTGCCTCCAGTCCAGACACATTATAGACCCCAAGGAAACTTTCTGCTCTGATATTATCCCTATTTGAATCTGCTTTTGCATGTTTAAATATTGTCCACGAGGAAATTTAGATAGCATGGACACTGCAAGAATGAATGACTTTGGCAAACAGAATATTTTGTCACAAATAACGGCCTTCCTGTCTCTTAGAGCAGACAGTGGTTGCGGTAGTTAATGAGAAGTGAATTTAGTGAAAAACAGGAGATGAAAGTAGCCGTTCTAATCAAATTCTGTCGTAATTTCTCAGGTGCCTAGAATTTATGACACACCATTCGGCAAATCTCCAATGATACATTTCCATAACAGGAGTTGTAAATCCATTGGCAGTTTCATTAATCAGACAAAGAGCTGTGCAGTTATTGAAATAACTCCTCAAATAATTGCCAACTTGCCATGCCGTGACATCACTCCTAAGAGAAGTACTTGGACAATTGATGATACAGCCCTGGTAAATTAGCATTTCTGGCCTTGAAGAATCATTGTGAGGCATAGCGTCATTCTGAGGAAGCGCTTCCTGGAATTGTTTCTCCTCATAAGCGGGATTTTAAAAGTGGCGATGATCAATACATTGCTTGTTTTACCTGCGAGGAGAAATGTGCAGGCATTGTAGCCATCCCTCTTTGCAGTGTGATTTCTGTTTTAACTATGAAACTGTTCTGAACCTTAGAATGCTGGCAGTTTGATTGCCTTAATATTTGTTGAGTGCCTTTTGAGCCTGTGGACTCGAGTCTGCTAAGCATTTGGGAGAAGTATGGAAAATGAGTTAGACATGACTCTCCTCCCAAGTGGTTCATACCCTACCCTTCAGGGGAAGATATGATACAATGGAGGAAATACTATTTAGAAGGTTGTTTAAAAATGCCAAGAGATTAAGGGTGCCTGGGTCAGGACATGATCTCATGGTTCATGAGTTCAAACCCATATTGTGCTCTGTACTAACAGTGTGGAACCTGCTTGGGATTCTCTCCTAACATCTCTCTTTGCCCCTCTCCCCTCTCAAAATAAATAAACTTAAAAAAACAAGTGCTAGGAGCTTATAGAGGAAGGATAAACCAAGACTGATGATAACAATGGTAGAGAGTTAGAAGAGTCTTCCAAAAGCAGCGAACTCTTATATTAAATCTTGAAAGAGAGATAAGGGTGCCTGGGTGACTCGGTTGGTTCAGTGTCCAACTTCAGCAACGGTCATGATCGCCAGGTTTGTGAATTTGAGCCCCACATTGGTCTCTCTTCTATCAGCGCAGAGTCCCTTCAGATCCTCTGTCCCCCTCTCTCTCTGCCCCTCCCCTGCATGTGTTCTCTCCCTCTCTCTCTCTGTCTCTCACTCTCTCAAAAATAAACACGTTTTTAAAAAAAGAGAGTGATAAGAAGGAGTTCAAAATACGGAGAAAAATAAGTTAAGTGAGAAGAAGTTTGGAATGGGAGTTAAGATGTCTGTTCTACTTCAACTTCTCTGATACTTTGAATAAACCAGTTTATCGTTCTGAATCTTGATTTTCTTACTTAATAGGAAGGTATAATTCTCATTTTTTTTATGGTGAATTCCTAGATTAAAATAAAAAGTTGAAACATAAAGATGTTTTTTTTTTTGTGACAGAAAAATCTTGGAGGAAAAAACCCCAAAATAATTTAAATGAATTTTATTAATGTTATATCTTGGCAAACTACAAAGACAGAATTTTGACATGCTTCTAATAAACAAAATCATGTGTCACAGTCCTATTTATGTGAGATAAAATACTTTTCTACAGTTATTTGTGCAAATATATTCTTTTTAAATACTTCATATATACTCTTAGCTCATGACTTAGATTTGCAAAGGACTATAGTCATATCTAATGAACTAAAGACAGAATAGTAAAATAAAATAGGCAAATGCCAAAATACTTTGTAACACGCAGCACTGTCATCTCTTCTCAAGTTATACCTTAAGATCTGCATTATTTTTAATACTTTGAATCTAATAATGGAAATTCAAATAAAAAAAAAACTAATTGTACTGTAAGCTACTCATGGATTTGGTGATTCAGGATGTTATGCCTTTTGAATGTATGTGAAGGTCAACAGTGTATGTCTCCTTGTATTTCAGAAATCAATGTAGTCTTTCAATTATCCCTTAGTTCCAATGCATCAAATCACTTTTCAAAAAATATCTATGAGGTTTTGGGGCACCTGGGTGGCGCAGTCGGTTAAGCGTCGGACTTCAGCCAGGTCACGATCTCGCGGTCCGTGAGTTCGAGCCCCGCGTCAGGCTCTGGGCTGATGGCTCGGAGCCTGGAGCCTGTTTCCGATTCTGTGTCTCCCTCTCTCTCTGCCCCTCCCCTGTTCATGCTCTGTCTCTCTCTGTCCCAAAAATAAATAAAAAACGTTGAAAAAAAAATTAAAAAAAAATATCTATGAGGTTTATATGTTTTTAGATTTGCAAAATAGTCAGGTGAGTCTTCAGTGATATGATTACTTCTCTAATAATCAGTTTCACTCCAAGGGCATATTTTGTTAGTTTAAGCTGAGGGAACAAAACTTTATGTAAAAGTTCTCAATTTAAGAGCAGAAAATGAGAGGCTTACTAAAATATGGTGGGATATTGTAACAGAATGTCCTTTCTCAAGAACATTTAAGTAGTCTGTGTGGATATCAACTTGTTATTGACTAAAGTGAGCTATTAATAGTACTTTAACAATCTTATGTTTATTTTAATGATTAATATTTTACTAAATTTATTTTACTAATATTTATTATGATATTTTACTAAATTTATTTTACTAATTTTACTAAAATCCTTGTGTGTCTGGGCAATCTTTGCTCACCTCACCATTACTTTTAGGGAGTATAGATATGTTTGGCATGTTATATTATTATATGAGCTGAGGGATTATGTCAAAATTATAACAAATATAAAGTTTGGGTAACTTTGTTAATTCAATTAGATGATCGTGTTGAATGGAAAATAGCTACACTGTCTCTAATTCCTGTCATAGCTACACTGTCTCTAATTCCTGTCGTATACACCGAAAAACCTGAAATGTGTATTTTGCTTAATTTTCCATTTGTCCTCATTGGCAATGGAGAAATAGACTCTTAACAAATTGGCTGATACCTTTTTTTAAAGTTTGATAATGAGGTAAATTAGGAATTAAAATTCCTTTAATTTTCTCATTGCTGTCAAACTTCTGACAAAGGAACTTAAAAGAAGAAAGTGTGTGTGTGTTTTAAATTTTTTAATTTATTTTTGAGAGAGAGAGAGAGAGTGGGGGAGGGGCAAACAAAGAAGGCGACACAGAATCTGAAGTAGGTTCCATCCAGGCTCTGAGGTGTCAGCACAGAGCCCAGTGCAGGGCTTGAACTCACGAACCACGAGATCATGACCTGAGCAGAAGTCAGACTCATAACTGACTGAGCCACCCAGGCGCCCCAAGAAGAATGTGTTTCTTAAACAGAATTATCTTAAGAGTTTATTGAGAGTGGGACTGAGAGAACTAGAGATTCTAAATGTTGTTGTAAGGCTCACTCAAAAATGATTGCTCTCTCAGCTGGCACCTCCAGTAAAGAACTTGAGAGAAATTCTAGGACAACACAACACATCTTTGTTCTTTACTTTATGTAAATAAGTATTCATCATTTCACCTTTGAGTATGATGATAACTATGGATTTTCCATACATAGTGTGTATGAAATTTTCTTCTATTTTTAAGTCACCTAGAAATTTCCTTCTGTTTCTACTTTGCTGAATGTTTTCTGATGAATTAAGATGAATATATTTTTTCCTTAATCTGTTAATATAGTGAATTATATTGATTGATTTTGAATGCTAAACCAATTTTGCATTCCTGGTATTATGTTCTTGCATGCTAATAGTCTATTACTGAATAACAAACCACACAAACTTAGTGGAATAAAATAACCATTTTAATGTGAAAAAAAATGCTCTCCACAGTTGAAATCTGCATTTTTTTCTAATATTAACTAGTTTTGTGATGTATTTTATGTAACAAAGTATTGTGAATTTTTATTATTTTTCTTTAAAAGTGTATTGAATGTATTTAAACAATGTATTTATATATTGAATGTATTTAAACATTCAATCTTCATCAGTATTTTATTTCTTCCAGGGGTGCCTGGGTGGCTCAGTCGGTTGAGCATCTTACTTCGGCTCAGGTCATGATCTCATGTTCTGTGATTTTCAGCCCTGTTGGGCTCTGTGCTAACAGCTTGGATCTGGGAGCCTGCTTCAGATTCTGTGTCTTCTCCCTCTCTCTCTGCCCCTCCCCTGCTCACGTTTTATCTCTCTCATTCTTAAAAATAAGTAAACATAAAAAGAAAACATTTTATTTTCTCTGGAAAGACTAAAAATGGGTAAAATATGAGCAAAAAATACAAGATGCTGTCATCATTGAAAATCTGTATATCTGCCTTGAAATCTAAGCCACCATCAGAATCTAAAAAAAAAAAAAAAATTAGAAAAAAATTTCAAAAAGAGTCATTTATCAGTTATTTTAAGCAGGTTTTTGGGTAGGCAAATATACATTCTTTGAATAATTTGGAGGGGAGAATTATCCTCCTATTATTTTAGAAAAAAAAATCATTTTGCTTATTCCTTGTCTAAATTGAAATCATATGACCTGTGGATGTCTGAATATACATACATTTCTTTCTTTTCGTTAAAAGCTGATCTTGCAGAAAGTACAAAAGAGCCTAATTATTATAATTGGGTGAAGGAAAAGCCTGTTCGTGGATAGTGTGGAACTTATTTTACTTCATGGAATTACCGCAGCAGTCACACCAGACCAAATATTTTGTCCCATTTAATTTAAGTGAACAGAGCAAGACAAATGCACGCAATCTTCATCGCAAAAGTAAGCCAGGCAAGCAAGCTGCTCATTGATCCATGATCTTCCTGGAGGTTCCTATCATCTAATGGTAGTCCTAGACTTTGGGGGTTAAAAACAGAAAGCTTTATGGGGTGTCTGGGGGGCTCAGTTGGTTATGTGTCTGACTCTTGATTTCAGCTCGGGTCATGATCTCTTGGTTTGTGGATTGAGCCCAAGTCGGGCTGGGCATTGACAGCATGGAGCCTGCTCTGGATTCTTTCTCTCACTCTCCCCTTTCCCCTCCCCTGCCTGCTCTTTCTCTCTCAAGATCAATAAATAAACGTTTAAAAAATAAAAAAAAAAATAAAGACATAAAGCTTTCTATAACAAAACTGACATTTTGGATAACTTCACTGATTAATCATTCAAACTTAGGTCATCTCAAGGACTCATGTCTTTAAATGATTATGAACTTGTAATTCTTTCCAAAGAGGACAGTAAACCTCCTTAGGACATGATTATTAACATGCCATTTTTAATAGCCCATGGTTAAAACTATGATGTTAAACCTGACACCATTTTGGACTTCTGGGGATTAAAATGGAAATGACAATTTTTGGTGCTTTACATTAATATTATAAGTATCTTCACTAAATTTAGCATGGTTTGTTTAGTGCCAAAAGTACACACACCATTTCAAAGTAAAAGAGAGAAAAGTATCTTCTTCAGTGAATTTTGTTACGCCACTGAAAGTAAAGATGAGTTAACAGCAATATTCTCTTTTGTCTTGTGTGTGCAAAAGATAGCAGATGCTTTGGGTGTTTGGAACACACCTGGTTTTTATGCAAAGAAAATGTGTAATTTGGACTATCAAGTGAATAATTAATGTCAAATTAATTCAAGACACTTTCTAAAAAAATCACATGTGAAGTTCCTTGCTTTCTCTAGGAAATGCTGAAACAGGCATCTTTATTCTGAGTCTCCCTGCCCCCAACCCCAAGAAGTTCTTTATCTCAGAGATAAAGAGCTTGTGCTGATTTCTCTGAGAAAAAAAAAAAAAAAAAAAGAGGAGAAAAAAAAGAGAAAATGTCATATTTGCTATTTTTTTTTTTTTTTTTAAGAATTTATCCGCTCATGTAAAATGCAGGTTTGGGGATATACTGTAACTTTAGCTGACATAGTGCTTTCCAGAAGAGGGCTGTGCCCTGTGATAGAACCACAGGGATTTAAAGAAATGCCCATGTCAGAGAATCTGCCCATATTTGAAATATTAGCAGCCATCTTTTAAGATAAGCAAAAGGAGTTATCTTGTCATACACTTGACTATTTAGAATCCCAAATCTTAAAGAGATGTCTGCGTTTCACCCCTGGCTTTCAGGCAATGGGTTGGGCCGATGTTTGACCAGTTAGGCTGCTGAGTAATTCCACTTTGTTTATGTCTGCAGACACCTATTTTTTGGGTAAACCCCATTTATCTTAAATGCCCTTCCACCTCAGGCTGTTTCTTCCTCCCTACCCCCTCCAGCAAGACGTGTAGTCAGTCGAGGTTTCCTTCAAAGTATTTAAGGAGAACATGAGAGCTTAGAATGAAATTATGAGGATTTAAATGCCAGCATTTTAAAATAAATATTAAAAACAATTTGAAAATAAAATGGGAATGGAAAAACTTACATGAATATAAAAGTTACAAGTGAGTATTGTGAGGACAAATATCTTAACTCCTAGCAAAATTATGTAAGTTGTGCATGCTTAGTCATACAAAATAACAATTTTGAAAAAAAAGATACATATGTACGTACATGTGTGTGTGTGTGTGTGTGTGTGTATACATACATACATACAATGTGTATATAAATATACACCAAACTCTGATATTGGTAGGTCAATCACGTTGCAATTTCAATCTTTTTTATAACCATTGAAGCAATCAAAAATTTTTTTCTTGATGTCTTTCATGTCTGATTCTCTCTGATATGTAATAAATCACTAGGGAATCTGCATTACAACTCACCCGCAAAGCTAATGACCTTTTCCTTTCCACTTGAGAACTAGCCCATCAAATAACCACAGGGTGAGGTAATCTCCATTTATAGCACTCCGAGGGATATATAGTTTATATAGTATACAGTATATATAGTCTGCATTTATACCTCTAGTTTTAATTTCAGTTCACATGGATTGTCTTTTTTGCTACATGGGAAAAAAAAACAAACATTTCAAACCTTACTTTGTATGTGTATGTGTCAAATACAACAGTTTTGGTGAGCTCTTTGCCCTTTTATGCTTCCCATGTTTTCCAAGAATGCTGGTAACTTCCACCTTCGTCACCACCATATTAACCTTTTTTCAGTCTTTCAATTTTAAATACCTAGTCATTGCAGAAAAAAGTCTATCCTGTTTCCAGAGGAGGGGTTTCACTTTACATCTTTCCCTCTATTTCTCCAGGCACTCTGAAATCGAACTCCTGGCCAGCCTTCCGGCAGATGAGTACGAAGGGCAATCTGGGTCCTGCCCCACAGATTCTGAGAGAAGATGGGCTTTAGTCCATGTAGCTAGTGGAGAAGGGATCTTCATACCCCGGTCAGTCCTCCTCGGTGGAGACTCTGGGATAGCTGGTTCCTACTGTTAGGTTACCCTCTCAGATAAGCACACCTTCAAAAGCTATTTTTATTTTCCTTAAACACCACACTAATCTCAAATCCTTAAAAAGATATTTCTCCTACACTAAGGATTTGGCCCGGTCCTTTAAGTAAATTAGATACGTATTTGAGCAGTACCTCTCAGTAACTACCTTAACAAAACCCACCCCAAATGGTAATCCTTTCCTTTTGGGATCTGAAAGGGAATAGTTTGGTAGTGATTACATTCCTTTTATAACTCCCAATCCTTCTCTGGTAGAAACAGGGGGATTTCATCAAAGTTGGCACAATATTAAATAAACAGAATATTCAAAAGTGGTGTTACTAAATGCAAGAAGAAAAACAAATCTTTCTGAACATGTGGCAATATGTTATGGATAATCTTTGAATAGAGATCACATTTTATAATTTTTTTTAACGTTTTATTTATTTTTGAGACAGGGAGAGACAGAGCATGAACAGGGGAGGGTCAGAAAGAGGGAGACACAGAATCTGAAACAGACTCCAGGCTCTGAGCTATCAGCACAGAGCCCGATGCGGGGCTCGAACTCACGGACCGGGAGATCATGACCTGAGCCGAAGTCGGCCGCTTAACCGACTGAGCCACCCAGGCGCCCCAAATAGAGATCACATTTTAGATGACACACCCAAGTGTGCTTTGTCTTCTAATAAATTTTGTCTCAGTTTAAATAACCTATTTTCATTTGTAATCCCAGTTCATGGGGAACTTCATGGTAATAATTGAACACTTCAAACTTTTTTTTTTTTTTTTAGTGTTTATTTATTTATTTTGAGAAAGTGAGTTGGGGAGGGGCAGGGAGAGAGGGAGAGAGAGAATCCCAAGTATGTGCCACGTTCAGCCTGGAGCCTGATGTAGGGTTGATTTCACGACAGTAAGATCACAACCAAGAGTCTAGCGCTTAACCGAATCACCCAGGTGCCCCCAAACTTCAGAACTTCCCCAGAAGAAACTTCAAACTTCTAGGTACTTTCTTACTGTTTTTCTTAAACAAAGTCAAACAAATATTTTTAATTTTAGCAAATGGATTTGTATATTGCCTTCATCTTTGTTACTGTCCTTTTTTCTCTTAAAACTGTTAAATATATATATATATATATATATATATATATATATATATATATATATATAACATACAAAAATAAACAGAGAAATAAATCATGAACTATTTAACGAATAAGCAGTATTATTTGATTGCAATATTTTATGATATGTGTATCAGATTTTTTGAAGAAATAAGATATGAGGTCTACTCCCTATATTCAATTCCTCTTTTTTATTGGACGCAACCAATCTAGAAGGAGATCTCTATCTCTATCTCTATCTATCTCTATCTCTATCTCTATCTCATCTATCTATATCTATATCTAGTTTTTTTAAGTTAAAGAGTATCTTCAAAACATACAAATGTCTCATACAAATGTCGTACAAATGTCTCAAAAATACCACAGATTATTTTTGTGAGTTTCTAAAATGTATATAAATTACTCATATTGTTTGTATCATATTACCACTTGTTTTGTTCCCTTTGTATTATAATTGCAATATTTATATGGCATATATAGAGGTAATTAATTGATTTTTAAAGGTTATATGTTATATATTTAGTTTATTATTTATTACCACATGTGCAATGACAGGATTTATGACCTTAGAGACTCCAATTACCTAACAAACAGGTTAATGGAAAGGGATGGAACCCAACTCTAGTCCCCATGGGTCCGAGGGTCCTCAATATTTCCTAGTGCTGGTTTCCTTATATTGTAGGAACTACCTTGACATCTTTTAAATCCATCTTTTAAAAATGGATTCTCGTGTTATTATGCAATCAGAGAATCTATTTTATATTTATTTATTCTGTTACATTTACTGTGATTTCTGGTATCTTTGACTTTTTTCTAACACGTTAGTATTTTCTACCTAATTTTTTTTTCGTAGCTTCGCTGTTCTCTGTTACTGTTTTTTGAATTAATTAAGTTTTGTTCATTTTATTTTGCTTCCTTTATTGGTTTAGTCGTGATTCTGTTTTATTGTTTAATAGTTAAGATTGTGTTACCTCATGCGTACTTCAATTAAAATGCCTCTAGCTGGGGCGCCTGGGTGGCTCAGTCGGTTGGGCATCCAACTTCGGCTCAGGTCATGATCTCACAGTTCGTGAGTTCTAGCCCCGCATCAGGCTCTGTGCTGACAGCTCAGAGCCTGGAGCTTGTTTCAGATTCTGTGTCTCCCTCTCTCTCTGACCCTCCCCCGTTCATGCTCTGTCTCTCTCTGTCTCAAAAATGAATAAACGTAAAAAAAAAAATTAAAAAAATAAAATAAAATGCCTCTAGCTTATTACTGAGGTGCCTGGGTGGTGTAGTCAATTGAACTTATGACTCTTGATTTTGGCTCAAGTCATGATCTCACAGTTTGTGGGTTTGAGCCCCGCATCCAGCTCTGCACTGATGATATGGCGCCTACTTGAGATTCTGTCTCTCCTTTTCTCTGCCCCTCCTCCAACTGTGCATGTACATGCTCTCTCTCTCTCTCTCTCTTTCCCAAAATAAATAAATAAACTTAAAAAAATTAAAATGCCTCTAGCTTATTATTAATACTGCATGGACTTCACATGAGAACAATACATATAGACTTTAGAATAACTTACTACTGTCTGTTCCTTCATTTTACATTTGATTTCTCTGTTTGTTGTTCTGCAGTTGTTTATCCTATGTGTGGGCTCTCATTTCTTTATAGTTATTCTGTTTAGGAATCGTTCTGAAATTTGGTGTGGCAGGCAGGTTTTTTTCTTTCTCTCTCTCTCTCTCTTTTTTTTTTTTTTGAATTCTATAAGCAACCATAAAACCATAATCATTTTCTCTTGGAATATTTCTTTTTCTTCATTCTCTTCATGCTCTCTTTTTTTTTTATTATTATTTATTTATTTATTTTTTAATATATGAAATTTACTGTCAAATTGGTTTCCATACAACACCCAGTGCTCATCCCAAAAGGTGCCCTCCTCAATACCCATCACCCACCCTGCCCTCCCTCCCACCCCCCATCAACCCTCAGTTTGTTCTCAGTTTTTAACAGTCTCTTATGCTTTGGCTCTCTCCCACTCTAACCTCTTTTTTTTTTTTTTTCCCTTCCCCTCCCCCATGGGTTTCTGTTACGTTTCTCAGGATCCACATAAGAGTGAAACCATATGGTATCTGTCTTTCTCTGTATGGCTTATTTCACTTAGCATCACACTCTCCAGTTCCATCCACGTTGCTACAAAAGGCCATATTTCATTTTTTCTCATTGCCACGTAGTATTCCATTGTGTATATAAACCACAATTTCTTTATCCATTCATCAGTTGATGGACATTTAGGCTCTTTCCATAATTTGGCTATTGTTGAGAGTGCTGCTATAAACATTGGGGTACAAGTGCCCCTATGCATCAGTACTCCTGTATCCCTTGGATAAATTCCTAGCAGTGCTATTGCTGGGTCATAGGGTAGGTCTATTTTTAATTTTCTGAGGAACCTCCACACTGCTTTCCAGAGCGGCTGCACCAATTTGCATTCCCACCAACAGTGCAAGAGGGTTCCCGTCTCTCCACATCCTCTCCAGCATCTATAGTCTCCTGATTTCTTCATTTTGGCCACTCTGACTGGCGTGAGGTGGTATCTGAGTGTGGTTTTGATTTGTATTTCCCTGATGAGGAGCGACGTTGAACATCTTTTCATGTGCCTGTTGGCCATCCGGATGTCTTCTTTAGAGAAGTGTCTATTCATGTTTTCTGCCCATTTCTTCACTGAGTTATTTGTTTTTCGGGTGTGGAGTTTGATGAGCTCTTTATAGATTTTGGATACTAGCCCTTTGTCTGATGTGTCATTTGCAAATATCTTTTCCCATTCCGTTGGTTGCCTTTTAGTTTTGTTGGTTGTTTCCTTTGTTGTGCAGAAGCTTTTTATCTTCATAAGGTCCCAGTAATTCACTTTTGCTTTTAATTCCCTTGCCTTTGGGGATGTGCCGAGTAAGAGATTGCTACGGCTGAGGTCAGAGAGGTCTTTTCCTGCTTTCTCCTCTAAGGTTTTGATGGTTTCCTGTCTCACATTCAGGTCCTTTATCCATTTTGAGTTTATTTTTGTGAATGGTGTGAGAAAGTGGTCTAGTTTCAACCTTCTGCATGTTGCTGTCCAGTTCTCCCAGCACCATTTGTTAAAGAGACTGTCTTTTTTCCATTGGATGTTCTTTCCTGCTTTGTCAAAAATGAGTTGGCCATACGTTTGTGGGTCTAGTTCTGGGGTTTCTATTCGATTCCATTGGTCTATGTGTCTGTTTTTATGCCAATACCATGCTGTCTTGATGATGACAGCTTTGTAGTAGAGGCTAAAGTCTGGGATTGTGATGCCTCCTGCTTTGGTCTTCTTCTTCAAAATTACTTTGGCTATTCGGGGCCTTTTGTGGTTCCATATGAATTTTAGGATTGCTTGTTCTAGTTTCAAGAAGAATGCTGGTGCAATTTTGATTGGGATTGCATTGAATGTGTAGATAGCTTTGGGTAGTATTGACATTTTGACAATATTTATTCTTCCAATCCATGAGCAGGGAATGTCTTTCCATTTCTTTATATCTTCTTCAATTACCTGCATAAGCTTTCTCTAGTTTTCAGCATACAGATCTTTTACATCTTTGGTTAGATTTATTCCTAGGTATTTTATGCTTCTTGGTGCAATTGTGAATGGGATCAGTTTCTTTATTTGTCTTTCTGTTGCTTCATTGTTAGTGTATAAGAATGCAACTGATTTCTGTACATTGATTTTGTATCCTGCAACTTTGCTGAATTCATGTATCAGTTCTAGCAGACTTTTGGTAGAGTCTATCGGATTTTCCATGTATAATATCATGTCATCTGCAAAAAGCGAAAGCTTGACTTCATCTTTGCCAATTTGGATGCCTTTGATTTCCTTTTGTTGTCTGATTGCTGATGCTAGAACTTCCAGCACTATATTAAACAACAGCGGTGAGAGTGGGCATCCCTGTCGTGTTCCTGATCTCAGGGAAAAAGCTCTCAGTTTTTCCCCATTGAGGATGATGTTAGCTGTGGGCTTTTCATAAATGGCTTTTATGATGTTTAAGTATGTTCCTTCTATCCCGACTTTCTCCAGGGTTTTTATTAAGAAAGGGTGCTGGATTTTGTCAAAGGCCTTTTCTGCATCGATTGACAGGATCATATGGTTCTTCTCTTTTTTTTTGTTAATGTGATGTATCACGTTGATCGATTTGCGAATGTTGAACCAGCCCTGCATCCCAGGAATGAATCCCACTTGATTATGGTGAATAATTCTTTTTATATGCTGTTGAATTCGATTTGCTAGTATCTTATTGAGAATTTTTGCATCCATATTCATCAGAGATATTGGCCTGTAGTTCTCTTTTTTTACTGGGTCTCTGTCTGGTTTAGGAATCAAAGTAATACTGGCTTCATAGAATGAGTCTGGAAGTTTTCCTTCCCTTTCTATTTCTTGGAATAGCTTGAGAAGGATAGGTATTATCTCTGCTTTAAACGTCTGGTAGAACTCCCCTGGGAAGCCATCTGGTCCTGGACTCTTATTTGTTGGGAGATTTTTGATAACCGATTCAATTTCTTCACTGGTTATGGGTCTGTTCAAGCTTTCTATTTCCTCCTGATTGAGTTTTGGAAGAGTGTGGGTGTTTAGGAATTTGTCCATTTCTTCCAGGTTGTCCAATTTGTTGGCATATAATTTTTCATAGTATTCCCTGATAATTGTTTGTATCTCTGAGGGATTGGTTGTAATAATTCCATTTTCATTCATGATTTTATCTATTTGGGTCATCTCCCTTTTCTTTTTGAGAAGCCTGGCTAGAGGTTTGTCAATTTTGTTTATTTTTTCAAAAAACCAACTCTTGGTTTCGTTGATCTGCTCTACAGTTTTTTTAGATTCTATATTGTTTATTTCTGCTCTGATCTTTATGATTTCTCTTCTTCTGCTGGGTTTAGGCTGCCTTTGCTGTTCTGCTTCTATTTCCTTTAGGTGTGCTGTTAGATTTTGTATTTGGGATTTTTCTTGTTTCTTGAGATAGGCCTGGATTGCAATGTATTTTCCTCTCAGGACTGCCTTCGCTGCGTCCCAAAGAGTTTGGATTGTTGTATTTTCATTTTCGTTTGTTTCCATATATTTTTTAATTTCTTCTCTAATTGCCTGGTTGACCCACTCATTCGTTAGTAGGGTGTTCTTTAACCTCCATGCTTTTGGAGGTTTTCCAGACTTTTTCCTGTGGTTGATTTCAAGCTTCATAGCATTGTGGTCTGAAAGTATGCATGGTATAATTTCAATTCTTGTAAACTTATGAAGGGCTGTTTTGTGACCCAGTATATGATCTATCTTGGAGAATGTTCCATGTGCACTCGAGAAGAAAGTATATTCTGTTGCTTTGGGATGCAGAGTTCTAAATATATCTGTCAAGTCCATCTGATCCAATGTATCATTCAGGGCCCTTGTTTCTTTACTGACTGTGTGTCTAGATGATCTATCCATTTCTGTAAGTGGGGTGTTAAAGTCCCCTGCAATGACCACATTCTTATCAATAAGGTTGCTTATGTTTATGAGTAACTGTTTTATATATCTGGGGGCTCCGGTATTTGGCGCATAGACATTTATAATTGTTAGCTCTTCCTGATGGATAGACCCTGTAATTATTATATAATGCCCTTCTTCATCTCTTGTTACAGCCTTTAATTTAAAGTCTAGTTTGTCTGATATAAGTATGGCTACTCCAGCTTTCTTTTGGCTTCCAGTAGCATGATAAATAGTTCTCCATCCCCTCACTCTCAATCTAAAGGTGTCCTCAGATCTAAAATGAGTCTCTTGTAGACAGCAAATAGATGGGTCTTGTTTTTTTATCCATTCTGATACCCTATGTCTTTTGGTTGGCGCATTTAATCCATTTACATTCAGTGTTATTATAGAAAGATACGGGTTTAGAGTCATTGTGATGTCTGTATGTTTTATGCTTGTAGTGATGTCTCTGGTACTTTGTCTCACAGGATCCCCCTTAGGATCTCTTGTAGGGCTGGTTTCGTGGTGACAAATTCCTTCAGTTTTTGTTTGTTTGGGAAGACCTTTATCTCTCCTTCTATTCTAAATGACAGACTTGCTGGATAAAGGATTCTCGGCTGCATATTTTTTCTGTTTAGCACACTGAAGATATCGTGCCAAGCCTTTCTGGCCTGCCAAGTTTCAAAGGAGAGATCAGTCACGAGTCTTATAGGTCTCCCTTTATATGTGAGGGCACGTTTATCCCTTGCTGCTTTCAGAATTTTCTCTTTATCCTTGTATTTTGCCAGTTTCACTATGATATGTCGTGCAGAAGATCGATTCAAGTTACGTCTGAAGGGAGTTCTCTGTGCCTCTTGGATTTCAATGCCTTTTTCCTTCCCCAGTTCAGGGAAGTTCTCAGCTATAATTTCTTCAAGTACCCCTTCAGCACCTTTCCCTCTCTCTTCCTCCTCTGGGATACCAATTATGCGTATATTATTTCTTTTTAGTGTATCACTTAGTTCTCTAATTTTCCCCTCATACTCCTGGATTTTTTTATCTCTCTTTCTTTCAGCTTCCTCTTTCTCCATAACTTTATCTTCTAGTTCACCTATTCTCTCCTCTGCCTCTTCAATCCGAGCCGTGGTGGTTTCCATTTTGTTTTGCATTTCGTTTAAAGCGTTTTTCAGCTCCTCGTGACTGTTCCTTAGTCCCTTGATCTCTGTAGCAAGAGATTCTCTGCTGTCCTGTATACTGTTTTCAAGCCCAGCGATTAATTTTATGACTATTATTCTAAATTCACTTTCTGTTATATTATTTAAGTCCTTTTTGATCAGTTCATTAGCTGTTGTTATTTCCTGGAGATTCTTCTGAGGGGAATTCTTCCGTTTGGTCATTTTGGATAGTCCCTGGAGTGGTGAGGACCTGCAGGGCACTTCCCCCGTGCTGTGGTGTATAACTGGAGTTGGTGGGCGGGGCCGCAGTCCGTCCTGATGTCTGCCCCCAGCCCACGGCTGGGGCCACAGTCAGACTGGTGTGTGCCTTCTCTTCCCCTCTCCTAGGGGCGGGATTCACTGTGGGGTGGCGTGGCCCGTCTGGGCTACTTGCACACTGCCAGGCTTGTGGTGCTGGGGATCTGGCGTATTAGCTGGGGTGGGTAGGCAAGGTGCACGGGGGCGGGAGGGGCAGGCTTAGCTCGCATCTCCTTAGGTGATCCACTTCAGGAGGGGCCCTGTGGCAGCGGGAGGGAGTCAGATCCGCTGCCGGAGGTTTGGCTCCGCAGAAGCACAGAGTTGGGTGTTTGCGCGGAGCGAGCAAGTTCCCTGGCAGGAACTGGTTCTCTTTGGGATTTTGGCTGGGGGATGGGCGGGGGAGATGGCGCTGGTGAGCGCCTTTGTTCCCCGCCAAGCTGAGCTCTGCCGTCCGTCCGGGGGCTCAGCAGCTCTCCCTCCCTTTGTCCTCCAGCCTTCCCGCTTTCTGAGCAGAGCTGTTAACTTATGACCTCCCAGACGCTAAGTCGCGCTTGCTGTCAGAACACAGTCCGTCCGGCCCCTCCGCTTTTGCCAGCCCGACTCAGGGGCTCTGCTTGGCCTGCGAGCCGCCCCTCCGCCCCGGCTCCCTCCCGCCAGTCCGTGGAGTGCGCACCGCCTCGCAGCCCTTCCTACCCTCTTCCGTGGGCCTCTCGTCGGCGCTTGGCTCCGGAGACTCCGTTCTGCTAATCCTCTGGCGGTTTTCTGGGTTTTAGGCAGGTGTAGGTGGAATCTAAGTGATTAGCAGGATGCGCGGTGAGCCCAGCGTCCTCCTACGCCGCCATCTTCCGGAACTCCTCTTCATGCTCTCTTCACAGATATGTTCCATTTTTATATCATGCCTTTTCTTTCTTTTTTTTAAATTATCATCTTTTTACATCTCTCAGTTGGATTCTAGGCTGTTTCTTTAGAGCAATATTCTTGTTCATCATTTATGTCTTTGACAAGATCTAATCTGCTGTGTAAGATTTTCACTTTTTTTTCTTTTAGAAATTTTCTTAGTTATATTTTCTAAAGAATTCTTCCTTTATTGTATATCTTGCTATTTTTTTCATCACAGCACATATTTAAACAAGGCCAAATGCTTTTTTGCATCTCTTGAGATTATCAAATGTATTTTCTTTGCTAGTTGTTGATGTGGTATATTATGTAGCTTGATTGTCAAATGTTAAACTATGCTTTGTGTGAAAACTTCTCCACCTTGTTATGATATATTATACTTTTAACATATTTTAAATTTAGTTTATACTATTTAAAAGTTTTGTGTTTGGTTCTATGAGATATTGCAATCTGTGGGTCTCTTTTATTGGAATGATATTCTGGTTCTGATGTCAAGGTAATCCTGGTGTCATAAAATGAGTTGAGAAGTTTTTTTTCCCCGTTTATTCTCTGGAAGGGCTTAGGCAGATTTGGCATTATTTTTTTTTCTTATTCTTTTGGTCAAATTTGCTAATGAACCTATCTGAGTTTGGAGTTTGTTTCATGGGAAGATTTTAACTATGAATATAATTTTTAAGTACATCTGATGTTACAATATTATAAGTTTTTCATGATTAAGCTTCAGTATATAGTACCTGAAAAGAATATTCCATGCCATCTAATTTGTATAATTAATTGACATAAAAAGCTTTATAGTATTTTCTTATTCTTTTTATCTCTATTGGTTTATTAATGACATTTTCCTGATAATAGTAATTCTGTTTTCAACTGTGTGATTGGTGGATTGATTGCATGGTTTTGAGAAAAGTCCAGAAGTTGACAAAACAAAACAAACCAAAACACCTTTGTTCATTTCGTTTATTTTTACTATAATTTTTCTGTTTTCCATATCATTGATTGTTGCTTTTATGTTATTCCCTGTGTACTGCTTTCTTTGGGTTTGACTTGCTTTAGCTCTAGTTTCTTAACAATTGAAACGCACAATTACCAGAGATGCCAATAAGAGATAAAAAAGATGCCAGTAAGAAATAGATAACTTGCATATCCATATGCTTACTAATGAAATGAAATTTGTAACTGAAATCTTCCCACAAAGATAACTCCAAGCCCACATAGATAGGTGGCATGGGTTCATGAAAAGATCTCAACGTCATTAGTCATGAGAGAAACGCAAAGTAAACTCGCAATGAGTTTGCACTGTATACTTCATGGTGTAGACAATGTTTACAGGGCTGATCATACAAAATGCTAGAGAAGAGAGGCGCCTGGGTGGCTCAGTCGGTTAAGCATCCAACTTTGGTTCAGGTCATGATCTCGCGATCCATGAGTTCGAGCCCCGCCTCAGGCTCCGTGCTGACAGCTCAGAGCCTGGAGCCGGTTTCAGATTCTGTGTCTCCCTCTCTCTCTGACCCTCCCCTGTTCATGCTCTGTCTCTCTCTGTCTCAAAAGTAAATAAACATTTAAAAAAATCAAAATGCTAGAGAAGATGTGGAACAAGTGAAACTCTGATATATTGTTGGCTCATATGTGAAAAAGTGGTGCACTCACTTTGAAGAATAATTTGGCCGTTTCTTACAAAGTTAAACCTATCTGCTACATGACACAGACATTCTACTACTAGATATGTCCAGTATCCAAGACAAAAGGAAATAGATATGCCTACAAAGACTTGTCCATGAATGTTCATCGTAGTTTTATATATAGTGTCCATAAGTTGGAAATAATCCAAATGCACATCATCAGGTGAATGGATAAATAAACTGTGGTATACCGATACAATTGAATGCCATTCAGCAATTACAAGTAATGGATAACCGATATACAGTGAGGCATGGATAAACTTCAAGATGTGTATTGTGAGTGAACACTTTCAGACAAGGGAAAAGACACGCTATCTGATTCCATTTATATGGAACTCTAGAAAATGCAAACTGAAGTACAATGACAGAAAACCGATCCCTTGGAAGGAATTACAAAGAGACATGAAGAAAACCCGGTGGGTAATGTATGATGTAGATAATCAATTATTGTGATTTTTCATGATGGTTTTCATGTGTGCATACACGGGGCAAAACTTACCAAGTTGTACATTTTAAATGCGTATGATTTAATTTCGTGACAATTGTATCTCAATAAGACTTTAAAAAGTGAAAGAGAAAATTCAGGTTTATTGCAAGAAAATGAATTTATAGACCTAAGTTTGTCTTGATCATGCATTGCAATTTCTTTCTCCGTCTTCAAAACAGCAGGAAAAATAGTCATTTTGACTTGCCGAAGTAGGTTGCCGAAGTAGGTTGTTGAAGATCAAATGGCATGATATGTAAAAATGCTTTGAAAATGTGAAGTGTTGGACAATCATAAGTTGTTATTATAGTATATGTGCTGACGAAGCGAGCACTCGTAAGTTGTTATTATAAATGATCTGGTTAGATGGGAACATTACAATTCATGATGGACTGCATTTCCGTAGTGTGTGTTTGTGTGTCTGAACGCGCATGCGTGCGTGTGTGTATTGGAAGTGGGAATTGGGATTCTTTTAACTTTTTTCCTTTCTTTTCCTTTTGTTCCTGGTCTTGCCATTCCTTGTAAACTTAATGATGTTTCACACTCCCTCCCTAGGTCTTTTCTGCCTGCTGGCAGCCACTCCTGGCTGTATTTCACAGAAGGTTCTGATTCCTTCCTTGCAGGTGCTTCGCTTTACTGAGAAATGCAAAAAAAAAAAATAACTAAGTGGGGGGAAACACAGCAGTGAGTATTTTCTTTGGTTCCTGGGATGAGGAGATAAGTGAAGCATGATTGAATTGGCATGCAGGTAATCTTTAAAAGGGCGGCAGCCTGAGCAAGGTGGCGTGGCCATCTGGTAGATGGGGCACAACATCAGAGTGTCCAAAAATTTGATTTTTTTTAAATTAACTTTGTTATTCCTCTGGCCTCAGAGTTTTCTTCAGCTTCCATACAGGGATGGATGTCTCCAAATTCCCAAATTGGTATTGTGTAAGGACTCAAAGATCAATGTTTACTTTATTGGACCTGGGAAGGATGGCTGTGAGAAAAATGAACTAACATTTTTTCTTAGCCGTTACTACGGTCTGCATACAGCAAGTATTTTTGCTACTGTTTGGAATTGAATTCCAATACTGCTGGGGAGAAATGTTAGTTTACTTCCCTTAGGAGCTCTCCTTCTTGGCTTCTATAAAGTAAAAATATTTCTTTGAGCCTTACAAACATACACACAAAACATACAAACACTACTGATACACACAAGCATAAATGAACATCACTACTGACCTTGGGTTGAAATATCATCAGAAGACCATTGGAAATAAAGTAACAGAAAACAACTAGACAGGGATGGGGCAATGGCCATGATCAGAAGCACATCCCCTCAAAAGCAGCTGAGTGTTTTCTTGCTACAGTTGGAGTTGATAGAGCTCCTTATCTACATACCTATAGTAGTCTGCTTCTCCTTAGAATTTGAAATAAAAGCTGATATCCCTTTTTTAAATCTTCAGGCTTGCTGGCCAGTGTAGGGTTTATCTTGGTGACAATTCATACCTAAAAATAATGCCTATATAGTTCATACTGTAAAATCAAAGAAATCTCCTCGCCTCCAGGTTTGGAAAGAGGTGGCGTTCCTGCAGAACCTGTATGTCACATTCCTTGTCCTCTACCTTCCCACTAACAGAATGAGGTCAGAGGGTGGTGGATATGCACTGGGGCCTTAGGGGAGAGATGAGTTCTTAAAAGTGGAAACGATTTCTTTCTCCTTCTCTCATCCTTCAGCTTGCAGGTGTAGAAGGGAATATATTCAATCTGACTTCAAATTCGGGAGTGCCTTAAATCCCCGTGAAACTGGACACATCAGCATTTTATTTCCTGTCTGGTTGTTTCTGAGTCACCTTACTGCTGTCAGAACAAGGGGAAAGAAGGAGGAAGAATGCAGAGCAGTACAGCAATTTGGGAAAGGGAAACACAACAGCTAATACAGTAATACAGCTGCCCACCCCCACCCGTGCACCTCCATGCACTTAAGCAGATCTCATACATGCAGCCTCTGCGACAATAAGAAAGAAGGTAGAAAGAAAGGAATAATTTTTTTTCAAGTAACCTTATACAGTATAGCCAGAGCTGAGTCAGGAAAGCTTTGACTATTCAGAGAGGACAAGACTTGAACCAGGAAATAACTGTAAAAATTATTGAAGATACCCAGAAAAAAAAAATCAGGTGTCACTGAAAAGTCTTTCGCTGGGACCTTTAGGTTGCATATCATCCTGGCTCACTTCTCATTAGTGTAAAGAGAAGGAAAAGGATAGGGTGCTTGAAAAGTAAAGGGTGTATTCCTATTTACAGAAGCTATATCTCAACTCCACTAAGTTGAAACTATTAAAGAGACCAAATAAAATGAACATCACACAAACAGCAGACTCACCTTTTTTTTCAATTAAGTATACTCGTTACTTTTCACTGCTCTTCCTTCTGTGTTCTTTATTTCAGTAAGTTGTGTTACTGTCTGAATGGTTGATCAAGGAAGACATCTTTGCCTCCTTGACTACTGTTTTAGTCCGTTTGGGCTTCCGTAACAAAGTACAATAGATTGAAGGGCGTGTAAGCAATAGACATTTATTTCTCAGAGTTCTGGGGGCTGGAAATTTGAGATCAGGGTGCCAGCAGAGTCAGGTTCTGATGAGGATGTGCTTTCTGATTTGCAGTTAGCTGTCTGCTCCTTATATCCTCACATGGTGGCCAGCCAGCCAGAGAGCTCTTTCTGGTCTCTTTGATGAGGGCACGAATCCCATTCATCAGGGCGCTACCCTCATGACCTAATCATCACCTAATGCCATCGTATTGGGGAATTAGGATTTCAGCAACAATGAGAACAATTGGAGAAGGGGGTATAAACATTCAGCTCATAATGACCAATCTCAACCAACTATTACTGCATCTGTAAGTTTTTCCCCCTAAACATCTCTCAAGTGTATATTATTCATTTCACTCATTCCCATTGTCAGTACCTTAGCTCAGACCTGTCATTTCTCACCTGGCTGTCACAAGGGCCTCTTAATTGGCTCCCTGCGCTCTGGTGAAAAACAATCTTTTTAAAGCATAATGTGATCACTGAACAGCACCACCATCCCCCAGAACTGTCATTATTATCTCTTAGTTGCCTTCAATATGAGGTTTAAACTCATAGGTAATGTCAAAGATGGTCTGGTAGATGAACTTCAAAGATAATATACAAAGTCCTTCACGGTCCATCTATTAGCTTATCTCCCTTCATTTTGCCTTTCCCTTTTACTTTTTAAAAGTAAAAGAGAGTGGGGGAGGGGCAGACAGAGAGAGAATCCCAAGCAGCCTCCACACTGTCAGCACAGAGCCTGATGTGGGGCTCAAACCAATGAACTGTGAGATCATGACCTGAGCTGAAATCAAGAGTCAGATGCTCAACTGACTGAGCTCCCGGGCACCCCATGTATTTTCCATCACACCCTAGCTCAGTTGCACAAAAATCCTGCCCCAAAGAATGCTAGGCTTCAACAAAGCACTTTCAGAGACTACTGAGTGTGTGTGTGTGTGTGTGTGTGTGTGTGTGCATGAGCTGCCTGTGTGTGTGCCATTGTCTTTGTATGTTGTGAGTTTGTGTTGAAGGGTGCAGAAGCCTTTGGGCAGAACGTGACTTAAGGGCTTTTACAACCTCACATTCAAACAGAGTAGCTTCCCATGTGGGTAAGGGGAGAGAATACACAGGAGTATCTCTTCAAGGAAAGAGTCCCACAGCTTCACAACTAACCAAACCGAACAAAAACTACTTTTAAGACCATTACTCTGCCATACTGATCCATTAACAATGTCTTGGACATATCATTATACTTCCTTTCTGCGGGTCCTTTAATTTTTGAATAATTTCATTCTGGAAGATTCCTACACTTTTTTTTTTCTCTCTCTCATCACTCAGTCACTCAGGTAATCCCCACTGATTTTTCAGCTGTCTGTCCAGAAGCCATATATTTCAGGAAGACCTTACCGAGTATACAACGGTCTTTGTTTTGTGATTTTTTTTTAAAGTACTGATCAAGGGTAATGATAATTATTTATTTGTGTCCCTGGTTGGGTGGTAAGTCTCTGAAGCCAGGCATTCTGCATTCAGAGCCTTCAGACATCCTAAAGCAAGTTCTCATCATCCGTGTATCTTCAATGAACTCTGAATTAAAAAGTCTGTTGGTCAAAGCAAGTCTTGGAAAGAGGGAAGAGTTTCATGTACTTGAACAATGTTCCCCAAATCTAAACTTGAATGGCACTGCTTTGAAGAAATAAGTGGGCAAAAACTGTATTTGCTACTAAAGCAGTCCTCAGCTTTTGCTTTTCCTATCAGAAAGAGTTTTTATAAAATTTTTCTGTTATGTTTCATTGCCCACTCCTATAGAATTTTTTCCATTGCCATATTGAAGTCTTCAGAGTTGCTGGGTGTTTCTTTACAACTATTTTTTGCTAAAGAAAATCTTTAATGAGTAAATTATGGCATTCATTTGCTTGATGGAATATGCCTCAAAGCCCTATAAATAAAGAATGCTTATTTTTTTATGTAATTTATCTTATTCCTATCTCTTTGGCAAAAATATACTTTTCAATATTTTTAATAAAGTGTCAGATGCTTCACCTTCATTTGAAAACCTATTTAAATGTTTTTCTTATAGATTTATGACAAATATGTAGGCAAGACCAATAGGCAGACTAGGATAATGTGATTGCAGTGACAACAGACGAAAAATAAACCAGGATCACTGCAGAAGCTTTTGTTTTTGAATAGAACTCCATTTACACAGAGACATGAAAATCTAAGCAATTAAAATGCATTCACACTTGAATTGAAAGCAACATTTATAAAGCAGCCAAAATGAAGGAATGGCAGGTGACCTTTTATGTTTTTTGGGGGAGGGGAAAGAAAAGAAATAGTGGAATAATTACAGGAAGCTTTTTTTTAAAAATTTTTTAATATATGAAATTTACTGTCAAATTGGTTTCCATACAACACCCAGTGCTCATCCCAAAAGGTGCCCTCCTCAATACCCATCACCCACCCTGCCCTCCCTCCCACCCCCCATCAACCCTCAGTTTGTTCTCAGTTTTTAACAGTCTCTTATGGTTTGGCTCTCTCCCACTCTAACCTCTTTTTTTTTTTCCTTCCCCTCCCCCATGGGTTTCTGTTACATTTCTCAAGATCCACATAAGAGTAAAACCATATGGTATCTGTCTTTCTCTGTATAGCTTATTTCACTCAGCATCACACTCTCCAGTTCCATCCACGTTGCTACAAAAGGCCATATTTCATTTTTTCTCATTGCCACGTAGTATTCCATTGTGTATATAAACCACAATTTCTTTATCCATTCATCAGTTGATGGACATTTAGGCTCTTTCCATAATTTGGCTATTGTTGAGAGTGCTGCTATAAACATTGGGGTACAAGTGCCCCTATGCATCAGTACTCCTGTATCCCTTGGATAAATTCCTAGCAGTGCTATTGCTGGGTCATAGGGTAGGTCTATTTTTAATTTTCTGAGGAACCTCCACACTGCTTTCCAGAGTGGCTGCACCAATTTGCATTCCCACCAACAGTGCAAGAGTGTTCCCGTTTCTCCACATCCTCTCCAGCATCTATACTCTCCTGATTTCTTCATTTTGGCCACTCTGACTGGCGTGAGGTGGTATCTGAGTGTGGTTTTGATTTGTATTTCCCTGATAAGGAGCGACGTTGAACATCTTTTCATGTGCCTGTTGGCCATCCGGATGTCTTCTTTAGAGAAGTGTCTATTCATGTTTACTGCCCATTTCTTCACTGGGTTATTTGTTTTTCGGGTGTGGAGTTTGATGAGCTCTTTATAGATTTTGGATACTAGCCCTTTGTCCAATGTGTCATTTGCAAATATCTTTTCCCATTCCGTTGGTTGCCTTTTAGTTTTGTTGGTTGTTTCCTTTGCTGTGCAGAAGCTTTTTATCTTCATAAGGTCCCAGTAATTCACTTTTGCTTTTAATTCCCTTGCCTTTGGGGATGTGCCAAGTAAGAGATTGCTACGGCTGAGGTCAGAGAGGTCTTTTCCTGCTTTCTCCTCTAAGGTTTTGATGGTTTCCTGTCTCACATTCAGGTCCTTTATCCATTTTGAGTTTATTTTTGTGAATGGTGTGAGAAAGTGGTCTAGTTTCAACCTTCTGCATGTTGCTGTCCAGTTCTCCCAGCACCATTTGTTAAAGAGACTGTCTTTTTTCCACTGGATGTTCTTTCCTGCTTTGTCAAAGATGAGTTGGCCATACGTTTGTGGATCTAGTTCTGGGGTTTCTATTCTATTCCATTGGTCTATGTGTCTGTTTTTATGCCAGTACCATGCTGTCTTGATGATGACAGCTTTGTAGTAGAGGCTAAAGTCTGGGATTGTGATGCCTCCTGCTTTGGTCTTCTTCTTCAAAATTACTTTGGCTATTCGGGGCCTTTTGTGGTTCCATATGAATTTTAGGATTGCTTGTTCTAGTTTCGAGAAGAATGCTGGTGCAATTTTGATTGGGATTGCATTGAATGTGTAGATAGCTTTGGGTAGTATTGACATTTTGACAATATTTATTCTTCCAATCCATGAGCAGGGAATGTCTTTCCATTTCTTTATATCTTCTTCAATTACCTGCATAAGCTTTCTATAGTTTTCAGCATACAGATCTTTTACATCTTTGGTTAGATTTATTCCTAGGTATTTTATGCTTCTTGGTGCAATTGTGAATGGGATCAGTTTCTTTATTTGTCTTTCTGTTGCTTCATTGTTAGTGTATAAGAATGCAACTGATTTCTGTACATTGATTTTGTATCCGGCAACTTTGCTGAATTCATGTATCAGTTCTAGCAGACTTTTGGTGGAGTCTATCGGATTTTCCATGTATAATATCATGTCATCTGCAAAAAGCGAAAGCTTGACTTCATCTTTGCCAATTTGGATGCCTTTGATTTCCTTTTGTTGTCTGATTGCTGATGCTAGAACTTCCAGCACTATATTAAACAACAGCGGTGAGAGTGGGCATCCCTGTCGTGTTCCTGATCTCAGGGAAAAAGCTCTCAGTTTTTCCCCGTTGAGGATGATGTTAGCTGTGGGCTTTTCATAAATGGCTTTTATGATGTTTAAGTATGTTCCTTCTATCCCGACTTTCTCCAGGGTTTTTATTAAGAAAGGGTGCTGGATTTTGTCAAAGGCCTTTTCTGCACCGATTGACAGGATCATATGGTTCTTCTCTTTTTTGTTGTTAATGTGATGTATCACGTTGATCGATTTGCGAATGTCGAACCAGCCCTGCATCCCAGGAATGAATCCTACTTGATCATGGTGAATAATTCTTTTTATATGCTGTTGAATTCGATTTGCTAGTATCTTATTGAGAATTTTTGCATCCATATTCATCAGGGATATTGGCCTGTAGTTCTCTTTTTTTACTGGGTCTCTGTCTGGCTTAGGAATCAAAGTAATACTGGCTTCATAGAATGAGTCTGGAAGTTTTCCTTCCCTTTCTATTTCTTGGAATAGCTTGAGAAGGATAGGTATTATCTCTGCTTTAAACGTCTGGTAGAACTCCCCTGGGAAGCCATCTGGTCCTGGACTCTTATTTGTTGGGAGATTTTTGATAACCGATTCAATTTCTTCGCTGGTTATGGGTCTGTTCAAGCTTTCTATTTCCTCCTGATTGAGTTTTGGAAGAGTGTGGGTGTTTAGGAATTTGTCCATTTCTTCCAGGTTGTCCAATTCGTTGGCATATAATTTTTCATAGTATTCCCTGATAATTGTTTGTATCTCTGAGGGATTAGTTGTAATAATTCCATTTTCATTCATGATTTTATCTATTTGGGTCATCTCCCTTTTCTTTTTGAGAAGCCTGGCTAGAGGTTTGTCAATTTTGTTTATTTTTTCAAAAAACCAACTCTTGGTTTCGTTGATCTGCTCTACAGTTTTTTTAGATTCTATATTGTTTATTTCTGCTCTGATCTTTATGATTTCTCTTCTTCTGCTGGGTTTAGGCTGCCTTTGCTGTTCTGCTTCTATTTCCTTTAGGTGTGCTGTTAGATTTTGTATTTGGGATTTTTCTTGTTTCTTGAGATAGGCCTGGATTGCAATGTATTTTCCTCTCAGGACTGCCTTCGCTGCGTCCCAAAGAGTTTGGATTGTTGTATTTTCATTTTCGTTTGTTTCCATATATTTTTTAATTTCTTCTCTAATTGCCTGGTTGACCCACTCATTCGTTAGTAGGGTGTTCTTTAACCTCCATGCTTTTGGAGGTTTTCCAGACTTTTTCCTGTGGTTGATTTCAAGCTTCATAGCATTGTGGTCTGAAAGTATGCATGGTATAATTTCAATTCTTGTAAACTTATGAAGGGCTGTTTTGTGACCCAGTATATGATCTATCTTGGAGAATGTTCCATGTGCACTCGAGAAGAAAGTATATTCTGTTGCTTTGGGATGCAGAGTTCTAAATATATCTGTCAAGTCCATCTGATCCAGTGTATCATTCAGGACCCTTGTTTCTTTACTGACTCTGTGTCTAGATGATCTAACCATTTCTGTAAGTGGGGTGTTAAAGTCCCCTGCAATGACCACATTCTTATCAATAAGGTTGCTTTTGTTTATGAGTAATTGTTTTATATATCTGGGGGCTCCGGTATTTGGCGCATAGACATTTATAATTGTTAGCTCTTCCTGATGGATAGACCCTGTAATTATTATATAATGCCCTTCTTCATCTCTTGTTACAGCCTTTAATTTAAAGTCTAGTTTGTCTGATATAAGTATGGCTACTCCAGCTTTCTTTTGGCTTCCAGTAGCATGATAAATAGTTCTCCATCCCCTCACTCTCAATCTAAAGGTGTCCTCAGATCTCACATGAGTCTCTTGTAGACAGCAAATAGATGGGTCTTGTTTTTTTATCCATTCTGATACCCTATGTCTTTTGGTTGGCGCATTTAATCCATTTACATTCAGTGTTATTATAGAAAGATACGGGTTTAGAGTCATTGTGATGTCTGTATGTTTTATGCTTGTAGTGATGTCTCTGGTACTTTGTCTCACAGGATCCCCCTTAGGATCTCTTGTAGGGCTGGTTTCGTGGTGACAAATTCCTTCAGTTTTTGTTTGTTTGGGAAGACCTTTATCTCTCCTTCTATTCTAAATGACAGACTTGCTGGATAAAGGATTCTCGGCTGCATATTTTTTCTGTTTAGCACACTGAAGATATCGTGCCAAGCCTTTCTGGCCTGCCAAGTTTCAAAGGAGAGATCAGTCACGAGTCTTATAGGTCTCCCTTTATATGTGAGGGCACGTTTATCCCTTGCTGCTTTCAGAATTTTCTCTTTATCCTTGTATTTTGCCAGTTTCACTATGATATGTCGTGCAGAAGATCGATTCAAGTTACGTCTGAAGGGAGTTCTCTGTGCCTCTTGGATTTCAATGCCTTTTTCCTTCCCCAGTTCAGGGAAGTTCTCAGCTATAATTTCTTCAAGTACCCCTTCAGCACCTTTCCCTCTCTCTTCCTCCTCTGGGATACCAATTATGCGTATATTATTTCTTTTTAGTGTATCACTTAGTTCTCTAATTTTCCCCTCATACTCCTGGATTTTTTTATCTCTCTTTCTTTCAGCTTCCTCTTTCTCCATAACTTTATCTTCTAGTTCACCTATTCTCTCCTCTGCCTCTTCAATCCGAGCCGTGGTGGTTTCCATTTTGTTTTGCATTTCGTTTAAAGTGTTTTTCAGCTCCTCGTGACTGTTCCTTAGTCCCTTGATCTCTGTAGCAAGAGATTCTCTGCTGTCCTGTATACTGTTTTCAAGCCCAGCGATTAATTTTATGACTATTATTCTAAATTCACTTTCTGTTATATTATTTAAATCCTTTTTGATCAGTTCATTAGCTATTGTTATTTCCTGGAGATTCTTCTGAGGGGAATTCTTCCGTTTGGTCATTTTGGATAGTCCCTGGAGTGGTGAGGACCCACAGGGCACTTCCCCCGTGCTGTGGTGTATAACTGGAGTTGGTGGGCGGGGCCGCAGTCTGACCTGATGTCTGCCCCCAGCCCACGGCTGGGGCCACAGTCAGACTGGTGTGTGCCTTCTCTTCCCCTCTCCTAGGGGCGGGATTCACTGTGGGGTGGCGTGGCCCATCTGGGCTACTTGCACACTGCTAGGCTTGTGGTGCTGGGGATCTGGCATATTAGCTGGGGTGGGTAGGCAAGGTGCACAGAACAGGAGGGGCAGGCTTAGCTCGCTTCTCCTTAGGTGATCCACTTCAGGAGGGGCCCTGTGGCAGCGGGAGGGAGTCAGATCCGCTGCCGGAGGTTTGGCTCCGCAGAAGCACAGAGTTGGGTGTTTGCGGGGAGCGAGCAAGTTCCCTGGCAGGAACTGGTTCCCTTTGGGATTTTGGCTGGGGGATGGGTGAGGGAGATGGCGCTGGCGAGCACCTTTGTTCCCTGCCAAGCTGAGCTCTGTCGTCCGGGCTCAACAACCCTCCCTCCCATTGTCCTCCAGCCTTCCCGTTCTCCGAGCACAGCTCTTAGCTTATAACCTTCCAGATGTCAAGTCCTGCTTGCTGTTGGAACAGTCTCCTTCCGGCCCCTCCGCTTTTGCCAGCCCGACTCGGGGGCTCTGCTTGGCCGGCGAGCCGCCCCTCCGCCCCGGCTCCCTCCCGCCAGTCCGTGGAGCGCGCACCGCCTCGCCGCCCTTCCTACCCCCTTCCGTGGGCCTCTCGTCTGCACTTGGCTCCGGAGACTCCGTTCTGCTAATCCTCTGGCGGTTTTCTGGGTTCTTTAGGCAGGTGTAGGTGGAATCTAAGTGATCAGCAGGACGCGCGGTGAGCCCAGCGTCCTCCTACGCCGCCATCTTCCGGAACTAACACTCCAGGAAGCTTTATTTAGTGAGGATGATTTCAAATTATTTCTTTTCAAGTAAATAAAAATTTATATGTCTGGGTATCTTATTAGAATGACCCAATTTATTAAAAGAAGTCTTTTGCATCTAAAGAAAGTATTAATCAGCAGAAGTCTTGGTATTTTGTTTTCATGTCCTGTAGTAGGGCTTTTCAATTTGCAGAGCCTGATACATCCAAACACCTTCAAGTATCAGCAGTCACCAGGCATAACCTTGTTCGCCTCCCAGGTTCACTCCCAGAGCTATGTGACCTTGAACAGTTTGTATGTTCTCCCTGACCCCTGTTTCTGTCCACGGACTAACAGAGGGGAAAATCTCTACCTCCTAGGTCCCTTTGTGTTTTCAAAGCAGTCATACATGTAATATACCCAGCACAGAGCTGGACACATAACGTGTGCGCAATGGGTATTGACATTTCCCAAACCAAGGCAGTAATTCAAGGCAGTGGGTTCCTGGGTGTTGTTTATGTGGTGGGGCATTTTGAGTTGGGGTCGTGATGGAGCAGGCTCCGGTGAGCAGGAAGAGGAGCACCAACGGTATCGATGGTTATTTGTACTTATGGGATATTCACATTTCATCGCTTGGAGAGTGCCTGGGACCCGGCAGATGAACAAGAAGAGTACCCATAAATAGAGATTTCAAGTTGACAGGCTGCTGATACAACAGCTTTTACTCTCGTATGAGAAGCGAGTTAAGCAAACATATGATTGAAGCTGCAGCGTGAACAAGAATGCAAAGAGCAAGCATGCTTGTGAAGGGGAGAGTGTTACACGTCTGATTGTACTAGCGTTAATTGACCTACAGATATGCAGTATCTCTGTGTATATATATATATATGTGTGTGTATAAATGTATATATATATACATATATATGCAGTGTGTATACATTGCATGCGTACACATATGTACACATTCATATATAAAATATGTATATATACAAATATATGCACACACACACAGACACACACACACACACCTCTCTATCTGTGGATGGGCCAATCTATCTACCCACTTAGAACCTTTATAGTATAAGGTGGATAGTGAAGAATTAAATGAGGAGATTGATTAAATGATTATGTAGCATAACAAAGAGTGGGTCTTCAAGAATGATTATCCCTGGAGGGATATTCCTAGAGCCCCACCTGGATGGCTTAGTTGTCTCAGCGTCTTATTCTTAATTTTGGCTCAGGTCATGATCTCACAGCTCCATGAGTTCGAGCCCTGCATCGGGCTCTGTGCTGATAGCACAGAGCCTGCTTGGGATTCTCTCTCTCTCCTTTTCTCTCTCTGCCTGCCTCTCTCTCGGTCTCTCAAAAAAAAAATGTTTATCCTTACAGAAACTGTAGGGATAGGTAGAGAAAACATCTTGGGACTTAAAATTTGAATATTTAAAGACACACTCACGTGCACACACATATACACACACCAACAATACTTGAAACAAATAGTAGGTAGACAAATACCATGAAAGAAAGAGCTAAAGAGAAATACTTGGATGTCATAACATCATTCATCTTGATTTCTCTATGTCATATGATATTGCTGTTTAAATCTCCTTTTAAAGAATTCCTCCTCATCTTTAAGCTTCCTCGCACCTGACAGTGAGGTGCTCTTTTTTATTTACAAAATTTTGACTGTCTTCTAAATCATGTTTTATTTTGCTTTTACATTCTTGATGTCTCTTCTGGAATTCGGTCTTGAATTCCTGATAAACAAGGACACCTCTCTCCTCACTACATTTGGATTCTCATCCCTCCATAGTCTTCCTCTGAAAGCACCTGGTGTTTCCTCTCCTGGTATTATTATTATTTTTTTACTTGGCTGTTTGTCTCTTCCTCCATCTGTTCATTAATAATTCTATATGTGCACCTTCATATTCAAATCTGTTTCCAATTGTTTCCATCACTCAACCTGGTTTATAGTTCATTTCCCCAAAACAATTTCCCAGACCAACTAACACTGAAGCAAGTTTTCTGAAGTCACTCAATATTGCCTGTTTAGTTTTCAAGGATGCATGGACTTTATGTCATTGGGAAGAGAACCCTAGAGTAAGATAGATCTGAATTCTAATATCCATATAGACCAACCTATTATTTTTTTGGTAGAAGTTATTTTATAGCCTCTGGAACCTCAGTTTTGTCACTGGCAAATTCATGAAAATAAAAGTCTTATCTTCTTAGGATATTTTAGGATTCCATGATGCAATACATAAGGATATGTGGTTTAAGGTGCTTTATGTAAAACCAACACACAAATATGTCGGTAGCACTTTGAATACAAGCATATTTACATATGCATTATTTAATTATCATATGATTATCTTTAATTATACATCATACTCAATCCAGTTTATAGTGTGAGAAACAACAGTACATAGCGGGGATTATAATTATTATCATTATGAAGTAATGCATGTTAAAGTGCCCTTGATGGGCCCCCTGGGTGGCTCAGTCCATGGAGCTTCGGACTTGGGCTCAGGTCTCACTGTTATATCAGCACAGAGCCCACTTTGGATCCTCAGTCCCCCTCCCTCTCTCCCCCTCTCCCACTCGTGCTTTCTCTCTCAAAAATAAATAAACATTAAAAGCATTTTTAAGTGCCCTTGATAGTACAGGCGTGTCACTGTAAAACCTCTATGCATGCTGGTTGCCAACTCCCTTCTTTATATGTCCCTTTTCAAAAAACAGGAATTGCTTCTTTGACTTTCTGTCATCTAATTTCTGCCTTTTTGTTGCTTACTAGCGATCCTGTCAGAAGGGGAGATGGCAGAGGGAGAGTAGGCCAGCTCAGACTTAGCCTGTGTTGGTAGCAGCTTCTGAAGATGTTTAGTGAGAAAGGGTATCAACCCTATCAAGGAAAGGGGTTAGGGCCAGAAAAAAAGTGGGTGAGTTTGTTTCCTCTATGAAACTCCTTTTCACAGAGGGTAAAAGTGAGAGTCAGCTTAGAGTATTTGTAATTCTTTTCGTCTAGCATACTCACGACATTACATCCCAATCACTAGCAAGACACTGGACAGTTCCTTGTTACGTTATAATCCTAATCTCATTTCAGCTGTAGATGCAAGTTGAGCATTGCAGTCTCAAAGAAGCCAGCTCAAGGCAAGAAAATGTGAGCGGCAGTGAAACCACACACACACTAGAAAAAAAAAATAAAACAAAACAGAAATCCTGTACACGTTAATTATGTGTTTGGACGTTTGCATTTTGAGAAGAGTGAACAGCAAAATGGCTTTTGAGGGAAAGACAATTATAGTTTGTTTTTTTTTTTAATTTTTTTATTTTTATTTTTTGCTTTGCTCATTCAGTCTCTTAAGAGAGTGCAGAAATTAGGTTTTCTTCTGCCTTATAACTTTCAGATGGCAGAGATCCTGCCAACGTGTCTTTATTCTGTTGCATTAAATCTCCCAAATACTCCCTTGCCCCTGGTGATATTAAGTATCAAGGACTTTTGAAGTCCTTTACCATGGTTCTCAACATCCAGCAAGCTTCTGGGAAGCTCTGAATATTGTTTGCAGCCTTCATTATAAGACCCACTAAGGACAGAGAAATGATGAATATTATAATAGATGGCATCGAAACGACATCCACAGACCAAATGACTTGCATGCTATTATCATACCTGTCTTCATCACCCGGACAATGAATATTAATTTTCAATCGAGTGCAAAACTGTTGTGATTCATTTTATCTCCATTGGTTAAAACTCCAGGACGGATGGGGAGGCCTGAATGCAGTTTTCACCATCTCAAAGTTATAAAAGTAAAGTGAGACTAGGACAAACAGAAATGCTGAGTATATAAACGCAAGAATAGCTAGGATAGTTAGGGATCCTTGTCACCACCAGGTGACATAGAGATTACAGAGGATGATTTTGCCTTCAAGCTTTGCCCAAAGTAACAGGATTTGAACTAGTTTAAAGGGTCACAGTACAAGTGAAATAAATAATTTGCCCTGGGTTTTGTGAACATATATACTTTTTTCTCTACGTGCAGGAAGTGTTATATTGTGCTTATGGAATTATTAGAAATATTCTTTCACAGCATCATTTCACTCCTCTGGAGAGTGTTTATGTTTTCTTATAACCTCAGAGAAAAACTTCTTTGTGATAGGAAATTCAGAAAATACTAAATATCACAAATGAAATGAAAATTATCTGTAACCAACCAATCAGAAATAACCACTACTAAAATTTTGCCTGTGTAGTCACATTTTTCTCTTTTTATATATATTCTGGGTTATATTTTTATAATGTGCAGCATCTTTTAAATTTTCTGACATCATTCCCATATGTATATGTTTCTGTCTACAGTCTTTTTTTTTTTTAATTTTTTTTCAACGTTTTTTATTTATTTTTGGGACAGAGAGAGACAGAGCATGAACGGGGGAGGGGCAGAGAGAGAGGGAGACACAGAATCGGAAACAGGCTCCAGGCTCCGAGCCATCAGCCCAGAGCCCGACGCGGGGCTCGAACTCACGGACCGCGAGATCGTGACCTGGCTGAAGTCGGACGCTTAACCGACTGCGCCACCCAGGCGCCCCGTCTACAGTCTTTTTAACAAGTTATGTATTTTTCAATAGATGTAGACATTGTAATTTATTTGACCAATCCCTATTTTTGCATACGGATTTGGCTTCTCACCTGGAACAATTACAAAGAATGCTTTGGCTAATCTCCACACACAAACAACTTGGGATATATATATATATATATATATATATATATATATATTTGCATTACATAAATCCCCATGTTTATCAATGACTTGGGGCACTGAAGGTCGAATCGCTGGGTAGTTTAAAGACACCAATGTATATTTTCAAATTTCCATTCAGAAAATATGTGTAATGTGTGAGTGTTCACATTAGCATATTGAAGTACACTGCAGAAAAATCAATGAATCTTAAAAAATGAGTAACATTTGTAAGACAAGAATTGATTTTAAAAGATTTGAAAAATTTAAAAAAAAGCCCCTAAAATTTTGGGAATATAAAATTCAAGTTTGAAATTAAGGAAAGGGTAAAAATTGTTAGGGGTTGTTTCTATTTTTTTCCCCCTAAAAGAAAAGAACTTTGGGGACAACACAGAACTGTTTCTCTGGTTAGAGACATTCCTCATGCCTCTGGGAACACAAACCAATCAGTCTCATTCTCCCTTTCCAAGAGAAAAGCAGTTACTCCCAATTTTATGAGACTATAAAGGGTTCAAGCACAGTACATATATGTGTGCAAATGACAGTGAGAGCCTAGCAAAGCCTTGAGGGGAACTACATTAAAGATGGGGATTTTTAATGAGCTGGGAAAATGAAAAGAGCACATAATTCTATCAAAGACCTCTCCTACAAGTTCTACTTACAAATGGGAATTGGTATAAGAGAACTCTACATTCAATTTCCAAATCACATGCTTTTTATGTGCAAACATTTATATGTGACATGGAAGCTTGTCATATAAACTTTAGAGCCTAAGATCATTACTGTCTGAATTATTCATAAATACGTATCAATTAAATTTTCATACAGGAGCAATTTATCCTTTGGAAACGACAGAAAAGTTGATTTTGCTAATAGTTTTGATGTAAAGATATGCCAGTTATTACAAATGGCTCTTTTTTCCTTTGGGTGGTAAGTTGTGATGGACTTTGGCAATCTGCATATGTAAATTAGCTCAATGAATAACTCTTTATTGAGTGTATTTAAGTTGATAGCACAACTAAGTTGGTAGTTAAATTGTAGAGTGAGGGTATGTTGTAGGAGAGAATTTTATGTAGCATAACAAAGAAAAGAACTTCAAGAATGATAATTACCCTTGACAATATGGCACTATTTTATAATGGTCACTTACTGAAAGGACAGAATTTGCTCAAAGTGTTAATACCACTTTCCCTATTCACAGTTTAGAGCCCCCATTAGGTACTACTCATTGAAATCTTTCTCTATGTGCTCATTTACTAAGGGATAATGGCTGCAGCCTCAGCAGAATCAACAGAAATAGCAATACAACTTCTTACAAAAAGATGAACTTATCTCTTAGTTAGTGAACTTTTTTGTCCTCTACTCCGGCAATGATTTTTCAGCTAACCCCAGCCCCTAGCCACACCAGCCCCAAATGGCCTGGGACACAGGAAAAAATCCCAAAGCAAACAAAAAACAAAACAAAACAAACGATTTAAAAGCGTGACTAGAATATAAAAGATTCAGTCCTAGAACTTTGCCAAACCATGGGAGAGCTGTGGGTCAGAGGGGCTGGAGGGCACCAAGGTTTATGTTCCAGTATTTATTAAAATGTGCTGTATGTGGCTTTCATTCAGATTACACACACATACACACACACACACACACACACACACACACACACACAGAATAACATATATATATTAATTCTTACTGCCAGGCATTTTGCTGGGTGCTCTGCATGCATTATCTCTGTGTTTTTAATCTCATGGATAAAACGGTTCCAATTAACTTTTAGATGACACTATATGACTATATGGCAGGCAGGCATCCAAAAACTTTACATATTTAATCCTCTCAAGTTTACCTACAAAGTAGGTGTTATTATTATCTTTTTTTTTTATTTGAAGGAACTGAGGTGCAGATAGGCCCAATGTTACAAACCTAGAAGGTAATGTGCCCAAGATTCATTCTCAAACAGTCTGACCTGAGCCAGTAAATCTAACCCCTATAGATACAACTTTGTTAACAAAATTAGGTTTTTCCCTCCATTGCTCTGGCTGCACAAAAAACCTCTAAGTCAATTTTGGGGGGGGGGGTAAAATTTGTATAATTGTAAAGAATCTTATGGTGGCATATTGTGCCCTGATTCTAGCACAACCATTATTTTATTTTTCTATCTTAATTTCCCTTTGCCAAAAATCTTCAGTTAAAAAAAATCTACTTATATTGTTTGGATTCTATGTATGTCTTTAAGTTCATAGATTAGCTCATTTTGGGAGACTGCAGAATAAAGAAAGAAATTTGGGAAATTATCTTATTGGGTCCTCACAACAGTTCTATTGCCTTGTTACGTAGGTATTTTAAGGCTGTGAATCCTGAGGCTGAGAGATGTGAAATGATTTGACAAAGACCACACAACTTTTAGTTGCATAATTGGGCTATGATTCCTAAAACCCATTCCCTTTCATTCAACCTTCATTCAACACTTACCCATCACAAACTTTAGTTCTTCTTCCATTGTTCCATACTTCCTTTTGTTAACGAAAACCGATTTGGGATGTTGGTGCCACTCAGGTCTTTGTACTAAATATGCATTAATGAAAGCATAGCAGATGTTTTGATGAGGAGTTCCAATGTTAGTTGTGAAGGCAGTAACAGAGGATTCTTCGTTGTCGGTATGCCTCACAAGCCCGCGTGCAGAGCACTGATCTCAAGGAAGTACTGGAGAAAATCATGTCTGACCCAAAGTAATGGAGAGATCCACTGTCCAATATGGTAGACAGTAGCCACCTGAGGACTTGTAATATGGTTAGTCCTAATTCAGATATACTCTATTTGTAAATTATATAGCAGATTTTGAAGGCATAGGAAGAACAAAGGTTGCAAATGCAGAAAAACCTTGGTTCGTGAGCATAATTCATTCTAGAAACATGCTTATAATCCAAAGCACTTTTGTATATCAGAGCGAATTTCAAGAACCATTGGCTCCACTGTGATCATGTGACCTTCAGCATCACTTACTACTTGTATTGCAAGATATCAGTTGTTTATCAAGTTAAAATTTGTTAGAAATGTTTGCTAGTCTTGAGGAATACTCGCAGAACAAGTTACTCGTAATCCAAGGTTTTACTGTATATCACTAACAATGTAATATTGATTAAAAGTTTAAATGATAATATTTTAGTTTAATAAAATATATTGTTAAATTAGTTTTAATTATAAATTAAGTAAAATTAAAATTACATTCACTTGTTTATTTTTACCTTTTTAAATTGTTAGAATTTTTTAAACCATGTATGTGGCTCATAGATTGGTCAACACCAATCTATAGCATAGAATAATTTAATTTTGATTTCCTATTTCTCTCCAAAGAGACTATAGAATATAGTAACTATAATCTGAAAACTCAACCATTTTGCAATACTATTATGAGTTTCTATGAGGTTCTCTTAGGTTTACATTTTTGTCATTCATTAATTGGAACTTTTCAAATACCTTGAATACTAATCCATTAAAGTATGCCATTAGCAAATATTTCTACCAATTATAACACAGTTTTTGACTGTTTAATATGTCAGAAGTCTCTTAATTTATAGTTCTGTTAAGGTAGATGTTCATGTTTTTCTTTTGGTCAAATCTGTCATTCTTTTTCTTTATGGCTTCTTGGGTGTATGTGGTTATACATACATATACATATACATATATAGGGTAATAGACCCTATATATTCATGGGTCTATTTAGGCATCATTAATTATATTGAGTTGATTATTGCCTTGAAACAAATGTTTCTGTCTCCTCCCTCTGCAAATTCATATGTTGAAACTCTAATCTCAGTGCGTGATGGTATTTGGGGTTGGGGTCTGTGGGAGATAATTAGGTCAGGAGAGTGGAGCTCTCATGAATGGGATTAGTGTCCCTGTAAGAGGCCAGAGAACTAGCTAGTCCTTCTGCCATGTAAGAATATGACAGAGATGGACAGGATGCAACCTTGAGGAGGGTCCTCACCACAACCCTACTATGCCAGCGCTCCGATCTTGGACTTCCAGCTTCCCAAATTACAACACACACACCGTCACACACACATACACACACGCTTCTTGTTCAACTAGGACATTAGCATAATGCTATAAAGTTGCAATATTTGTGCTCATCTTTGAGGGTTTTTTTGTGTGACATTCGAACGTTTTCACTATGAATGATTATTTTTAGATTTCTAGTACCTGTGCCTTATTAAATTAAAGAAGTTTTATTCTCTTTCTATACTCGTTCTGGTAGGATGCAGTAGTAAAACAAAAAAAAAATGAAAGAAAGAAAGAAAGAAAGAAAGAAGAAAGAAAAAAAAGAAAGACTCTTATCTCTTTATAGAATATAAATATAAATTTTATTTAAATGTTTTAAATTTTTTTTAATTTTTGTATGAGAAAATTTCTTATACAGAAATTTTAAAAAATGGGTTTATTTCACTGGTTTGAAAGAGTATTATAGTTGTTACTTTTAATTTTCTCAATTTGTCTTAGCATTATTGCTGTTGTTGTTATTATTTATTTTTTAAATCTTTTTTAGTGAATACACCTAATCCCCTACATCTTCTTTCAGCAAACTCAAACTCTTCCTTCAGGAGTTATCACCAATAAGCCGCTTCAACACTCCCAGAGTGGTCCGGATTCCATTCTACTGTGCTCCTATAGAATCATCTTCTATATAATTCTTATATATACTTACCACAAGAGCTGCTTGTCTATTAGCAGCCATGTGTCCAAATAATCACATACCTAATGATTCCCTGCAGTAAAAGTTGGCTGTGTAACTTTTTACGGTACCTTGCTTAGCACCACTTCTTGCCTCACAGAATTAGAGTGACGTAAGTTCTGCCGCGTAAACCTAAGAGGGGTTGCCTCTTGGACACTTTGTTTCCATGCGCTCCTCCAGTGCTGTTATTCTATATGTTTTCACCTATATCCTCAAGGCTAAAAAAAAAAAAAGTTTAAACCATTATGTTTGTAATCTGTATCATTAAGGTGAAGCCAATGATCTTGAAATTGACTTCTCCTCGACACAACAGAGAGAATTTCCTTTTTTAGGACTCCCTTTCCATTGTCATGGCTCATGCATCTGTGTGTCTTCAGCATCTGACACAGTCACGCACTGTTAAGTAGTTTTGATTTCTTCCTCCAGGCTTTTACATTTTCGCTTCTTAGTACGTTGTCGGAGACTTATCACAGTCCAGTAGTAGAAAATGTATTATTTCCCAAATTATAAATATGTTAACTTCTTTCTCCAAGAAATGACGTCAGAATTTTATCTACATATCTGGTTTCGATAATTTCTAAGGCAAAATTGCAGACAAACAGGAAAGTTGATACTAAGTAAATGTTCTCAAAAGGACAGGTACACAACACATTAAAATATAAGAAACATGGTACATTTTCTTAAAATAAAATCTGGAACATTGTAGACTCATTAAGTGTGAAAGTGGTTTATTTATGCATCATTCTTTATTCACTCTTGTTCATTAGTTGGAGAAAAGGTTTAATACACTTCATTTCTAAATAAAGTCTTGTTTATTTCTGAGGCATGAAATTTTCACTTTTCTTCCCACATGTTCTTTGTTCATTATATAACTAAACAAACCCACTTAAAGAGAGTCTGTGACTGATTTTCACAGAACTACAAAAAGTTCGTGAGATAGAAATTTATAGTTATATTGGATTTTAGGAATCATTCAGTGTATCTCATCTAACACATCTTTTTATATGTGTAATAACTTGTGTCATAATACAGTGAATACTATATTACCAGTTTATTTTATTTTAGGTGGTATTTGGATATTCTTTTTACTGTGGAAAATTTCAAACAAAATAAAAGAAGTAATTCTGTAGTTCTCTCCCTCAACAATTATCATTAATGGATCATTTTATCCCAATGGTTGTTATGTATATTGGATATTTTTTTCTTTAGTTGTCATTCAAAGCTCATCATATTCTTGACTTGCTAACTTAAAAAACCCTCATTTTTTTCTCTGCTTTTCATGCCAACAGCCTCTAATCTGCTTGTATAGTGTCCAATTGATGCATCAGTCCCAAGCTTAAAATATTCCAGGCCTCCAAATCATCTTTAAAAAATGTTTATTTATCTATTTTTTTAGAGAGAGAGAGACAGAAAGAGAGAGCAGAGGAGGACACAGAGAGAGGGAGAAGGAGAGTATCCCAAGCAAGTTCCACACTATCAGTGCAGAGCCCAATGCAGGGCTCCATCGCACAAACCACAAGATCATGACCTGAGCCGAAACCAGGTCTGGCGCTCAATGGACTGAGCCACCCAGGCACCTCTGCCTCCAAGTCATTTTAAATATAAAAGGCCATTCTTGACTTGCCCCTGCTTCCATCATGTTTCACCCCCCATGCCACTGTAACACACATTCTCTATATCCTGACATTATGAACTGCATTGTGCTTCCAGCAACTTCCCCTTGCTGTCTCACTGCTGAAACTTTTCATGTGCTATTTTCTTTGCCTGCTTTGCCCCTAACATCTCTATTTTCTTCACCTTCAAAATTGTTCTCAAGTATTTCTTCCGGGGGGATGTTTTCAAAAATGTACCCCCCAACCCAAGGCTACATTAATGGCCTCTTTTGTGCTTTTGTAAGATCCTACACAAAACTTTATCCAAGTTCTTATTACTACGTATTGTAACTTAATATTAGTTCCTTTTCTCCTCCATTAGACTGATGTCAGATACTTGAACCAATTAACTCTTACTCCTTTACATAATAATATTAATGGCCAACACCACACACTGACATGCTAAAGTACATATTACCCTGTGTGTGTATATTTATATCTTGAGGGTTATATGCTTCTTTCACCCCCCCCCCAAATTCATTTATTTTGTGAGAAGGTGACTGGGGGAGGGGCAGAAACACAGGGAGAGTGAGAGAATCCCAAGCAGGCTGCCCACTGCCAGGGCAGAGCTTGAACTCAAGAACTGTGAGATCACAACCTGAGCCGAAATCAAGTCGCTTAATCACTTACCCTACTGAGCCACCCAGGCGACCCTTCTTTTTTTAAATGTTTTATTTATTTTTGAAAGAGATAAGGCATGAGCAGGAGAGGGGGAGAGGAGAGAGAGGGGAGGGGGCAGAGGATCCGAAGTGGGGTCTGCGCTTAGGGCAGCGGGCCCTACCGTGGGGCTAAAACTCACAAACTGTGAGATCGTGACCTGAGCCAAAGGCAGTCGTTCAACTGACTGAGCCACCCAGGCACCCCGAGGGTTATGCACCTCTTAAAGAACTTCTTTTGATGTCTGTTTCTCCTGTCTCTTTGATTGTATGTAGTTCAGGTATAACACATGAAATGAACCGATAGTGTGGCCAGGTTTTAAAACTCAGTGATGAGTAGTGGAATGCGCAGAAGAGAAGTAGGTGTAAATCACGGATCTGTCAGTTACTGTTTCAACTTGCAGATCTCATTTAGACTATGGGTTTTAGTTTCCTCATCCATCAGTAGGCATAATGCCATCTGCTTCGTGGAGCTATTGTCAATTTAACTGAGTTAATGTTTATAAAGTGCTGAGCGCTATGTAGGTCACATTTATCTAACTTGGATTAGGTGAACTTCCAACTGTGTGGGATATGGACACATTAATATTACCACTTTACGAATAAAATTTGAAGTGCTGCAAATCTTTTTTATGGGTAGTGTATTTTTGGCTGTTATTCTTATTATATGATAACAAAGCTTTAGCTGGAAATAAAAGTATCTACTGTTATTTGTTAGTATCCTATGAATCTTACTACTGATGATAGACAATAGTATTTCTCAAGATATTTTTGTAAATTATTTTTATAATTTAAGGTGTTCTCTATATCATATAATAATTTCATTCTGATGTACATAATTCATATGATATCATTAGTACCGACAAAAGCATCTAAAATCAGCAACTTTGGAATTAAAAGGAAAAAATAAAAGACAATGGCAAACCACCACAAAGTCAAAATGATAATTTAGGAGATAGTACTCTTAAATGTTAAGTAATTCTAGTTTTTTTTATTTTATTTTATTTTTTTATTTCAGAGAGAGAGAGAGAAAGTCGGCTGAGAGAGGGGCAGAGAGGAGGGAGAGAGAAATCCAAGCAGGCCCCGTCGTGGCTCAAGCCCGCAATCCTGGGATCATGACCTGAGCTGAAGTAGAGTCAAACGCTTAACCACTGAGCCACCCAGGCACAACCCCCACCTTTTTTAAAGTCCAAAGCCATGCACCTTTAAGTTTGCAAAAATGAATCTATGTTCAAGGGAAAATCATGGAGAAATTGAAAAAAAAATTTGTTCACGATAAGACTACAAAATAGATGTTGCCATAGTATGTCTCTAAGCAATCTTATTTTTTGTATATTAGGGAAACAGAATTCCTGATGTTTGAGAAAAAATTAAAAGGAAACATTTGCACATCAAAATTTTATTAATTAGTAAATGCATGTTTCAAAGCAAAAAGAAAATCGTACTTGCAAATTTATGTACGTCAAGAAGATATTTTCCCTTTTATATTTATTAATATAAGGGAATTCATCTTGAATTAAGTGAGTTTTGGTTTTATGAGGGCAACGTAAATTTTTCATTCCTGAGCAATTCCCAGAACATAGTAGGCATTTAGCGCAACGTATCTAACAAAATTATTCTTAAATTCCAGGAGAAAAATATCGTACCAAACTATCAATTTTGCTCTAAGTCAAAAGTTAAGATCCCTAGGAGAAACTTTTGAACTTCATAACATGATGTGAATGGTGTCACATCTCTGGAAACTCTTTGGATGTCTGCATCATATTTAGATCCCCTCCTGCTTTTTGCTGTTCCAAGCCAACCATTGCCCTAAGATCAGAGCAAGTTGCCAAATGCTAAAACATCCTGTGTCAGTAGTTGGTTCTATTCTCTGCCCCATCCATCAGTTCTCTTGTGGGACACAAAGCAAGCATGTGTGGCCAGCTCCCCCGGTGTCTCTCGGTCCGGTTCTTTTCTAGAAGGGATAATTGCTTGGGGTTGCGGGTGGAAAGTACATAAAACCTCTCACCATTGCTTGAAAATTAGCTGTCAATGTCTAGTTGTAATCTTGTGAAATCATTTTTGAAGCAACAATCCCAGTTATCTGTTAGCAGATATTAAACGCTATGATTCTAATGACCCAGTTTTTCACCATTTAAATACTTTTGTCTTTTAATGGAAGCCTAGTTTTTTAATAACTAAAGAAACATAGAATATTTGATTCAAATCTCTTATTCTGTGTGACAAATGTGTAACTTATATTTTCATGTTTTTTTATCACTGTTTTGTACTATATGTGAGTTAGCTATCTGTAGGAAGCAAGCCTCGCTAAAATTTTGCGGAATTAATTATTCAAAGAAAGAAGCCCTCGTTTTATTTAGGACTCATTAGTACAACCAAACCACAGAGAGCATACCTAAAGACTCCTTGATGTCAGAGGGCTGACAGTTCTTGAGTAGCAAGTGTTCTTATTTGTGAAATTCTCTGTTGGTCTTTGAAATTTTCAAAAGCCTGTGCAGCTCAGAATATGCCAGAAATATAAGAGAAGAGGGTGAGTTATTATGCTTAATGTACAGATGTAGCAAAACCCAGTTGCAGAACAAGATGAAGTGTAGGGTATTTTGCAAGTTCTATTAATAGATTCATGCATAAATTTCCAAGACAGTCGAATACCATCACTTACATTTCTTTTTTTAAAATGCGCTGCTAAATTTATCTTGGCATGTTAGCATTATGAGCCTCAAAGTTCCTTCTTTAAAAATATGCTACCCATCAGCTGCTTCTCTGTCTCTAAAGAGGCCACTGCTTCTGAGAGCAGAGATATACTTTTCCTACCCAGGGGAAGTTTTACATAAGTATATCAGAATGGAACACTGCAGCAATTATGTGGCTTCCCGGGTTAAAACACAAATTTTTTCGCCAGAAATATTTGAATATATGATTAATGCCAAACTCACTGACTCAACCAAACTTACTGCTCTAAATTCATTGAGTTCTAAACCCAAAGGTAAGTAGTCACATCTGGATATTAGACAGAGAGTGGATTGCATTTCATAAATTCCTGTTTGAATATACCATAAACCCTAACCCTAGGATGGCCCACAGAAGGGGAGTTGATTTGACCACTAAAACTGTGATTATTTTTATTTCAGACACCAGATGGCGCTCGTAGATTTTTAATCAGCTTTGATCTTTCTTGTTTTTTGTTTTTTTCCCCTCCTCTCTTCTTTCCAGGAAGATTTTGCTTGAAAGATTAAAGTTCTCATATGTTTTCTCTCATGTAATATTTAATTGAAGGCTTTCATGTATTGATTAAAACACACAGACCCTTTCCACTTTTTTTTCTTTTTTTTTTTTTTTTTTTTTTTTTTTTTTTTTTTTTTTGCTTCACTGGACAATATTGTTTAAGAGTATTGAATACCACAGGAATCACTAAGAATCCCTGCATTAGCAACCTGAGGGAACTGTCAATAAAGTCACTGTCTAATCATTTAGAAATGCAATTCCTTTAGAAATTGTTTTAATTTTTAAAGCCATTTTAGCCTGGATTTCATTCTTCTGTCTTATTAGTATAAAAAGAAATACACTGGTAGCTAGGAATTACATCTATTCATCATCCAGAAGAAAGGCCTTTCTATGTGCAAATGAGTTTTATGTGAAACCTCACGGGGGTCTGAAATTATTCCTCTTACAAATGCTCTCTTGTTCCGCCTCGTACGCACATTTCCAGAGCTGTGTCACTTTATTCCACTTAAACCATCAAACAGATAATAGCATAAAATTAAGCTCCCCATTATAAGGAGCAACGACTGTTCTATGCGTTGTGACTTTATTCCAGCACAGTCTTTGCATATAGGCCTGAAGCCCTTACAGTAGTCTCTTTTCTTGGAATTATTAACCACCTTTGAGACTTCACTGATGTGAAACAGGAGTTCCCACCATCCAGAGACAAACACATACTCCTGCAATGTATACTGCAGAAGAGTGACAAAGCTCGAAATTGAAGACAATTTTTGGTTTAGGGAATTTTTCTTCCCTACCTCTCGGTTTTAGTGGAAACCAGTGGTGACAAGGTCAAACTTATTAAATGAAAGTTACAAAAAAGAGGCAATAATGCCATCCTTTACAATCAGATTCAATATGGGAATGAACAGATAGCTGCATTTTCAAAAGCTCTATTGTATTTCCTCCTGCTAAAATGCAAATTACTCCTCTCATTATGATGAGCACCTTATCAAGATGTGTCATTTGGAAGCTCACATTTTCGCCTGTTAATAGTTGAGAAGGTTATTGACCAAAATGCACTGATTGACTTTGTTACATTAACGGTAGCACGTAAAGCGGGATAATGGTCTTAGCACTTCAGGCTCCTGAAGAATTTTGAGCCTGTCTTTTCCAGGGGTGTCTACATTACCTTTTGGAAACATTCCCACACAAAGTGTTTTTCTTGGGAACAGTCTCTTTTGGCAGCTCTTTCCTGATGCATGGAAACTTGTCGGAGCTTTTAAAAAACGGTTGAAAAAATTTTTAAAGAACAGATTGTACAAAATGCAGCAAGATTAGGGAAACATACCGGAGAAGGCACTGGGCCATTTTTTTCAGCTGCCATAATGTGAAGCCCTTTCATTAGTCAATTATGCACTCATTTAAGGAACTGGGTCTCCTCCGAATTAACAGAGATTTTTCCCAAGAGCAAAGGTTTTTTTTTGAGATCACACACGGTGGCCTAGCCTGATTTCACCGGCAAAGAAACCACAGTGGAATCAGATCTATAAATACAGATTACAAACTGTGTTTGCTTGGTTTGCCAGAGGAGAGGGAGTGGGGAGAATGGGAAGTGTAAGCTTTCAGTTGTGGAATAAATAAGTCAATGAATGATATTGTTAACAGTGCTGTATGGTGACAGATGGCAGTAACCCTTATGGTGGGGATAGCATAATGTATGGGGGAGCTGAATCACTATGTTGTACACCTGAAACTAATGTAACATTGCCTACTGTACTCAGATATTTTTTTAAAAAATAGTAAAAAAAAACCAAAAAAACAAAAAAAAACCCAGTAGTGTCTCGTTAGAGGGACTGTTTCCGTATTTGTGACAGAACCAACATTTGAGAGAGACTAAGAGGCCAGGTGTTATCTTCTGTAGTGTTCCTTCTTTATCACATGAAATTATTTTGCTCAAAATCATCCATGGCCCTTCATTTCCTTTGGAGGAAGAGCCATTTGCCTTTATAGACCTTAAGGTGCTGTGTCATGTGACATCCGCTCATTCTGTTGCCTTTCACCTTATCCCTTTCCCCTTCACCCCACCAAACCCCTGCTCCAACAGTGTTGGCCTCCTTGCTATTCCCCTCAAACACACACCAAAATGACAAGGTTGGGATAATATTCGCCCAGATAGCTGCATTGACTAATTTCTTTGATTTTGCTCAAATTTATTTTCTCAATGAAATCTCTGACTACTCTATTATTTATTTATTTATTTATTTTGGGAGAGAGAGAGAGAGAGAGCATGTGTAGTGAGCAAGGGAGGGGCACAGAGAGAGAGAGAGAGAATCCCAATCAGGCTCTGAACTGTCAGTATAGACCCAGATGAGGGGTTCCATTCCACAAACTGGGAGACCGTGACCTGAACCAAGACTCAAGAGTCAGATGCTTAACCAACTGAGCCACTCAGGCACCCCTCTGACCACCCTATTTAAAATTACCCTCTCTACTCTTTTTTTTTTTTTAATTTTTTTTCAACGTTTTTTATTTATTTTTGGGACAGAGAGAGACAGAGCACGAATGGGGGAGGGGCAGAGAGAGAGGGAGACACAGAATCAGAAACAGGCTCCAGGCTCCGAGCCATCAGCCCAGAGCCTGACACGGGGCTCGAACTCACGGACCGCGAGATCGTGACCTGGCTGAAGTCGGACGCTTAACCGACTGCGCCACCCAGGCGCCCCTAAAATTACCCTCTCTACTTTTGAAGCACTCTGGATTTTTCTTACCCTGCTCCCTATAATTTTGCATTTATTAATTCATAACATATTATATAATTTACTTATTTTTTTTTCTTTTTGGTGAGCCAAGTTGGAGGCACAGATAAACAATCAAAGTTGTCTGATAAAAATAGACCTAGTATTCACAAATGGAGTAGAATGCTGTCTTTATTAAATTTAAATATGAAGAAATGTCATTGTCCTTAGATCTAACTTCAAAAAATCCCAATAGTTACTATATATGAAAATGTCTAAGGATCCAGATCTCCATTACAGGAGATTTTCATATTTTCAAATGTAGAAAGAAATGAAAACAACCCAAATGAAAACAAATAGAAGCTATTTATTTGGGGCTTATTACAGTAAGGGAGCTAGACCCCCTCATTTGTGTTTTGTGGAAATTGGAAGACAAGCAGAGAATTGAGAAAGCTTAATAATGAAAAAATAGGAAAGACTTTAGCTATACTCTGATTGGAAGTCCTTGGGAAAGACCAAGATGGCCTTAAGGTTCCCCACAGCTTGACTGAATTTTGGAGAGGCTTCTTCCAGACTGTGGGCTCCTAACTTCTCTTTTTTTTGAATTTTTTTTTTAAGAAAACTTGCAATTATAAATTCTCTATTCCTTTAAGATGTAAATCTACAACCCAGGAATGTCAACCTTCCAAATGTCATTGTCAAGAAAGACAGGGCCCCTATCTTCTAGTTTCTGTGGGAAATAGAACTTAACTTTGATAAGGATTAATAAACACAGAAGGACTAACCACATCTTAATATTTTCCCATTAACATGCTCTAATATTTTTCCTGTAGTTCATTCCAGCATTTAAGAATCCTCACACCTTTTATCTCAACAGAGTCCAGATCAATCTTTCTTTACTCTCAGTAGTCTTTACCTCTATTGAAATAGTCTTGAATAGGTCTGGTGCAGGTTTTCTTTACAGAGTAAAGAAGTTGGAGGAAGTCTAACTAGAAGCTAGGACATTCCATATGATTAGTTTAGAGGATATATTTAGCTTTCTCTGGTTGGTTAGTAGTTGGAAGCAGGAGTAAAAATTAGGGAAGATGACAATCATTGACCAAATCCTTACCATTTGGGCCCATTGTTGGAGAGGTATGGTTTGGCTTTCTGGACTAGTTCCTCCAGAAGTTGTGAGTCAGAGTTCTGTTGCCATGTTTGGTCTGGTCACTGTGTATGTGTATATTTAGTTTCTCACAAGAACACTGCTGTGTCTGGCTAAAGTAAAGGATTCCAACATTAAGACAAAGAAAAGAGGAAGTATGTGTGATGCATATGTATATTCCACTAAGTTATTTCTTCCATTAATCCTATGGAATATGCAGGAGAATCCCAGGTGAGGGGGGTAAAGATGTAACACTAGGGGACTACTGGGAGAAAATTGAGAAGAAGCTGGATTATTGCAATGCTTTCTTGGGGTATGACAAGTCAAGTTTACTTCTTCACTTCTCACAAAGCAAGAATTGACATAGAACACTTTACTGAACATTATCATTTTGCAGCAAGAGCAGGAATCTAGTTTCAGTGGGATGGTCAAGATAGAAAATGACTTATATGGCATTTATAAGTGTGTTCTTTACAATCCAGTGGGAAACCCAGTGGAGAATGTTTCTAACACGGCTGCCACAATCATGGAAGAAACTAGTGCGTTCCCAGCACTACAGTCCCAGGAGAAACCACAAATTTTCTGCAATACAAATGAGGTACCCAAACTGAACAGCAGAAAGGGCTTAGGCTGTAAAGCCAAAATGAATACAATCACTTGGAACTGGGTGACTTAGAGCTGGCCAAGTATTACAGTGGATGATTTCTTACCCTCTACTTTGGGCTAAATTTTAGTCAGGCTTCTCTTTCCTACAGGCCCTGAACTCTGCTTATTCCCAAGCCTGAGCAAGCATAAAAAAATGGAAGGTTCCGGCTATGTACTGAATGTTCTTGCCACCCCCCCACTCCATATATTGAAATTCCAATCCCTCGGATAATGGTATCGGGAGGTGAGGCCTTTGCGGGGGTGGATTAGTCATGAGGATGGAACCCTCATGAATGGGGATCAAAGAGACTTGAGAGCTTTCTTTGAGTTTCTGCTCTCCACCATGTAAAGATACAACATGAAGACAGCCATCTATAAGCCAGGAAGTGGTATCTCACCAAACATTGAATCTTTTGACACCTTGATCTTGGACTTCCCAGCCTCCAGAACTATGAGAAATAAATGTTTCTTGTACAAGCCTACTTGTCTATGATAATTTGTTATAACAATCGGAACTAAATGCCTTTTAATCAGCTTTCCCTGGGTGTCAACTAACCACACAGCAAGACCCTTTTCTTATCAGACCCACTGGTCATTTCCCCTTGTTTGTTCAGTTTCCCCTTCAAAGATTCTGCTTATACATGTTTTCTTTTCCTTTATCCTATTAAATTAAAAATGTTCTACAGAGAAAGACAGATACCATATATTTTCATTCCTATGTGTACCCTGAGAAACTTAATAGGAACCCATGGGGGAGGGGAAGGAAAAAAAAAGAGAGAGGTTAGAGTGGGAGAGAGCCAAAGCATAAGAGACTCTTAAAAACTGAGAACAAACTGAGGGCTGATGGGGGGTGGGAGGGAGGGGAGGGTGGGTGATGCGTATTGAAGAGGGCATCTTTTGGGATGAGCACTGGGTGTTATATGGAAACCAATTTGACAATAAATTTCATATATTTAAAAAAATGTTCTATTTGATTAGAGATAGTTGCAGAAATTGTAGTCACAGTGTTCTCCCTGCTGCGACAGTCCTTCCCTACCTTGCAATAATCCTTTTGAAAAAATTCTTTTCTTACTAATTCCTGACTTGTTTGTCTTTGATAGAACCCATGGAGGTAGTTACATTAATGAAGAACATCAACATTTCTGGAGAGCTTACTCTGTGATAGGTAATGTCAGTATGTGCCTTATACAGATAACTTCATTTAAATATTCCAGCAATTCTGTGAGGTAGGTATTAGGACTATACACATTTCACAGGTGACAAAACTGAGGATTAGATGGTTTACTTCCTCACTGTGACAAAGTTGTTAAGTGACAGAGGCCAGACGTGGACCTATGCCAAGGTAGGCCGTGTAACTGGTCTGTTAGGTGTCACACTCATATCTCTAGAAAGACCTACATTAGGAGGGCTTCCTCTCGAGAGTATATCTACAATTGTCAGTCTAGGATGGCACATGTTTTAGTTTTTAAAGAGGGAAGGGTATTTTTCACTCTTCAGGTAAAAAAAAAACTTGTTAAAGAAAAGGAAAGCTTTTACCCCCTTGTTAGTTTACAAGATCTGGGTACAAGTCACTTCTGTTTGTTCCCAGTTCTTTTCCTTTCCTGACACGTGGTGATAAAAGGAACCAGAAGATTTCCTCTTGGCAGTTTTGTCCATGTTTTATGCAGCTGAGTTTGAGCTTGCTTCTGTAAGGTAGGAACCCCTAAGCTTTTCTGTCTGTAGCTGCTGGGGCAAATCTAGTTGACCCTATTCTGCAATTCCAGGTTTTCAGTGGTTAAAGACCTGGGCACAAGAAGTTTAGTCTTAATCCTGGTTTTAAGTTGCATTCTGCAATGTGATTACTATTAATCAATATGTTTTTGTTTTTGTTTTTGTTTTTTTCTAGGGGGAGCACCTGGGTGGCTTAGTTTAGCATCTGACTCTTGGTTTTGGCTCAGGTCATGATCTCGGGGTCATGAGATCGAGCCCCGCCTTGGGCTCCACGCTGGGCACAGAGCTTGCTTGGGATTCTCTATCTCCACTCCCTCTGCCTCTCCCCAACTTGTGCTCAGTCTCTCTCTCTCTCTCCTTCTCAAAATTTTTTTTCTTTCCATGTGGTTCTTGTGTCAATTTCTCAGTTGCTTCAGAATACCAAGGGAGAAGGGTTGTGATTAATTGATACCTTAAAAAAATGTGGTTTCCACTTCACTTTGCTTTACCAGTTTGAAAGTGTTACGTGAGGTAAATCTCTCATCTGCATTTCTAACAGACTTCCTTCCCAGTGTGCGAGAAATTTCAGAGTTCCCAGAGGCACTGTGGTATTTTAGTTTTTTAAGTTGTGAAGAGAGGGATGTGGTGCTTAATGGTGGAACTTTTAGAAGGATCACTTGGAACTGGATGACTTAGAACCCGTAATGGCAGAACTATTAACAAAAGGAGCAGAAGATGCCATTGCATGAAATGTGCAGAGTATATACTCTTTTAGCATAACTGTGTTATTTTCACACATGCATCATCTGTAGAGAGCATTTTAAGGAGTATAATCCATGTGGAATCATTATATCATATTGAAGTTCTCAATAACACATGGCACACACTGTGTATGTTGAATATATCCAGAAATTGGTACATGGTTTTTGGTGTTTGATGATGGCCATTGTAGTGCTTTTGTGTAGTCTGGGCATAAATACTTAAATGGGCCTCTATCAGCACTATATAAGAGTCAATAATTAATTGTGCAGTAGCTGTAATGTATACAGGTAAATGGTTTTTCTTACAAGTGGATTTTTTTAATAAGAAGATACACAGAGGTTGATCCAAGATTATATCAGCTGACAAGGTAAGATTTAATATTTATAAGCCCCTCTGTAAGAATATGGTTTTGCAGTTGTAGATCTCTCCTAGGGCGAACAATCTTATTATATATCATCACTTACTAGTTGGTGTCTAGTTACAAGCATATCTTGAATCTCTCCACATCTCAGTTTCTTCATTTATTAAATGAGGATGATAATACCTGCTCTGAGTAGATGGTTATTGTTTTCATACTCAGTATGCATGTATTCATTACCATACTGTCAGATTTCTTTTGAGAGCCTCTCTTCTGGGCTCAGAAAAGTTGTTCAGATAAATGGATTCTAGTTTTAGTTGTATGGCTAAATCAGACTATTTAATTTATTTTTTTTTAATTTTTTTAAATGTTTATTTTTGAGAGGGAAAGAGACAGAGACAGAGAGAGACAGAGTGTGAGCAGGGGAGGGGCAGAGAGAGGGGAGATACAGAATCCAAAGCAGGCTCCAGGCTGCAAGCTGTTAGCAAAGAGCCCAACGCGGGGCTCGAACCCATGAACTGCAAGATCATGACCTGAGCCGAAGTCCGTCGCTTAACCAACTGAGCCACTAAGGCGCCCCAAATCAGACTACTTTAAAACAATTAGTCTGTGCCAGTAATTGGAGGGTAGATGATTGTGTTTGGCCAATAAGACATGAGGAGACAGTGTCATGGCATCTGGGAAAAACATTTCTTTCCTTTTCCATGGATACCGTGAAAAGACATGTTCACTAGGCACCCAGATAATGGGAGTGAAGATAAGTTGCCTAGACATAAGATCTGAGGCCACACTAGTGTTTGTTAAGCTGAGTAGGACCAGTGTGTCGATGAGACCAACACATGAAAAAGTACAGAAGTGAGAGAACCACAGACATTGTACTTGATACCCTGATGACTATGAATTTTTAGATTAAGACTTGTCTGAAGTCACACCTATTTCTGGACTTTTGTTTACATAAGCTGATTATCTTATTATTTGTTTATTTAAAGACACCTAATATTTAAGTTGTTGCTTATAATCCAAGAGCCGAAACGGATACGTTGTTCTAAGGATAAAATAGCAACTTTACATGCGAGGGCTATTGTTCTTAATGTTGTAGAATCCTTCTATAATTATGGGGTTAAGCAAAAAGAATAAGACTCAGAATATATCCTCATTAATAATCCGGTGTTTATGAAATGCAGTTTAGGGGGCATGTACTTTAAATTTTTTTTTTCAACGTTTTTTATTTATTTTTGGGACAGAGAGAGACAGAGCATGAACGGGGGAGGGGCAGAGAGAGAGGGAGACACAGAATCGGAAACAGGCTCCAGGCTCCGAGCCATCAGCCCAGAGCCTGACGCGGGGCTCGAACTCACGGACCGCGAGATCGTGACCTGGCTGAAGTTCGACGCTTAACCGACTGCGCCACCCAGGCGCCCCATGGGGGCATGTACTTTAAACAACAGTTTACTTGAGCCCAAATAAAAGTGTGGAGATTTGACCTCATTTGGCCATTACGTAAGAAAGCACATTCTAGCAAATATGCTGAATGAAATATTTAAAATCGAATAAATTTGTGTAATTTAGAAGTGAGGAAAGTAAATAATAGTTTTGCCCTATGCATTTAAATATCAAGATAAATTTTGACAAATAGAATCGGTGGCTAAAAATGGACCTTATTGTTAATTAAATTTGACACTAGCCTGTACTGAATTCCCTAATACTTTCCTATCATAAAATAACATTAGCACAAAGTGTTAACAGCATCCTCAGATTGTCACCTACATTGAAAATCAAGACTTTAATTCATGTGTTATATACTCATCAGTGACATGCTTACCGGTCAATTCCTGGCTTTGTTCTTTATATAATTGACATGAAACAGCTGTAAATGCAAGAAGATGGCTTTGTTTATTAAATTTTAAACAGGCTTTACCTTTAAAAATGTATATGCATTGGGTTTGCATGATTTCGTGGCATCCATATAACTTACTGGTTTAATTAAGCCAGTGATAAAGGAGGAACAAACTATTGGCTCTTTGTCAGTTGATCCAAACAAATAGTTGATGAACATAAAGCATAATTGCTGATAAAAGTAATTTATAATTTTTCACGTGTTACATAAGAAGGAACTGGGTATTCATTAGATTTTTAGCTATTAAAGCCAGAAGTTTCATTTGCTTTGTTGAATATCTTTTTCTATTACAATCATAGACTGGCCTTACCACAGTAAATTGATACTGTTTTGTCTATTGGGTAGAAAGATACCTTAAAAAATTAAATCACCTGATATAAGCACTTGAATTAAAAAAGAACTTTAGAATGGGGCACCTGGGTGTCTCAGTGGGTTTTGGCTCTGATCATGATCTCGTGGTTCATGGGTTCGAGCCTCATGTTGGGCTCTGTGCTGATGGTGTGGAGCCTGCTTGGGATTCTCTCTCTCTCCCTGTCCTTGTGCTTCCCCTGCTCTCCCTCTTGCTGTCAAGATAAAAATGAATAAACTTAAAAAAAGAAAAGAACTTTAGGAATGACTTGGTGAGTCCTGTAATTTGGTAAGCTGCCCTATGCCTGATCTGTTTTACAACATAGAATTCACATAAAGGAACTTACGATTGGATGTATAAAACTGCTCTTGTTTCTAGTTTCTAGGTACTTTCTAAGTTTGTGATGCTAGACACTAAAACTAGTAGAATTGGAAATTTATCTCTCTAGATCTCATGTTTTAATCTACCATTTTTTCCTTTCCATTGATGAGTATTTTTAAGAGTAAAACCTCAACATAACTGTTAAGGGAAGTGTTGTGTCTCCCCCAAATCCATATGTTGAAATCCTAACAACTAGTACCTCAGAATGTGGCTTTATTTGGAAATATCATTGCAGATATAACAAGTTAGGATGAGGTCATACTGGAGTAGGGTGAGCGCCTAATCCAAAATGACTGGTATCCTTATACCAAGGAGGGATTTGAATACAGACTGAAACACATAGAAGTTGTGAAGACACATCAACATGTTTTACAGGGACATCTATGTATCTATTTTTCTACAGGAATAGATCCTTCTCTCACAGGCATCAGAGGACACCATTTCTGCTCACACCTTGATTTTGGGTTTCCAGGCTCCAGAACTGTGAGACAATACATTTTTGTTAAGACACCCAATTTGAAGTATTTTGTTATGACCTCTTTAGCAAGCTAATACAATTACCAAAAGGGAAGCCTTCAAAGAGGGATTCAGTGAGAAATTGGCTCATCATCCCTCGAAGAACACTGACATTAAGAGGATGCCTTCCATCTTGTACTGTCTGGAAATAAAAAGGGAATGGTACAAATTATGAATGGTCTTTCAGAAGTATTTGTTTCTTTACCCCCCCAATGATTTATTCCTAGGGGTCGTTTTTCACTAAAGAGAAAATGAATCAATGTTTGTAAAATATTTTGAGCTCTTTAGAAGTGAAAGGCCAGATGAATTAATTTACAATCTATCACAATTAATGGCTCTGATTAGAATAGTTACTATAGTTCTAGGCGATTCAGATCCTTTTACCACAGGAATTAAGTGTCATTTTCTTTTGTTTATTTTTTTTTAACCACCATTCTGTAAAAACAAAAACAAAAGGAGAAATGCCTTCTTTACAACTAGATTTACTTTGAAGGAAAAGGTTAACGGTATATAGTTAAGAGTGAGAAACAGGGAATAACTGTGCCATCCAGGGAGATAGGGAAAAGAAGGAGCCGGGTGACCTGAGGTGTAACTTGGCAGATGCCTGGACCAGGAAACTTGAGGAGAGGCCTAGGGGCAAGGCTCTCTGGTGAGGTTAAGACTTTCTGACCTGATAAGAGTAAACAGATGAGTGTCATGGGGCCTCATTGCCCAGCTCAATGGATAGGGTTAGAGAATTGCTCCGGGGCCTGCTTCTAGGGGTTGGCAGCTAGTGATTATTTGGAGCTTACATTTATATGCAAGTTTTCCTCTATTACAACAAAACATGAAGGCAGTACAAATAAGTTTCTTAAATGTGAATGCATCCTCAAGTGAGCAGGTGGCAAAGGTTAACACTGGTGGCCTTCAGAGTATTCTCATGTTCATTCTTCTGTAACCCTTGCTCACCTTACTTTAACATGTTCCAAACTTGTCTCAGATACTCAGCTCTTTCTCTGACACATGCCCCCATTCTCTGTGAGTGAACATTTGAGCAATAGCTTTCTTTGTTCCTATACTAAGACTCTAACTTTTATATTAAACAAATGGTCTTCTGAACCTCTGTAGATTGTCCATGGTGAAAATTACATCCTGATTCACGGACAAGGTCACTGAGACCCAGAAAAATACAATTATTTGGCAATGGTGACATTTTAGCCAGTTTCAGAACTTCCTGTTAGACATTGTTCAGCCCTCGGTTGTCAGTAATGACTAGCGAAATTGGGAAGAAGATTGACATAGTTTGTCTTCAATACAACACCATTTTCCTCCTTGCATTTCTGCTCCATTTTCCTTCTTAAGAATATTATCTTGTTCTCAGCTGGTGACATGCCAATCACTCCTAAGCTTTTACTATTAAATGTGGTACTTGCTGACTAGGACTTACTGAAGATGCCATCCCACCCAGAGACACTGCATTGGAAAAGACAACTTGATGCTGATAGTACTAAAGGCCTACTGCTGGAACGGCAGGCAATTGGATTGCTACTCCGTGAGACACACTCCTCAGAAATCCCTGCAGTTATATCCAGGCTTCCAATCCAACATTACTTGCTTAAAGACCCATCCTCAAATGCTATTCAACCCAGATAACCCTCTCCCATTTTTAAGGGCTCAGTTATTTCCAATCAAGGTCCTTTAACAAACCTGTGTAGGTTAGGTATTTAACTATCTTTGGAGCCTTGTTACTGCTGTGATTAAAGTCACAGAACTGATCCTCTTGACTGACAGAACTGATTTTCTTGACCCTCTAGTTCATGAGATGATGATTTATATGCTGCCAAGCAGGCCCACCAGCTCTCATATATAGTCTTTAACTGAGGGTTAATCATTTTCCGCCCTACATTACTCTCTCCCAAGTATCAGTTATCTCCAGCAAAAATCATTCATTTCCATCATCCTTATTATTGTATCTTCCATATTTTTAAAATGACTGATTTATACAGGTCTAGTATATTTCCTTCTAAAAGTATACCTTCTAGTTTACCAACAGTGAGCTCTTATAATTTTACAGCCACTTTGTGCCTCCAGCTACCTTTTCTTTACCTACAAACCCTGATAGAGTAACACATTGCCAGCTGTAGTGTGGCTCCCAAAGATCCTCATCTCTGGTATTTATACTTACATAATCCCCTCCCCTTGAGGGTGGGATAAACCTACTGATTGCTTCTAACAGAATGTGGCAAGATGATGGGATGTCACTTCCATGATTGGGTTACAGAAGACTGTGACTTTTGCTGGTATTTTCTCTTGTCTTCTCTTTTGCTTGCCCTGATGCCAGTTGCTTATCATAAGGCATTCTATGCAGAAGCCCTCATGGCACAGAAATGAGGAAGGATTCCAGCCAACAATTTATGAGGAACTAAGACATTAGTTTAGCAAGCCATGTGGAACTATATCCTGCCAATAACCATGTGAGCGATCTAGAAAACAAATCCTTTCCAGTTGAGCTTTGAGATAACTGTGACCTTTTAACAGACTCAGATGCTGAGGATCTAGGTAAGCTGTGCCCAAAGTCTTGACCAGAAACAGTGAGATAATAAATGTTATTTAAGTCACTAAGTTTTGGAGTAATTTGTTGCACAGCAGCATGTAACTAATGCACCAGCCCTGCGGTGTGTGACTGTTATAACCAGACTATAAGATGGCCCCAAATGACCACTGCCTCCTACTATTCACACCTTTGTGTAGTTCCTTCTATATTGTACCAGGATTGCTCTTAGAGAGTATATGGCAGAAATTTTGAGTATGCCACTTCGGAGATTATGTTCTTAAAGGAGTGTGGCTTTGGTCTTGAGATCTCACTCTCTTGGATTGTTTGCTCAGGGGGAAGCTAGGTGCCAGTTCTTGAGTTCCTTGTGTGGAGAGACCCATGTGGTGAGGAACTGAGCTCTCCACCCAATAGCCAGTGAAGAACTGAGCCTACCAAAAATGCGACAAAGCTTGGAAGCAGATCCTTTAGCCTCAGTTCAACCTTGAGATGAATGAAGTCCTGCCTGATGGCTGAACTGCCACCTTATGAGATACCCTAATCCAGAACTGCATAGCTAAGATGCTTCTGGATTCCTATCACCCAGCATTTGTGTGAAATGATAAATGTTTTTTGATATAAAATGTCAAGTTTTGGAGTAATTTGTTATGTAGAAATTGATGACTAATACAGTGATTCATCACTATAATTTAGTGTCTGCTTGTTTTGGCCACTCCTAAACTGAAACTTACATAGGGATTAGAATGCAGGAAATTTATTGGAGAGTGCTGTCAAGATATCTACTTGTGGACAGAAGGAAAAGAAACAGGATCAACTAAGGGAAAATTTGTCCTATGGTGCAATCTATCATAAGAAAGCTTCAGAGGAACCAGTGGGACAATCTGAAATTGGGAGAGTCATTCCAAGTTAATCAAAAAAATTTTTGGGGGGACGGGGCGGAAGCAAATCTTTACCTGCATCCACAAGTAATTGGAGGTAGGCTGCACTGGAGGGGTGCACAAATCTTGGGTAAAGGACTGAACAAATACATCAGCTGAACAAATGCCCAGAGAGGACCGACTGCTGAGATCTATCAAGCACTGATCTTCCTGAGAAACAGCACATCACAGCAAATATAAGTCAGTTAATACAGGCATATTCATCACCTCAAAGGAGAAAATCATAGTAGTCATCTAAAACAAAAATTAAATAATATGATTCAATGCAACTTTCTGAACTAGAGGACGTGAAGCTACATTTTTAAAGGGGGAAAAAATAGGAAAATTAATCCAGGATAGTGAAAGCTAAGAGATAGGCTACTAAATTAAGAAAATAATAAAGAGACCTTTTTAATCATCTCTCTGTAAGTAAATTTAAAAACGTCATTAAAAAGTTTAATTACTTAGGAATATATAATTTATAAAAACTGAGACTAGAAATAGAATATCCAAACTGAAGGACTTAAAAGAAAGTTTCAGACAATTCCTTTATTTCAACCAAAGCAGGATACACGGAGCGTTTCAGAGAAATTTTACCAACTTTTAAGGAAGAGATAATTCCAGTGAGTTTAAAACTCTCCCAGAGTATCAAAAAAGAAGGAAAATTTCTAATTCTTTCTATTATGTGAGTATAAAGTCAGTGCAAAACAGGGTGTTTTCACAAAAAAATAAAACTATAGCTTACTTATGGATATCAAAGAAAAAATATTAAATGAAATATCAGTCTCTAGAAGCTGATAAAAATAGTAATACAGTTTGAAACTATAGGCATTATTTCAGAAATGCAAGGGTAACACAAAATTAAGAAATGCTTAATGTAGTGTGTTAATATATCTAAGGAGAAAAATCACATTTATCAACTCAAATGTTTTTTTAAAAAATCAGTCATCTGCCCACATAACAGGCAAAGATTCTCTAATTTTGAAATTTGAATGAATGCACTTTGTATTTAATTAATCCAATAATTAAAATAACATTTATTAGTAATTTCTCTATACTTTGTACTGTATACTTTGTACTATACTATATACTGTACTATATACTTTGTACTATTTTTCCATATGTAGTACTTAATATTTAGAACAAAAATGCTAATCATTGCTTTCTCTATATCTTCAACATTGAAACACTTTTCCATATTTTTATAAGTGGCATACCAAAAATTAATGATGAGAAAAAAATGCAGAAATCACATCAGATTTGGGAGCTATTTTTATTTTTCTTTTCTTCTTTTTTTTATATTTGAGATAGAAAGAGAGAGCATGCGTGAGAGGGAGAGAGGGACAGAGGGAGGGAGAGAAGCAATCTTACGCAGGCTCCATGCTCAACACAGAGCCCGATGTGGGGCTAGATCTGACTATCATGAGATCTTGACCTAAGATGAACTCAAGAGTCAGACACTCAACCAGGTGCACCTGGGAGTTATTTTTCTTTATAAAACATATAACAAATATATTCATAGGAAAATATTTCACTTTGAAAATTTCTGCTACAATTACCTGCTCATTCTTTCTGATAGTGGATTTTGAGGCAGGTCTCCAGTCACAGAGTGAATATGACCCCGTATGGTGGTAGTACAAGGTATGAAGAAATGCTGTGGAATATTTCTTTCTACAGAAGCTTCTCCATCTGACAGAACCCTACTTTAAAGACTACTGTGTCAGTCAGATACCCACCCACTGAATAACAATTCAGAATGATATGCCACAGTATCATAGAGCTGTTAAAAGAGACCCTAAAGGTGTTTCATGTGCACTAACCTCTCAAATAGCATCGACTCTATTATTTCTTTTCTTATTACATGATCTTTATTACTTCACAACTCTTCCAATGGTACTATAGATAAACTGATTTCCTTTTGTCAATGAACAGTAATGGTAAAAGACAAAAGAAGAAAGAAAGAAAGAAAGAAAGAAAGAAAGAAAGAAAGAAAGAAAGAAAGAGAAAGAAAGAAAGAGAAAGAAAAAAGGGAGGAAGGAAGGAAGGAAGGAAGGAAGGAAAAAGAAGGAAAGAAAGAAAGAAGGAAAGAAAGAAAGAAGGAAAGAAAGAAAGAAAGAAAGAAAGAAAGAAAGAAAGGAAGTGACTGTCCAAAGCTACAGGCAGTAATATAACCTATTATATCCCATTCAATAGTATCCAATTTCTTTGGATGTGTGAATATTTACAAAGACAAGACATTTTGCTATCTATAATGTTTATTCACTTTCAAGATAATAAGTTAATTGGAATTTTGATAAAGTTAACTTGAATGTATGTTTACAGTATATATTAAGTATATTTTATTCTCTTTTATTGGAAAAGCAACAAATCAATGTAGTATGCAGAGAAAAAACTCAAAATTATGGTTATTAACAGCTTATCATCCCACTATAGTTTTACTAGTAAGATTATATGGATGAAACAGAAACTAATCTTTTTCTTTAATTTGAAAAAACATATGGGATTTTATTTTTGTTTGAATAATGTCTAGAAGCCATAAATTAATACTGGCCTAAAAATAATAAATTCTTGTTCAATTTATAACCCTCCCCTTTCTTATTGCTTTAAAGTTTCAAGGAAGTATAGATGTAAGAATTTTAAGAACTGACTTAAAAAGTATCCTTATTGAAAAATAAGGATACTTTTTAAGTCTGTTCTATAGGGGAGAGTACTAGATTTATGTTTGGTACTTCTAAGAGTCCATGAGTGGGTGGCATTTCATGGGACCACAGAAGTGATCATAGCTTCTTAGAAATGAATATTTAAGGACAAACTGAATGGTTAATCTCTTCATTCTGTGAAACCCTGCTTATACCAAGGAATATTTCCCAGTTTTTTTGTCGAGTATTTTTGTGCAGTTACTATAGTCTATGAGGGCAGGTCATATAAGGAAGCATATGGCTGCAAAACTCCATTCTTATCAGGCTATAGAAGTTGTTCATAAGTAAAGCCAATAAGAAAAGTTATTCAAAACTTCTATCATTGGGGCTCCTGGGTGGCTCAGTAGGTGAAGCATCCGACTCTTGACTTTGGCTCGGGTCATGATCCCAGGGTGGTGGGATCATGCCACATGTTGGGATCTGGGCTGAGCGTGGAGCCTGGCTGGGATTCTCTCTCTCTCTCTCTCTCTCTCTCTCTCTCTCTCTCTCTCTCCTTCTGTTCCTCCCCTACACATTCTCTTTCTCTCTCTCAAAAACAAACACACAAACAAAAAACCCCAAAAACAAACAAAAACGAAAACCAAGACACAAAACAAAATAAAAAACTTCTATAATTATTTTTATAGACCAGTATTTACACTTGTATCATGTATAATTTAAGTTTCATGCTGATTAGTAGTTCTTTGATGTTCTTCTTAGTTGTATACTTTATAGTTTACTTACATAAATATTGTTTCATTTCCAGCATTTACTCCAGTGACAAATTGATTTTTTAGCAAATATGCCAGTTATTTTACTTCTAAAGATAAGGACAGCAAGCTTCTTTTTGTGTGTGTGTGTGGGGGGGGGGGGAAGCTGTATGAAGAGATATTTGCTTTCTGTAAATGTATAGACTTGACAGACGTATACTTCTCTCTATTTTCCAGAATATCTTCTTTATTTATATTATTTTACAAGGGCACTTTATAATAAAATGCTATTATCCCGGTCCTTCTGCCTACAGATTAATATCTGTGCAATATAAACTCTCTGGGAGAAATTGTAAGGAGATTTATAAGTAGAAATAAGTTGTAACATCTTAAAAATATTTTTAAAAATGAAAATCAAAGATGGACTTATAAAACACTCATTTAATTTTCTTTTTCTAAGGAAAACCAGGGCGTTTTATGATTTTTAAGATTATGTTGAAGAGTATGGAGAAAAGCCATAGAAATTTAAACCTACTGTTTTAAAAATGAGAAACATGATGCCTAGAAAAATTCAGTGACTGTTCCAATCTTCTGGAAAATTAGATTCCACTTAGGAGACTGTGTGTGTAGTCTGGTGATCCATTCTGCTTCCAAGTATCTATTGGCATGAGGGTGATATGCATAAGGTTTTTGATATTTTATGTTTCTAACATTATTTTTTTTAGGGAGAGAGACACAAAGCATGTGAATGGGGGAGGGACAGAGAGAGAAAGAGAGAGAGAATCCCAAGCAGGCTCCACGCCCAGCATGAAGCACTTCGTGGGGCTAGATCACACAGCCATGAGATCATGACCTAAACCGAAATAGAGTCAGAAGCTCAACCTGCTGAGTGCTCCAATATTTTATTTTTTAAGAAAGAATAGGGAGAGAAAAAAATAGGGAGAATCAGAATGGTGATAAAGTAGCTAAGGAGACCAATTCTGAAGGAAGAAGAACATAGATACACAGGTACTTGAAAGGAGAAAGGGAAAAATGATAATGAAGGAATGGCTATGGCATCTGTCCCTGCTTCTCAGGTGAGATCAGTGTTGAGGACCTGCGGGGAAAGAAGTTACATCTTGAAACAACATGGCTTTCTGCTCAGGAGGCTTGCAGACCTAGAGAAGAGGATTGTATTAACTCAGAAATATAAGTACATGTGTGCATTTTAGAAACCCTCTCTGAAATCCCCCAAATGATCAAGGATACACCAGGAGATGAAGGTTCAGTATAAACATTATGTTAGACTGGGCTACCAAACTAGTGTGATTCAAATGGGTTACCTCAAACTGGTAAGGCTAAAGGCATGCATGTTACTTTTACACAAAGCAAAAATGAGACTTAAGGTTTCCTAACCTAAGGAAAACTATGATTGGCCTAAAATAAATAACATATTTTTTCTCATTAGAGTGTGTTCTGTGACTAGGGCTTAGCATCTAACATACAAATGGTCACTATATGTTGCTAAATTTCTGGTTTATTATGGTTCACCTAAACGTTTTATATCCCTTACATTTCACTCTTTTCCTACAAATATCTATTTGTAAATCACTTCTTTTACATTTGTGGGCAATACACAAACATATTCACACATACATAAAATTGAGGGTACCTCCATGATGACAAGGAAGGACTTGGTCTGTTTTGCTTACAGAGCCATCCCTGGTACCTAGAACAGAGCATGTCATTTAGCAGTATTAAATACATACTTGCTGAATGAATGAATTGCAGATTGCTTTAAAATTTTTATTTAGTTTATTTTCTCTTAAATTAGAAAAATTGACTGCATTTTTCTTCATAAAATTTAACAATTGTACTGTCTTGTCCTTAGGTGGCATTGACAAAATGGGAGATAGATACATTCTTCCCAGTACTTCACCCTATTTTTCTTTTCTTGATAAGGAGAGTATGATCAAAGATAGAATCAGCAATCAAGAACTTTCAAACAAAGGAAAGCTAGGATCAGATGACTTTACAGGTGAATTCTACCAAACATTTAAAGAATTAATATTAACGCTTTTCTTTTTTTTTTTTTTTTTTTTAATTTTTTTTCAATGTTTTTTATTTATTTTTGGGACAGAGAGAGACAGAGCATGAACGGGGAAGGGGCAGAGAGAGAGGGAGACACACAGAATTGGAAACAGGCTCCAGGCTCCGAGCCATCAGCCCAGAGCCTGACGCGGGGCTCAAACTCACAGACCGCGAGATCGTGACCTGGCTGAAGTCGGACGCTTAACCGACTGCGCCACCCAGGCGCCCCAATATTAACGCTTTTCAAACTCTTTTAAAAATAACAGAAGAGGAAACATGTCCAAACTCTTTCTATGAGGTCAGCATCACCCTGATATCAAAGCCAGATAAGGACACCACAAAGAAAAAAACCTATAGGCATATATACCTATAAACACGGAGGCAAAAATCCTCAACTTAATATTAGCAAACCAAATTCAGCAGCACATTAAAAGGATCATGCATTATGACCAAGTGGGATTTATCCCTGGGATGCAAGAATTGTCCAACACATGCAAATTAATTAATGTGATACATGACATTAAGAAAATGAAAAATAAAATAACAATATTATTTCAATACATGTAGAAAAAGCATTTGACAAAATCCAACATCCTTTCATCATAAAAAATTTCAAAAAATTAGATATGGAAGGAACTTACCTTAACACAATAAAGGGCATATATGAAAACCCATAGGTAACATCCTACTCAATGATGAAAAACTGAAAACTTTTCCTCCAAGATCTGAAAAAAGGCAAGGATGCTCACACTTTCAAATATTATTTAAACACTGTACTGGAACTTCTAGCTAGAGCAATTAGGTAAAGACAGGAATTAAAAGGCATCCAAATTGGAAAAGGAGTAAAATTATCTGTGTTTGTGGATAACTCGATTTTGTCTACATTCCTTAAATTTTTCACAAAAAACTATTAGAATGAATAAATGAGTTCAGCAAAATTGCAGGATAGAAAATTGACATGCAATAATCAGTTGAATTTCTATACGTATTCCATACATACAATTCCATACATTCTAAACGTATTTTATACATATTCCAATAACAATATCTCTGAAAAAGAGCTTGAGAAAATATTCACTTTATATTAGCATCAAAATGCTTGTGAATAAAGTAAGCAAATAAACTTTATGCTGAAAACTATAAAACACTGATGAAGGGGATTAAAGCAGATACAAATAAATAGAAAGATGTCTTGTGCTCATGGAAGAATTAATATTGTTAAAATATCCATATTAACCAAAGTGATATACAGATTCAATGCAATCCCTATCAAATTCCCAGTGACTTTTTTAATATAAGTAGAAAAAAAGTCCCCTAAAATGTATATGCAGCCATAAAATATCCCAAAGAACAAAGCAGTTTTAGCACAAAGAACAAAGCTGAAGGCATTACAGTTTCTTATTTTAAAATATTTTACAAAGCTATAGTCATCAAAACACTAGTATTGGCATGAAAACAGACATATAGATGAGTAGAATAGACTAGAAAGCAGAAATTAACTCTGCAACTATGGTTGATTAATTTATAACTAATTTACGAGAAGTAATTTACGAGGATTAACTATGAGTAATTTATGAGGAGTCAAGAAAATGCAATGGGAAAGCATACTCTCTTTAATAAATTATGTTGGGAACACTGGATACTCTCATGCAAAAGAATGAAATTGAACATATAAAAATCAAGTCATAGTGTATTAAACACTCAAATGTAAGACCAGAAATCATAAAACTCTAGAAGAAAACAGAGCAAAAACTTCTTGACATTTTTCTTGACATAAATTTTTGGATATGGCATCAAAAGCAAATGCAGCAAAAAGAAAAATAAACAAGTGGGACTGCCTCAAACTAGAAAGCTTCCAGAAACAATCAACAAGATGAAATGACAATTTACATAATAGGATAAAATATTTGCAAACCATATGTCGATAAAGGGTTAATATCCAAAACATATAAGAAACTCATACAACTGAATATTAAAGACACACTGATCTGATTTAAAAAAGGATGAAAGAACTAAATATACATTTCTCTAAAGAAGAGACACAAATGTACAACAGATACGTGAAAAAAAAACATTAGTAATCATCAGGGAAATGCAAATCAAAACCACAATGAGATATCACTTCACACCTATTAGAGTGGTTTTTATTAAAAAGATAAAAGAGCCTTTAAAAATGTTATAAAGAGGATGTGGAGAAATGGAACTCTCATACACTGTTGGTGGGAATGTTGGTAGAGCCACTATGGAAAACAGTATAGAGACTCCTCACAAAACTAAAAATAGCCCTGCCATATGATCTATTACTCCCAATTTTGCATATATATTCAAAGGAATTTAAATTAACATTTTGAAGATATGTCTGCACTTAATATTTATTATAGCGTTCTTCACAATAGGTAAGACATGGAAGCAACAGCAATATTCGTCAATGGGAGCACGTGGGTGGCTCATTAGGTTAAGCATCATACTCTTGGTTTTGGCTCAGGTTATGATCTCACCATTCATGAGATTAAGCCCTGCATCAGGCTTTGCACTGACGGCACAGAGGATCTTGGGATTCTCTCTACCTCTCTCTCTCTCTCCCTCTCTCTCTGCTCACACACGCATCTATCTCCAAACAAATAAGTAAACTTAAAAATATATTCATCAGGAGGCCTGGGTGGCGCAGTCAGTTAAGCGTCGGACTTCAACTCAGGTCACGATCTCACGGTCTGTGAGTTCGAGCCCGGCATCGGGCTCTGGGCTGACAGCTCAGAGCCTGGAACCTGCTTCGGATTCTGTGTCTCCCTCTCTCTCTGCCCCTCCCCCGTTCATGCTCTGTCTCTGTCTCAAAAATAAATAAACGTTAAAAATATGAAAATATGTGTGTATATATATATATATATATATATTGATCAATGGAAGGATGGATAAAGAAAAGGTGGTATGCACATAAAATGGAATATTATCTATGCTTCAAAAAGGCCTTTTATTTGCTACAGCATGGTTGAACCTGGAGGACATGCGGAATGAAATAAACCAGACACAGAAGAGCAAATATGACATGATAGAATTTATATGAGCGATCTAAAATAGTAATATTCATAGAAGCAGGAGTGGAATGGTGACTGCCAAGCGGGGGGGGGAGGGGCAAACTAGACAGCATACAGTTTTGGTTTTACAAAACAAGTAAGTTCTAGAAATCTATTGTACAGTACAGTGTCTATTGGTAACAATACTGTATCAGATACTAAAATTTTTGCTATGTGAATGGATCTTATGTTATGTATTCTTATTACTACTATTAAAATAACAGAGCAAAACGAAGCTTTTGGGCAGAATGAATAGGGGTACAACGCAGATTATAGTGATCATTTCACAGATGAATACTTATTTTCAAACTCACCAAGTTGTATACCTTAATTATTTACAACATTCTGTAAGACCAAAAAAAAAACAAAAAAAAAGGCAATACACTAGCAGGCAAATTGCATGAGATTTTTGAATCAAAAAACCTAGAGCTAGGTTCAGATCTTTAATTATGTGGTCATCAGCAAATTACTAGCTTTGTGAAGCTTGTATATTTTCTTTTGCAAAAAAGGAAAAGTATTACCTTGCTTATGGTGGTTTTGCTAGAATTAGATTATTATACATATATATTGAATTATTGCAGTGAACACAACCTGGAACAAATTAACACGTTCTTTCTATCCGCTGTGAGTAAGCGTTGCTCCTGCCTATGGCCATATACAGGTGGTAAATCAAAGAGGGCATTGCAAGTTTTCCAATTTTCTTTAGAGGAAGCCTAAATTCAGGCTAACCTATAACAAGCTGATCCACTCAGGTGCCTTTTCTTAAGGTGGTTCATATCTTAGAGAGCATTGGGTATCTTCTTTAGCCATTGCTATCAAGGATCTAAATTATGTATAATTCATATACGGGATCATTAGGTGACAAGATTTTCACACTCAATCCTGTGATTATTATGACTTTTGATTAGTTTATCTCTCTGTATCATGAGAATCATTTCATACTGGTGTATCAGACAGAAGATTTTAGCTGGAAGCTCCCTTTTCCTGGAAAAAAAAATAAGTTCTTTATGAAAGAACACCAGCATAGTTACTCGTTGCTCTGGCTGTCAATGGATTTGTTGACTAGAGTATGATATGCAGTCGGATTTGTTTCTGGAATTTTACTCACATAAGAGTTTGGCTCTCTATTGATTAGGAGTTATAGTTTGATGACTACCAAAAAAAAAATCTCTGTAAGATCAATTCTTGCAGCCTTTTCTTAGTTCAGTGCTTCCATTTAAAAAGGACGCTGCCTCTACCCATTATATGATGTGGCTAAATTACAGTAAAACTTTGAATTGTGAGTCACTTGTTCTGCGAGTGTTCCGCAAGATGAGTAGTACGTGACGCCCAAATGTCACATGATCACGACTGAGTCAATGGTTCTCCTCTCTCTCTCTCTCTCTCTCTCTCTCTCTTTCCCTGTCTCTGTCTCTCTCTCTCTCCCTTTCTCTCCCTTGCTGGCAGATTGTGGGTGATCATCTCCCATGCTCGGATGCTCGGTCTCAGGCTGTGGTGATGTCTTGACAGAAATCAGTGATTTTTCAGAACATTGGAAGGTGCCCACAACTGGCACTAGTGTATTTTTTGTCACTTCAAAGCACCTGTGGACAGTCCTTCGCTTTTCCATGCAAGAGTAAGCTTAGGATGCTTTGCTTCATTCTAGGTCAGGCTGCCTGCAGATACAGACCCTTTCCTCAGCTGCCTGATTGCCAGTTACATTAAATATGGCACAAGACAAGAGTTTATTAATACTGTACTGTTCTCAACACCTGTGCGAGCATATACAAAGGCCCTCCATGCAGATAAAGACTCTATTGAGACAATAGATAGCAGTGATTCTGTTAGTGATAGTGAAAGTTGTCCTAAACAATAACTCTCCTATCTCTTGTCTCCCTCACACCAGCCATGGAGGTTTTCAAAGGTAAGTGCAGGTTATGTTGTTTATTTTTCTTTATATTTTGTATTTTCTTTACTATTTTGTATTTTATGACAGTATTGTGATCTTTTTATAGGAATATTTTTGGGTTGTGAAATGTATCACCTGAGTCCCGATTATTTCTTATGGGGAAATTCACTTTGATATACAAGTGTTTTGGATTACAAGCAGGTTTCCAGAGTGACTTATGCTCACAAACCAAGATTTTACTCTACTTGGTAAAGCAGCTGATCGATCCCTTTTCATTTGCAGAGTGGGAGGGTCATAAAGTCTATCAATGGCTTCTGCTTTAGACCTGGTCAGAAATAAATAAGAATTTATTCTTTCCAATTTGGAGTACTTTACTATAAGGTAGAGAGTTGTAAGTAGGAGATGGAGATAGAATGCAAAATTGAGAAGGGCACTTGTTGGGATGAACACTGGGTGTCGTATGTAAGTGATGAATCACAGGACTCTACCCCCCAAAACCAAGAGCACGCTGTATACCTTGTATGTTAGCCAACTTGACAATAAATTACATTAAAAACAAAAAGAGAGATGGTATTCCAGCCAGGCAGAAAGTAAATTGCAATAAATGCTAATATTTTGGTAAAAACAAAACAAAAAAAGAATGCACAATTGGATCTATATTGCTGTGAGTAAGACAAGGTGAGAATAAATGACAGAAAAGAATAAGGGATGTTTCTGGGTGAAGTGAGCACAAGAAAGGTTCTTGGATGCTAGAACCTAGAATGGTTTTTAAAATTTCGTTTCTGTCTCTCTCACTCTCTCCCCATACCCTCCTCCTTTCCCTCCACACTTATTTATTGACTCTCTACATTGAGTTCGGGGATCGCCAGGCAAATAACATTCAAATAAAAGAACTTGCTTTAACTGAGAAAAACTTCATGCTTGAGATAGTGTATCTTTATTTTCATAAATGCTCAAATTCTTTTGTTTTTCTTTCATTCTTTGTCCTTACTCCCAGATACGATTATTTTATTCCACAATAAGTATATAATTCCAAATATTCCCTGTATGTTCTCAAACTTTTCATAGTTAGCCTTCATGTTATTCATTTACTTTCAGTTTTCTGGGTGACATTTTTTTTTCTGATGTTCATCTCCTAGAAAAAAAAAGTTAACCACTTTGGTCTCAAGGAAGTTCTTAAAATTTATCTATCCTGAGCAAATCTTACACTTAGTGCTGCAACCAATGCAGAAAAAGCCAATAGAATTCATTTAGCTAAAGATATATTTAATTTAATAAATGAAACATTTTTATTTCCACTAAAACAAATAAAGCCAACACATTGTATATTCAGAATAGGTGAAATGCTCTTATACAATTAAAACTGAGCACTCATTGTTTTAAATTATGTAACATCTATAATATTTGGAAGAAGAAAGGAAATCATGATTTCTATATTGGAGAAAATATAAAGGAAAAAGTCAAAGATAAAGTCTAAGGAGGAAAAATGGTGTATTTATATTTACTCATTTTTTTTTTGTTCAGAAATATAATGTAGAGTTCCCACTGAGCTTTGGAAGTAGTTTGGAGCATTAAAGGAAACTTTAATCACTCATACTGCACTCTCTGGAGAGGTCATTTCTCTTATGTGACTGCACAATAAATGAAGGTGCATATTCTGGACATCTGTGGCCAGCTAGACTTTTTTTTTTCCTCCTTCTTTGGCTTGCCCGAGAGGTTTCTGGACAGCATTAGCTATTGTGGATAAAAATGGAATTCTTCAATTCTGTAATATAGAAATATTTTCTCTTGTGATTCTGACCTCTTAGATCTTTCCTTTATTGTTCCAAGCCACAGCCATAGATTTAGTCCTAAGGAAGCCTCCCATTCCCGGTATTAGTAACTATGGGATAAATGGCAGTGTGCTGTGACTTTTTATTCCAACAGGCCACTGTCTCCTTTGTATCATTGTACATTTTTCTCTTAAGAAGTAGTGCAGCTTTGAAGACTCCTGGAAGTTCTTTCCCATCAACAGCAGCAGTCAACACACATGGCGATCAAGGAAGCAAGGTTTGCCTATAAAAGTGGCTTTCCTTAGATTCTAATGCAAAATACATAATAGGAGTTCTCTTGATTCAGTTAAAACATCTGTGGTTTCTGTATATGTCACTATGAGATTTCCTGCTCTCCTAATATATGGTTCTTTCAGTGGTAACAAGAAAACTTTAGAATCTAAAATACTCCCTCTTTAAGTCATTGACCATTGGCGATGGAACAAAAATATACATAAATAGAAATAAAGTAAAATACCCCATCTAAGTTTCTTTTGCATTGCCCATATGCCTCTTTGATGCATCATGTTCATCATCCATTGTCCTTGGACAAACCACAGAAACTGAGAGCCTCAGATACTCATTCAATAGACGGTGATAATAATAATACATTTGTTTCACATGAAACCACGATGATCAGATGACAAAGCCTTGTGTAAAAATGATAATGAGTTGTAACACTTAATGCAACTTTTTATTAACCTTATGAAGATGGGCTCAAACTTTCAATTTTAACTACCTAGGATTACTCCTCTAGATAAGGTTCAAAGCAGACTCTTAGGTTTGGTTAACAATTGCTGGTGTTTTATGCTTAAATTTGTTCCTCTCTTTTCTTCAAAATGTGGAGAAGCCTGTATTTCAATTTTACTCCATTAAAAAAAAAACAACATGATAATTAAACCCATGGGTTAACGCCACAGTGGACAAGGAGAGAATAATAAGCTTTTAAAAATCCCTGAAGGCTCAAAAGATTACAATCATTATGAATCCAATATTCTTTTCCATAGTCTTTGGGGGGGGGGGGTGACAACAAAAACAACAGTGATAACATCAATGACCAGGAAAACAAAATGACATTTTTATATAGTCATTGAAGACTTATTTGAGAAAGCTGTATGCCACTTTCTTGGGAGGTTTCAATTATTTATGAACACAACAAGTGAAGAAAACCTAACCTCTTCTGATAAAAACTATAAAGTTGTCTCAAAAGAAGGGGGGTGGTATGTCTTTTGGGGAAAAAAAAAAGAATGTATAGCATGTGTCTAAAAATACCAACACAGTGGAAAGGTAGAAAGAAGGAAGGAAAAGAGACATATTACTTTCAAAACTTGGTAGAAGTTATTTTCCCTTTCTTCATCTTATGACAGTAGTCTTCTCCTTTACAACATCTGATACTTATAATTATCTAGTCACTTATAATTAATTGGAGCAATGTGTCCTTTGGCTTCCCCACCAAAGGGCAAACTTCATGAGAGTATGGACTTTGCTTGTATGCTGTACATAGCTCTGCCACAGTGTGAAATATACAGTTGGAGAATATCCAGTAAATATTTGTTGACTAAATCTCTGAGCGATAGGGTTGTTTGGGAGATCAAAAGAAATATGCATAGGAAAGCCCTTCATAAATAATAAATTAATGATAGCTTGATAACTTTATTTGTATTGTATATGTGAGTAGGGATCAATGAAAAATGAACTAATGCTGCTGCATTAAGGAAATGTTATTTAAATATAAGCAAAACCCTGGTGCAAACATGGGAGCATATATTTCAAGATTTAGAAGGGTATTATGATTTCATGTTTAGCAATACTTTTCTCTTTAAGACTCCACATTCAAAATGTTTATTGCCCAGTGATCTTGTTTTAATTATCTGCATGTTTTTGCCTAATCCCTCAATAGGTTTAGCTATTTTTCCTCTTTTACTTAGTCATCACACAAAAACTTACTGAATGCCTGGAGAGACCAGGATAACTTTTAATGGATTGCTCCTTTTGAAAGGGGAAATAAGACAAGAGGCAAAATTAGAAAATAAATAATCCAGAGCAAACTTAAAGCTGACTTATCTTCCTGATTCAGATACCTATATACACATATCTTATGTGCATACTCATCAGAAAAGTAAAAAAAAAAATGACTATCTCACAGTCTATCTTGTGTCTATAATATTGGCCCAGAAATATTAATGGCATAGGTTTTTCATAGTAGAAAGCCTTTCACTTGGCTGAATCTCATAGACCATTTGCTTATTTTATCAACATTGTCATCAAAACACCTGGGGACTTATTATGAGAGGGAGAATATGAAATCTGCTTTTAATTTTTCCCTCGACTTCTTGTAAATATTAAAATATGATTATATTGATACTATGGATTGCAATATTTCTCCTTTGCTCTCAGACTAAGGAGACATTAAATATCAAAATAAAATAGAAACTCATCCTTACGTGGGAACTTTGGTGAAATTTTATATTTTTGGGTTGCCAACCAAGCCAGCTTTGATTTTGCCTTCCAGAGCTAGGAGACCTACTTCAAAGTTTGTTTCTATGCTTATGTTCCACGGTGTTCATTCTTGCCAGTGAGTGGTACCAGAAGCCAGCTGGCAGCGCAAGACCTAGAATATGGCCCTCATCCTCAAAGGATAACAAAAAGGGGAAAAGGAGCTTTGAGTTGTGCAAGCCAACTGGTATCTGGAAGTAGGACTACACTCTGGTTTGGAAGATTAATGTAGAAAGAAAAAAGACCAACATCTTCTCATCCAGTTGCTAAAGGCAACCACAGTATTTTTTTTCTATACTTAGCTTTCTTTTTCACCAAGTTATTTTACAAAGAAAGAACATGTATTAAATAATTAGTCTTCCTAATTTTTATACATATAAAACTTGGACGAATCACAAAAACATATGAAAAAATAAGTCAAAAAATCCACAAAGAGATTAAATAGATTTTTATTAAGTTCAAATGGGGAAAAAAAAAACACTTAATATTTAATGCATCCCCAGGTTGTAAACCTACAAAGGGAAGCAACAGTTATCTCTAGTTGGGAGACAGGGATCAGGAAAGGACACACATGGGGCTCCTAGGATGCTGTCAGTCTTCAATTTCTTGGCCTGCATGTTGATTAGATGAATTTTGGAATATAATCCCTAATAAACTATACATTAATGTTTTATACATTTTTTTAATGTGTGTAACTTCACATTAGGAAAATTGGTAATTGATTAGTGTATCAATTTGGACTTTTTGTTTAATGAATTAAAAAAAATCACCACTCTTAAAAATTAAAAGAGGTGACATAAAACTCTAGACAGTAAAGGCAATCCATTCAACATCGATGAGTAGTTACATAGAAACCTAGATGGTTGCAGTTATACAGAGCTGTAGACTTTGGGGACTAGAAGAGGAACATATAATACACTCAGAATGATTCTTATGGGTGGTTAACTCCTCCATTCCCAAGTGTCTATTTGAATACAATGATTAATTTTTTTTGTTTAACTTCCCCCCCCCCATTTTATTGAGACACCATTGACATGTAACATTTTATAAGTTTAAGGTGTACAATATAGGATTTGATCTGGATAAATCCATTGATTTACTGAGTTGCTGAGGAGCTGGCTACAAAAGCCTGAAACCTCTGGCAGTGGTTGGGTTTTGACTTTTGCAGATAAGGAGAATGTACTCAGGATTAATAGCATGAGAGAGAGAGAGAGAGAGAGAGAGAGAGAGAGTAATGAAGGAAAGAAGGAGAGAGAGAGAGAGAGATGAAGGAAGGAAGGAAGGAAGGAAGGAAGGAAGGAAGGAAGGAAGGAAGAATCTTTCTAAATTCAGTCTACCCTCACATTGGACCTTGTGATCTGAGAATCAATCTGCCAATTTACATTTAGAAATACAGCATTAATATTCCAGTGACTATGCTTCATTCATCTATTGACTCAGTCTAATATGCCTGTGCACATAGACACTTGTATATAATTAAGTTACATATCATGTTCATTTATAGGAAACCCAATGGGCAAGGAGAAATGTGCAACCTTGATGTTAGTAAAGCTTGTGCAAAGCTAAAATTTAATTGATTTCCAATGTGGGGGATCCTGATTTGTGTAACTTAGAGCTATGACTATTCATGATTTGTAGTTACCAATTCATGTGTAAACATTTTATAGAGAATAAGTAATGCTTCATCTATGCCTTCCCAAAGCATAACTGGTGTTACTCATTGACGGTCAGAGAAAGTGAGTCAAAGCAAACAAGTCACTTTTTTCCCAAGGACAAACTAGGATTTGATACCACCAACAATATTGCTAAACAAAATTTGAAATAAACAGACTTAACAATTCATATCTTCCTAGCTGCCTTCTGTTCCACCATTATATACGTCCATTAGATATCCAAACCTCTTTGTTGTTCTTCGTTGTTCAAAGTTTCCTCCAAAATAGTCTCAGTAATTTATTTCAAAACATTAATTTCTCATACTTTTTTTATTCTTTTATCTTATTAGGAAAACTCATTGTCATGTGTAAGCAACCAATAATTCACTTTATCATTGTTCTTGCCTCAGTTTCCATAGTTTCTTACTATTGGACCTACTATTTTCCTGGCACTTACTCCAACTATCTCACTCCTTACCCCCTTATCACACTTATCTCAGAAAAATTGAAACATGAGAAAGAGAATACAAGGTGTATTACGTTGACCTTCTCTAAATATGGTATATCAGTCTGATGAATCTGATAGGTAGCACAGAACATTCATATCCCTTGATACACTAATAGATACTCTCCAAAATGAAGTGTTTAAACATATGACATAGGTCATATGTACAGTGACATATTAAAATAAAAATAGATCAATAAAATTTTCTAGGAGCACCTATTCATATAAAAATCACTTAGGACTCCAGATTTAGGTGGACTACAGTTTAGAAGATATTGGAAAAATTTGATTTATCTTGCCTCTTATGATCATGTTGTTCTATTCCTGGCCATCGAGTTCACTATGATGAGTGTAACTGGTAATTGCTGCAACCCTCAATCATTGTTCAGTCCTGGCCCTGGGGTTCCATGGCTCAATGGCAATGCATGGTTTCTTCTGTTGTTCTAACTGTATGTAAACCATGCCTGGCATATTACTGAATGCACAATAGAACTCTAGGTCTCCTTGACAGATTCATTATCCACTTTACGGTGATTTTTGTATCTGATTTTAATATCTACATTACACACACCCACACATGCACACACATATTTACAAATATAATGGAATTCAAACGACATTCTGGACACAGCTTTTTTCACTCTTTATTCCTTTTATGTTTCCAAAAGTTCTTTGAAAGAATTACTTAAGTGATGTTATTGACAAGTGTTTTAAGAATCAGTTAATTATGTAATATCTGAATATATATGTTTCCCAGGATGTTCATAATGTGTCTTCATTTTGGCTTTTAGATTTTAAAATTCTAATATTCTAAATAATCGAGCTTCCACATTAGTGGAATATATAAACTTTGCCTCAGAAACCCTATCAAAGAGGCTTACAGACAGGGTTATAAGAAATTTCCTCTAGGCACAATATAAAAGTACAAAAAGGTCAAGATTTCCTGTCCAATTGTGTACAATTTCCACAACTTTGGGCCAAGACAAACTCTTTATTTTTTTGTACTAGCTATAAACTTTAATATAATATAGTACAATATATTATAATATAAACTATAATGTTCATATTGGGTTGTAAACTGATTGAGTATAGTTCCAAAAAAAAAATAGTTCCAGAAATATGTGGAGTATTAGCAGCACGGTCGAAAGAATGAGCACGGAGCTTCCTAAAGAGACACATTGAAAGGGCAACAATGACTTGCATGTATTTCCTTAGTATTAGTACTTACTGGGCCTTCTACATCCTTGCACGTAGCCACTTAGTAATTGGTCAGTTGAACTCAAATGTCCCTTTAATTACTTAGACATGAATGTATGTTTTTGGTAGTCTGAAGACGGGATGAAGACACACTCTTTAGAAGGACCTTTTGAAAAGCAAGGGCAATGCATAAAACATAATGCATAAAATATTAATAATTTCTATCTCTTTGGTTATGTTTATTTATTTTTGAGACAGAGAGAGAGAGGGAGCACGGGGGAGGGGAAGAGAGAGGGGGAGACACAGATTCCGAAGCAGGCTCCAGGCTCTGAGCTGTCTGCACAGAGCCTACCTTGGGGCTCAAAGCCTCGGACTGCAAGATCATGACCTGAGCCAAAAGTTGGGTACTTAACCAACCGAACCACCCCAGTGCCTGAATAATTTCTATTTCTTTAGCATTTAATACTAGTAATAATACTATTCGTTCCCATAGTGCTTTTTAATTTTCGGAGTGCTATAACTATACAAAGCAGAGATCTAGATCTAGATCTACTTTCTAGATAAAGAACCTGAGAAAAGAACAATTAAGTAACTCAGCTAAGGTAACTCTCATGGTGCCTGTAGGATTTGAAATCAACTACTCTAATCCAAATCCTGAATTTTTACAAAGTGTAAAACCCAACTGACAAAGGCTGAGCACATCACATATGCTTGTGAATTTTTACATTGGAATTGAGAAAGTCAATCTTTTTCAAGTGCTGGTTACCGTCAGTGTGAGGTTCAGGAGCAATTGGTTGTTTTTCCTCACTTTGTTGAAAAAACATCAGTTTAGTGATGAAATAATATACAAAGGTAGACAGATGTAGAGGGTCCTGACACCATCGGATATCCTCGTTCCATGAGTTCCTGCATCTCTGTACTTGACCAAGTGGGCTGTTCATGTTTCTTGGATTGCAAGGGCCAACGAATCTCTCCCTTTCCATGAGATGTGTTTGTGTCCTGTGTTATAAAATGTCTTAAGTAATTCGTGTAGTTAGCCTGAAAAGTTCAAGAATTTTGAAACCATCCTCTTCTGTTCAAATTAGGAATCTAGTCTCTGCTGAAAATAGAAAACATATTCCTGATATCTTTCTTTCTGCTTTTTTTTTTTTTTTAGATGACTTAGTGGTTAGTTGAGCCCTACCCTGGGAGTTATGCACAGGTTGCATTTCCTCATTTTCTGGCAATTTTCACCTACTGATACTTCTCTTCACAGAAAAAATTCATAACCAGTTTCAACTTAAACACTATATGAGTTGGAGCGTTCATAGAAGGGATTTATTACACAATTAAAGATGGCTTTTTCCAAAGTAAAGATCTTTGAATTAAAAGTTAGATCACTTGAGAGTCTGATTTCCTTCAATATTGATTTATCCAAACCCTATCACATTTAGAGCATGGGTGGGTGGTGGAAACTGTTAAAACTGGAAGCAGATTATAATACAAAAAAAGAGGAATTTATCTCTTCTTATCGTAAGCCCATGTCACAGTGTTTATCCAGGAATTGACATGACCATCCCAACCCCTTTTCCCAGAATCATGACACTAATTTTAAAAGCTTTTAAGATTCTATAATTCAAACTGGTTTGTCATCTTTCAAATTGTCCCAGGAATTCAAAGAGAAAATTTCGAGAAGTGTCCTTGACTGTGGTTGAAGATATGTGTGTGTGTGTGTGTGTGTGTATATATATACACACACACATATATATAGTGTTATTTGAAATATATATTGTTTATATATTGTATATGTTGTATTATATATATTGTATATATATGTTGAAATATATATTGTCCTTGACTGTGGTTGAATAATACTATATATATATATATATATATATATATATATATATATATAGATAGATATAGATATATCTACACACACACACACACACACACATATATATATATATATATATATATATATATAGTGTTATTTGAAATATATCTTGTTTAAAGTACATGTTTGTGGAAGTTTGCTTCTAGGAGAAGATGCATTTGTTACATTTTTACATGTCATTCCCTTTTTGGTCTGCATGCCATTAAATATACCTGCCCTAGTAGAAGGAAAACTTCAGAGTTTCCTTAAATGCCCACAGGATGGCATCAGAGTTCTCTTCATAAATCCAAAGGTTAGTGCTTTTCTCTGACATTTATGTGCTAGACTCTTAAAGTAGAAAGTTTCAGATCTGAAGATTTGAGTATTCATAACATCTTTATTATGGTTGGTCCTCATATCTCCAATTTGATGCTAATTTTGAGTGTAGTTACATGGGTGAATAATCAGCACAGCGCTAAGAGAAAATATAAAACTTGGCCTGAGCAAGCTTGAATAAATGTGAGGTTTTAAAGCACATACTAAATGTAAGGAGAGGGAAATATAGTTTTCTGATGACAGGGGTAGCAGTAGCTGTCTTGATGATTGGATGTTTAGCAGAGCATATAAATTCAGCCACAGATAGTTGCCAGGAGCGCTTGCATAATTCACATGAAGCAAGTTTGCATCAGAGTAAGTCAGTGCACCCACACTGCTTGTATCAAACTCTACTTACTCTCAAAGAGGCAACATCTAGTGTCTTTAATAGTTCAGGGCAGTACAAACAGAAGTATAAATGGACAGTTGTTTTCTCAGAAAAATCAAAAGCGAAGTTAATCTCAACACACAAGATTGTACCCCAGATATAAGAAATAAGGACAAGAAGATTTTTCCCCCAAATTTCAAATGGAAACAAAAATGTCTAAGTGTCTGGGTCCCAGGCATCTTGTAGCTATAGTGCAAATCAGATCCCTGACCAGGCATCCAGGTAGCTACTTTTATTTTTCAGAAATACTGCATGATACTAAAAGGAGCCTAAATGGGAATCTGTGGGAGTAGGGCTCTCATTTTGGATATTTTGCTGACTGCATGTATGATTTGAGGCAAGCATTCTTAGTTTTTTTTTTTTTAATTTCTAAGCTTAGTAGGGTGGAAACACATGGTCTCTAAGACACCTTTAGACCCTCACATTTTATAAGCATATTTCTGTTTTTAAAACATTTTCAAAATTCAATATTTTGATTTAAAACCACATTCTCTTAGATTACATAAATCTGCAAGTAACTTACTTCTTTAGAATTTAGAATTTTTTTTTTCTCATGGATGTAATAATACATTTAGGGTTTTTTTCCCTGGTTAAACAGTAAGCACTCCTCAATTTCATGATAAGCTGATAGTTCATAATGAAAACTGTAGTTTAGAAGGTACTATAAAAACTGTTACTTAACATTATTCAGTCACACTTATAAAGGGGACACAGAGTAAAAGGGGGTTAATTTGTAGAAAATTGGAAAGAGCTTCTGACAAAGGGAATTTCAGCAAGGAATAAAGTCTGGAGAAGGACTTCAACTGGGAAGGATAAAATTGAGATGAGGTCTGGAGAAATTTCATTGATAAAGGCTCTAGGGCATAAGCCACATTTTCTGAACAGGAACAGCTCTTGGAGTTTTGGTTTTTCAAGGAAGAAGGAGAAATGAGTTGATTTGCCTAAATTAGATGTTACCCTTCATATATGTAATTGAATTTCTAAACCACATTGCAAAAAAGTATCATGTCACTATTTGCCTAATAATCATATACTTATAAGATAAATTATCCCACACTAAGTAAATAATAAAGATTTGCTAAATAAAATTGAATTCAATTTTATTAAAATTCATTGCACATAAGTGTAAGATATTTCACAAGACTTAACATTGCAAAGATGGTTTAGATCATCTTTGCTTTTAAGCACACTTGTAACACATTAAGCTATATACTAAACTGAAAATATTAATAACAAATAATTTTACTGTACATGAGAATAAATTAATTTATATAAGACATTGGAGAATGACAGGATCTAATTTCTAAGTAGGCAATTGGCCATATGGTAGGGGGAGGAAAGTTTAAGAGGAAGATTGATTTGTAAAGCAGGGATATGGGTGAGCATTTAGTGTATTGGAACTATGAGTAATTTTCAAAGTGAGTGATGGTAATAAAAGGAACTGGAAAGGTTGTTCTGATTTAGAAGGGTCTTGTATATTAAGGTGCATAGATTGTTTTGTGTTTCACAGGAAATCATTGGGGGATACTAAACATGGAAGTTAGATACAAGAATTTCTTTTAACAAAGATCTATCTGGAACAGTGTAGCATGAGAAAGAGGAGACAGTCAGGATCTCTGGTAATTATCCAGCAGAGAGTTTATAAATGTTTGGACTATGACAATGGTAATGCTTAGAAAAGAAAGAATAGATTATAGAAATATTTACTTCTATGGTTTAGTGAAGTGAATTTGAGAAAGAAGTCTTATTTTTGAAAAGAAAATACACTTTTTGAGTGAACTTGGATAGGCTATGCATGTAGTTAACATGTAAATTGGAGTGAATGATGATGTGTGCAGGGTATAAGTTTGCATTCACTGGTAAGCTGCTAAAACAATAAACACGTGGTACAAAGAATGCTCTTGAGCTCAAAGACACCAATGAGTGGATGCAACTTTCCCCTGTTCTTCATAAAGGCCAACCTGAAGTGCCCACAATCCATGCATTTAAAATTTTCAGCAGTCTCAAATGGAGAAGAATCCAGCATTCAGAAAACCCCAGATGACCAAGTTTGATGATTTTGGTTTGAGGGACTGGAACAGGAGAACAAGTGGGTACTTAGTGATACAACTCCTTAGCTTACAAGAAAATTTGTGTTGAAATCAGGTTAAACCCTTCTGCGTTTGATTTCTCACTGAGTCATCAGGGCTATGGCAGGCCTAACTTGCCTGCCTTGTGGAGAAAAATATACCATACAGTAAATATTTTATTAAGTTCAGCTAGAGGCATTTTTCCATATTAGACAGAAAAAAAGATAAACATGAAGGTTCTCTATTCAATTTCTGTATAATCTCACATGTTCCACATCAGAGCACATCTAGTAATAATATGTTTGTTATATATTAAACTTCTTTCTTTCTATGAACTATCTTGTGGAAGCACTGCAGAACATCCGTGTGCCTCACATCACACAAAATTGAATGGGGATATTCAAAATGTGCATAAATTACCAGAAGAAGTCATTGTATAATAAGAAGAGATAGGAAAGTATCACAGGGAAGAATTCAGGTCATATCAGTGGTGGGTGATGACAACACAGAATTTCAATTACTCCTACATTCATGGTAATAAGAATTGATAAATGACTTAGGAAGGCCAATTATCTATGGAGATAATACAAGGCTATTTCTCTACCTAGTTCACTAGAAAATCAGTAAGATCACTCCTGCCAGCAAAGTCAGAGCAAACATGTTAATAGAGAGGGTAGTAAGAACCGTGAGATGATTCTTACTACCTTCTTACACGGTAGTGATGGTGAGAAGATAAAACCAGATACAAAATAGTCTTAATTGCAAAAACAAACAAATAAACAAAAAACAAGCAAACAAAACCAGAACAAACTGACATGCACTTGAAGACTGATATGAGGACTTGTTTGGAAAAAGATTGCATTGGAAAAATCAAGTTTTACAGTTATTCTCCATGTGGCATCTAGAATTTGAATAGTAGTTCTGCAAGATGGTAGCATAGGAAGATCCTGAACTCACCTTTTCCATAGACACACAAAATCCAAGACTACCTATGGATTAAGTCCCTCTGAAAAAGATCTGAAAACTAGATGAACTGCAATATCCGCAATAAAGGATTAAAAGACCCCACCGAGATGGGTAGGAGAGGCAGAGATACAGTCTCACCAAAAACCCCACCCCCAGTGCAGCAACACACAAAAGGGAGGGATCTCACCCATCTGGAGCTTCTCCTGGGGGAGTGAGGTGTTGGTGTCCCACATCGGGCACCCCATCCCTGGGATCCGCACCAGAGAGATGAGCTCCCCAAATGTCTGACTTCGAAAACCAACATGGCTGACATCCTAAAGTGCTATAGGAAACTGAGATTCCCCTTTTAAAGGGCTCCTGTGTAGTTTTACTCACTCTGAAACCCCGTAAAAAAATAGCAGTGTGAAAAGCACCTAGACTAAATGTGAAGGAGAGTCATTTGCAAATATAAAAGCATCTACTGGATGGGCAGGAAACAGCTAAAAGTCCTCGAAGACAGAGGTGCTGGAAGACACCATTTTTGCACTCTCTACCTACCCTGTTGGTGCAGGTAGGCCATCACAGTAGTGGTACCCTCCTGTAGCCTTGCTAAGAGATGGTGGGGGCCAAGGGGCAAGCAATTGGTGCACTGCCCCATTGCCTTGTTGAAGCTGGAGTGTACAGGCCATCGTGAGACTTCTTTGATCCCTCGCTGGGCCTGGTGAGCACAAGTGGTCAAGGCATTCTCCTGCTCCCAGCCTAAAGCAGCAGGAATGCATAGACAAGGCACTCACCCACTGCCTTTGTGACGCCCGTGAGCATGTCCTGAGCATGCCCTGAGCCTTATACACTTTGCCTGCTTAGCGAAAACCAGTGGTAGTGCACAATTCGTGCAGGGGGTGACTTTTGTTTTTTTTTTTTTTTTTTTTTTTTTAATTTTTTTTTTCAACGTTTTTTTTTAATTTATTTTTGGGACAGAGAGAGACAGAGCATGAACGGGGGAGGGGCAGAGAGAGAGGGAGACACAGAATCGGAAACAGGCTCCAGGCTCCGAGCCATCAGCCCAGAGCCTGACGCGGGGCTCGAACTCACGGACCGCGAGATCGTGACCTGGCTGAAGTCGGACGCTCAACCGACTGCGCCACCCAGGCGCCCCAAGGGGGTGACTTTTGATTGCGTGGTTTTGGTGGTCAAGAGGGCTGGCATTCCAGAACTTCCTAAGAATGGAACAATTTCAAAGACAGCTCTTGGCAGGCCACCACTCTCAGGGCACTACAAAGATAGCAGACTGAAGCACAACTCCAGTCTCCTTGTGAAAATGGCCAATTTACTAAGCTTGGAGCTTCAGCCTGAGGGACAGTCTTCAGGTTCCAGACAACTAGAGACTAAAGAGACACTCCCAGGGAAGATAACCAGGTAGACACCATCCTTGTGCACCCCCTTGGCCTTGCTACAACTTGATGAAGGCTCCTGGGAAGGAGCATATACACTTGTGTGGAGCCCAGATTTTTGCAACCATCACTCAAGAAGCATCTCCAGAACTGGTCAGGAGGCCAGCAGGGATTGCCATTGCAGCCTGACAGGAGTGTATAGATTTGCAGACTTTAAAAACTGTTGCCCAAGGGTATGACTTCTCGTTGGCCTGAAAATAGGTGCCAAATGAGACTTTTCTCATGGAATAGTGACAAATCTTGGTACACCCTCAACAGAAACTTATCAATAACAAATTAGGTGATTTAGAAAAGCATAGAGATTTAACAGATAACCAAGCACTATGGAAATGCTGAATGAGAACCTTCATCACCTCCACAGGCCGCTTCTACAAGACTCAGAGAGGTAGCTGTTTTGCCTGATACATAGAAACAACATAGAGTCAAGCAAAATGAGAAAACAGAGAAGGATGTTTTACATGAAACAAGACAAAACCTCAGAAAAAGACCTTGATTAAGAGAGTCAGCTAGAATTCAAAGTAATGCCCGTAAAGACACTCTCTGAACTCAGGAGGAGAATACATGGATGCAGGGAGAACTTCAATAGTGATAGAAAATATAAGAAAGTACTGAAAAGAATTCACAGAGCTGAAGAATATAACCAAACTGAAGATCACACTAAAGAGGTTCAATAGTAGAGCAGGTGAGGCAGAAGAACAAATCAATGAGCTGGAAATCAACAGAACTCTAGGGGAAGCAGCAAAAGCAGTTCCAAGAGGAAAGCTCATTATGATACAGGCCTGTTTCCATAAACAGCATAATAAATAAATAATCTGAAAAGATTTATGAGCCCAGGTTATTAACATGCTTACAGCCTAGAAACCTAGGACTTAAAGGTTTTACATATTTTCACCTTTATAATGATTAAGTGAATAAAAAAAATACTATGTCTTAATGTGTCAATTATACTTTAATAAAAAAGAAAATCATATCTTTTTTAATGAGGTATAATTGCCATGCAATATTACATTAGTTTCAGGTCTCTAATATAGTGATTCAACATTTTTATACATTATGAAATTATCAACATAATAAGGCCGGTTACCATCTGTCTCCATATACAATATCATTGACTATGTTCCCAATCAGAAACCTCCCAGCAAACCAGAACCAGATGGCTTCACTGGTGAATTATATCAAACGTTCAAAGACTTAATACCTATCATCAAATGCCTCAAAAAAACTGAAGAGGAAGAGGTGCTCCCAAACTCACTTTACAAGGCCAGCATTACTCTGGTACCAAAATCAGACAGACACAACAACAAAAAAAAGGCAAATTACAGGCCAATCTTCCTGATGAACATAGGTGCAAAAATCCTCAACAAAATGTTAGCAGAACGATTTCAAAAACACATTAAAAGGATCATATATCACGATCAAGTGGGATTTATTCCAGGAATGCAAAGATGTTTCAACATCTGCCATCACTGTGACATACTGCATTAACAAAATGAAGATAAAAGTCTACGAAGATCTCGATGCAGAAAACACATTTGACAAAATTTAACATCCATTTATCAGAAAAACCCTTAACAGAGAATGTACCTCAATATCCTAAAGGCCATAAATTATGAACCCATGGCTAATATGATACTCAGTGATGAAAAGGTGAAAGTTTTTTCCTCTAAAGTCAGGAATAAGACAAGGGTGCCTACTCTCCCCACTATTATTCAACATAGTATTGGAAGTCCTAGCCAGAGCAGCTAGTTAAGAAAATATAAATAGGGGCACCTGGGTGGCTTGGTCGGTTGAGTGTACGACTTCGGTTCAGGTCATGATCTCACAGTCCGTGAGTTCGAGCCCCGCGTCGGGCTCTGTGCTGACAGCTCAGAGCCTGGAGCCTGTTTCAGATTCTGTGTCTCCCTCTCTCTGTGACCCTCCCCCATTCATGCTCTGTCTCTCTCTGTCTCAAAAATAAATAAAAACGTTTAAAAAAAAAAAGAAAATATAAATAAAAGACATCCAAATTGGACAAAAAATAAAACTATGACTATTTGCAAATGACATGATACTGTGAATAGAAAACTCTAAAGACTCTACCAAAAAGCTACTAGAACTGGGGCGCCTGGGTGGCTCAGTCGGTTAAGCGTCCGACTTCAGCTCTGGTCACGATTTTGCGGTCCGTGAGTTTGAGCCCCGCGTCGGGCTCTGTGCTGATGGCTCAGAGCCTGGAGGCTGCTTCCTATTCTGTGTCTCCCTCTCTCTCTGCCCCTCCCCCGTTCATGCTCTGTCTCTCTCTGTCTCAAAAATAAATAAACGTTAAAAAAAAGCTGCTAGAACTAATAAATGAATTCAATAAAGTTGCAGCATACAAATTTAATATACAAAAATAATTTGCATTTCTGTACACTAATAACAAACCATCAGAAACAGAAATCAAGGTAAAAATCCCATTTACAATCATATCAAAAATAATAACATTTATAAGAATAAGTCTAACCAAGGATGTGAAAGGCTTATGCACTGGATACTATAAAATATTGATGAAAGTAACTGAAGAAGACACAAATAAATGGAAAGATATTCTGTGCTCATGGACTGGAATAAATAATATTGTCAAAGTGTCCATACTACTCAAAGCAATCTACAGATTCAATTTTAATGGCAGTTTTTACAGAACAGGAACAAATAATTTAAAAATTTGAGTGGAATCAAAAAGATTCTGAATTGCCAAAATAATTCTGAGAAAGAAGGAAAAGCTGGAGATAGTATCCTCCCTGATTTCAAACTATACTACAAAGCTATAGCAATCAATACAGTATGGTATTGACATAAAAACAAACACATAAGTCAAAGGATCAGAATAGAGAGCCAAAAAATAAACCCATACATATGGTCAATTAGTTGATGATAAAGGAGCCAAGATACATATGGTGGGGAAAGGACAGTGTCTTCAATAAATGATGTTGAGAAAACTAAACAACCACATGAAAAAGAATGGAACTGGACCACTATTTTATATCCTATGTAAAAATTAACTCAAAATGAATTAAAGAAGGGGTGCCTGGGTGGCTCAGTCAGTTAAGCGTCTGACTTCAGCCCAGGTCATGATGTCAGTCAGTGAGTTCGAGCTCCGTGTCGGGCTCTGTGCTGACAGCTCAGAGCCTGGAGCCTGCTTTGGATTCTGTGTCTTCCTCTCTCTGCCTCTCCCCCACTCATGCTCTGTCTCTTTCTCTGTCAAAAATAAATAAAAACATTAAAAAATTAAAAAAAAATTAATTAAAGACATGAATGTAAATCTGAAACCATAGAACTCCTAGAGGGATTCATAGGCATTAATCTCCTTGACATAGGTCATAGCAATGTCTTTCTGGATCTCATTTCAAAGGCAAGAGCAACAAAAGCAAAAATAAAGTATTGGAACTTACAACAAACTAAAAAGCTTCTGCACAGTGAAGGATGCCATCAACAAAATGAAAATGCAACCTACTGATTGGAAAAAAATATTTACAAATAATATATCCAATAGAGGGTTAATATCCAAAATATATAGAGAACTCATAGAACTCAATAACAACAACAACAATGCCCCCCCCCAAACAATCCAGATAAAAATTAGGCAGAGGATCTGAATAGATACTTTTCCCAAGAAGACATACAGATGGCCAACAATTATATAAAAAGATGTTCACCATTGTCAATCATCAAGAAAATGTAAATCAAAGCCACAATGATATAACAGATATTATATCTGTTGGGATTGCTATTATCAAAAAGACAAGAAATAAAAAGTATTAATGAGGATGTGAAGAAAGGGAGCTCTTGTACACTGTTCATGGGCATGTAAATCGGTGCAGCCACTATAGAAAATATTATAGAGGTTTCTAAAAAAAAAAAATAAAAATAGAACTACCATGTGATCCAGTAGTTAACTACTATGTATCTATTTGAAAACAACAACAATGGTAACTCAAAAAGATATATGCTTTATTGCAGCATTATTTATAATAGACACATTATGGAAACAACCTAAGTGCTCATCCATAAATGAATGGATAAAGAATATGTGCTATATATACAATGGAATAAACTACTCTGACATTAAAAAAAAAAAAAGAATGAAATCTGGCCACTTGCAACAACATGAATGGACAGTGAGGCTATCCGGTTAGGCGAAAGAAGTCCGACAGAGCAAAAACAAATATCACATGATTTCGCTTATACATGGACTCTAAAACAAACAAAAACCAAAATCCAAATTCTGAGATGCAAAGAATAGACTGGTGCTCACCAGAAGAGAAGAGTGTTAGGGAGGCAAAATGGGTGAAGGAGATCAAGAAGTATAATCTTCCATCTGTAAAATAAGTAAGTTATGGGGTGCCTGGGTTAGTGGCTCAGTCAGTTAAGTGTCCAACTCTTGATTTTGGCTCAGATCATGATCTCATGGCTCATGAAATTGAGCTCCATATCACGCTCGGCTCTGAGCATGGAGCCTGCTTGGGATTCTCTCCACCTCTCTTTGCCCCTCCTCTACTCATGGCCTGTCTCTCTCTGAAAATAAATAAATATTTTAAATAAATAAGTTGCGGGTATGTAATGTACAGGATGGGGAATACAGTCAATAATATTGTATATTAGTGTATATGGAGACAGGTGGTAACCAGCCCTATTATGGTGATCATTTAGTAATGTATACAAAAGTTGAATCACTATACTATAGACCTGAAACTAATGTAATGTTGCATGTCACTTATACCTCATTAAAAAAAAGATGTGGTTTCCTTTCTTATGGAAGTATAATTGACACATTAAGACATCGTATTTTTTTATTCCCTTAATCATTTATAAAGCTGAAAATATGTAAAACCTCTAAGTCTTAGATTTCTAGGCTGTAAGCATGTTAATAACCTGGGTTCATAAATCTTTCCAGATTATCTAACCCAACAGGCCAAACTGCTCACAGAGCTTTAACACCTCTGTTCATATTATCTCCAGCTTTCATTAGCATATGAATGTCTTCAGACAAGCCATTAATCAAAAATATCAACCAAAACACAGCTAAGAATATCAATCAGTTCTATAGCAGGCCATGTGAGGCTCCTGATATATTAATATATGTATTATATACCCATTTCACAAACTTGTGATTTATATACATTTGCTAATTTAATCCCCTGCCTTAAGGAATCTATTACCATCACCCTGTATTATTAGTGGAGAAGACAGAAGCACTGAGAAGTATAGCAGCCAAAGTGATAGAGCCAAGATATGGTGAAGCTGGGACCTACAGCAGGTGATCAGAGCTGTATGCATGGCCTCATAATGAAGAATGTTCCACCTCCAGACTTAGTTGCTGAAGAGCAGAATTCCTAAATTAGGAAACATCTGGTGTAAACCCTAAGGACACAGAACAAGATATGGAACAGGAGATGTCCTAATTAATTAAATGCAATTGATTCCAATCATACGGTTAAGGTGAATGCAAAAAGCAAACTCAGTAAAAGGAAAATAGCGAAAGATAACAAAAAAATTAACTTAATAAGAAACCATTCTAAATTCCCCATATTTGAAGTATGGTTACAGCCTATCTTGTGGGCATTTAAAAGGGTATCTACAAAGCATATGTAATACTGTGGAAATGTACTTTTTGTTGTAATATTAAACTTAAAAGTCAAAGTAAACAGTTACATATAAAAACGATTACAAATTTATACTGGAGCATACTGGAAATTGGCAACAATATTACCAAATTGTTAATATCACAATATGTCAGATTACTAGGGACTGAACTGTGAAAAAAATAAAATAAAAATTGAAGAGAAATTCAAAAAGATAATAATAATAATATGTGATAATTTAAATTAAATCTAGTTGTCAAAAATGACAGTGCAAGTCTTTTATCAGCTAAGATGCAAACACCATCAAGGACATGAAATGCACTTTTTTGGTGGATTTTTTAAGGCAGGACAGAGAAGGTAAGAGACATAAATTCTTATAATTTGAAAAACCCTCCAATATCGCATAAATAAAAACAGGAGAAATAAGTTACAAAAAAGAGTTCAGCAAAAAGTTGGTTTTAGTATTTTTATATTGGACTTTTAAAACAAACAGCACAATAGCCCCAAACATCTTATTTTCTTATTTAAGTAGAAAAGAGCATTGACTTTAAAATTGTTCACACTGTGGAGCTTCTGAGAATCTGTTTGTATTACAAATTTTAGATGGAATACAGAACAATTCTGTAGTTCTTATTTCACAGACACTTACCCAAAACACCTTGTTTGAATACCAACTAGGGGTGTCTACTGGGGAAGACTACAAGATAAACTACTGCTCCTTCCCTGAAATAAAGTATATAAATAAATAAATGCTGTAAATGTGTTCTATGATGTGAAAGGGTGTGCAAGGAAGTAGGAGTCTGGATATATTACAGCATAAAGGAAGGACTTACATCCATCTGGGCTCAGGGGATCCTTTCAGTGATACTTGCTTGAACAGTGACAATGCCATAGATTAAACTGAGGTTTAGGGAAGAGTCCTTTACTAGAAGGAACTACATGAATGAAGTCCACTACAGGAAGGAAATATTATATATTACTTGAAGCATGTTCAACGAGTTAAGGCTGATTAAAGAATAGGTTCCAGGGGCGCCTGGGTGGCGCAGTCGGTTAAGCGTCCGACTTCAGCCAGGTCACGATCTCGCGGTCTGTGAGTTCGAGCCCCGCGTCAGGCTCTGGGCTGATGGCTCGGAGCCTGGAGCCTGTTTCCGATTCTGTGTCTCCCTCTCTCTCTGCCCCTCCCCCGTTCATGCTCTGTCTCTCTCTGTCCCAAAATAAATAAAAAACGTTGAAAAAAAAATTAAAAAAAAAAAAAGAATAGGTTCCATGTAAAAGTGGGACATGTGAATGAATGAGAAACAAATTTGAAAAGGTAGCAACGGTACTTGTCAAGGATTTGGCAGTTTGGTTTTATTCATGACAGGGAAAAAGGAGAAAAGAAGGTAAAAATTGACTACTGAGTAGGTATCACATAATTATTATGTGTTTTTATTATATCATTCTCACAGCTACAGAGTGCGATTACTGAAAGTGAGGCTCATGTTAGTTGCTCAATATAATATACTTTGCAAGGTGGCATCAAAACAGTCACGGTTAACTTCAAATCACAAACTCTTTCCATTGTATTATAGCCTAACATTTTTAACCTCTTCCCATAGATGGATCTAAAATATTTCAGAGCAGTGGGAAAAAGGTTATATCCTGTGTGCAATTTTCAGTGACCCTATGAAAGGGAATAATAGTCACTTGGATTCTTTGAAAGGGAACAGTACTCCACTCGGATTCTTACCTCTAATGTGTGTGTGTGTGTGTGTGTGTGTGTGTGCGCGCGCGCGCGTGCGCGTGTATGCATGCACGTGAGTGTGTGTTTGTCTTTTGTGGTTCTATTCACATTTTAGGATTGTTTACTCTAGCTCTGCAAAAAAATGCTAATGTTGTTTTGAGAGAGATTGCAGTTAACATGTAGATTGCTTTGGGTAGTGTAGATGTTTCAACAATATTTGTTCTTCCAAGTCATGAGCCTGAAATGTCTTTCCATTACTTTGTGTCATCTTCATCAGCGTTAAATAGTTTTCAGAGCACAGGTCTTCCGCATCTTTGATTAGGCTGATTCCTAGGTTTCTTATTGTTTTTGATGCAATTATAAATGCGATTTTTTTCTTGATTTCTCTTTCTGCTGCTTTATTATTGGTGTACGGAAGCACATCCAGTCTCTGTATATTCATCTGCAACTTGGCTGAATTTACCAGCTCCAACAGTTCTGTGGTGGAGTCTTGCAGGTGTTCTACATAGAGTATCATGTCATCTGCAAATCGTGAAAGTTTTACTTCTTTTTTCCTTACCGATGTGGATGACTTTTATTTCTTTTTGTTATCTGTTTTATTTTTTTAACCAATCTCATTTCTTTATATTCGCACCTTATATTTAGCTAAAAAGACAGGTTGAGAAATAAAATCTTGCCAGTATTCTTATTTTGTCACCTACATACGAGCTCTGGATATTTCATTTTATGACTAATTTTCTTCTCAGTCTAGGGAAAATTCCCCTTCCAGGGGTATGAGGTGGTGTAGATCATATCTTCCCTTTCTCTGAGTGTGAGAAGAAAGAATTTAAATAATTGAGTCATGTAATTGTGAATGTGGATATCTTTTCCTAATAAAAAGAAGGTAACTTCTCGTTACTCTTTTAAAGAAAGGCATTTTCCTTTTTCTCAGTGTTCTTCTGAGTAGGGATGATATTTGTTCAGAGTCTTTCTAGCATTCCCTAAGCACCAGCTGCCACTTCACTTTTATAACCTGCCTGACTTAAAGATCATGCTCACTGTCCAAAAAACAACAATCATAAATTGAATATATTATAAACAATGGTTTTAAAATATTTTTAAAAATATTTTAATATTTTTTAAATATTTACATATTTCCATAAAATATATAAAGACATTTATCCTAAAGGAAACATTTAATCCACTAAAACTTCAATTTACTCAAAATAATTATTGTTCATGTACTTTTAATGTTAATACAAAAACGAAAGTACATGTTCAGAGTCCCCTTCTTAATGTTACATGGAGTAGCCATTTAGTTAAAGTGGATGGGGCAAATGCTTGAACTGCTACATTGCTGCCTTAAAATAGAAGGATGGTCATCATCTTTGATCTTTCTTTTCCCAGCTTCGTTGAGACAGAAAACATATAACATTGTGTAAATTTAAGGTGTACAATGTGATGAGTTGACACATGTATATGTTGCAAAATATTTACCAAAATAAGGTTGGTTGACATATCCTTTATGTCACATATTGCCATTTTGTTGTTGCTATGGTGAGAGCATTAAAACTCTGCTGCCATGGCAACTTCCAAGTGTACAATATGATAGAGTCATCATGTTGTACTTTGGATCTCTGAAATTTATTCCTCTTGAAACTGAAAGTTTGCTACTTTTGATCTTTTCCCTTTTTCCTTCACCTCTTACCCCTGGAAACCATGATTCTAGTCCCTGTTTCTGAGTTTGATGTTTTTTATATTCCATGTATAAGTGAGATCGTACGGTATTTGTCTTTCTCTCTCTAGCTTTTTCACTTAGCATACTACCATCAAGGTCCATCCATGTTGTGTCAGATGGGAGGATTTCCTTCTTTTTATAGACTGAATAATATTTCATCATATATACACACATATAATTATACAACTCATCATTTATAGTCATCATATATATAATTCATCATAAATATAATGTCATATGTATAATTAAATATTAAAATTGAATTTGTTAGTTCTAGCAATTTTTTTTGGTGGACTTTTTTTGGATTTTCTATATACAAAATTGTATCATCAGCAAGCAGAGACAGTTTTACTTCTTCCTTTCCAATTTGGATGCTTTTTTTTCTTTTTCTTGAGTAACTTCTCTGGCTAAGACTTCTAGTACTATGTTGAAAAGGAGTGGTGATAGTGGGTGCCCCTGTCTTGTTCCTGATCTTAAAGGGACAGATTTCAACCTTTCACTATTGAGTACAATATTAGTCGTGGGTCATATATGATGTTTACTATGTTGAGGGATCTTTTTAAAGACAGAGATCTCATTCAATAATACTGCATATCTGTGTTGAGATCCATGCATACTTAGCAACCTGAAACCTTCGTAAAGAATATATGAAGGCCAGGGTATAATGAAACAGTGGATAGTATTTAATTCTCAGACAATAATAAATTGCCTAAATGTATTTAAATCACAAATATCTAAAGGTTTTCTGGAAGTAAATCTGTCTTTATTTCTCTTTCTTTCTTTCATTCTTTTTTTTCATTTAATTTAGTTTAATTTTTAATTTATTTTTTTAACATGAAATTTGTTGTGAAATTGGTTTCCATACAACACCCAGTGCTCATCCCAACAGGTGCCCTCCTCAATGCCCATCACCCACTTTCCCTTCCCTCCCACCCCCCATCAACCCTCAGTTTATTCCCAGTTTTTAAGAGTCTCTTCTTTCATTCTTTTTAAAGAAACAATTAGTATACTAGGTAACGAGTTTATGAAGACGTGTTTCATCAGTGAATAGATTTGGGAACTCTAAGGACATAAGGACATTTGTCAAGAGAAGATGGAATTTTCGTAGAACACAAAAAGCGTATATTTCAGCCAATTTGAGGCAATGAACATTAGCAATAGGAAAGCAGAACATTGAATAGACAGAGGAGAAGTTTGAATAGCTAACAAAACTCAAGTGCTCTGTTGATTTTTGGTCTGAAAGCATAAACATCCTGATTTGATCCTCTCAGATAGTCATGTGTGATGGCCATGCATGTGCCCCATTTTAGGTATGAAGGGATAGGGTAATGCCTATAATAATGTGTTTAATGTTAAATGTCTTTTGGGGATGCCATTTTAATTAATTTTGAATTCTTATGTCTACCTCAAAGGAAATATTGTTCATATTGTACGTAAGAGAACATAATTATAAACACAGATTTTCTGTAAAGCACAAATTATTTTTTCTTCATATTATGATCTAGCAATTGTCCAGTTTTCCAATTCATTAAGTGGAATCTATTATTTAAAAATATAGCTCATTCTCATCCAGTTTTCCCAGTATGTCATGTTTGTTATTTCTATAATCATCTATGGAAAATCTTTTCACATATGAGATGAGAAATGTTGTTTCCACTCCTGTGTCTGTAAAGCCATGTGGCAAAATAATAACAGTATTTCAAATAAAAAAATCAACAAATCATAATGCCCTTTGAAAAATCATGTACACTTTGAATTATACTCTATAATCAAGTTGTAGTTTACATACTAAATCACTTGAAATTTTACCAAGTGCTTTACACCATTTTCTCCTTAAAGATTAACACAAAACTATTGTAGGGAGCCATGACAGAATTTCTTGATATTTAGAAAGGGTGTTATTCTGCTATTTATAATTATATTATAAATAAACCTCATTTTTCATATACAGGTAATTTACCACAGCATATTGTAACACTGTATCTCATGTACATGTTGATAGGATATATACTTCTAATCAGCAATGAAAATAAATACTATTAGATATTAAATATGTATAGCTATTGACTTTTGATATACTTAGTGATTTCTTCCTTTAACCAATAACTTCATTCACTATAATTTTGAATTTGTTACAATAAAACATCCTTCAAAATTTTGGAATTAGATGAACATGGTAACTAAAACAGTAGAATGAAAAGTCAGAGTGGAGTTTGGAGACCACACAAAATCCCAGGGCGAGGTAAGCAATCAGAAGTTCCAACAGCAAGGATTA